>NW_027202270.1:135073715-135103715 GCF_024711535.1 Dipodomys merriami | reverse complement strand
CTTCTGGGGCTGGGAAGGTGACTTAGTGGTAGAGCGCTTGCCTTGCATGCATAAGGCCCTGGGTTCGATTCCTCAGCACCACATAAGCAAAAAGAAAAAGGCTGGGGGGCTGGGAAGTTGGCTCAGTGGTAGAGTGCTTGCTTCACATGCATGAGGCCCTGGGTTCGATTCCTCAGCACCACATAAACATAAAAAAGCCAGAAGTGGGACTGTGGCTCAAGTGGAAGGGTGCTAGCCTTGAGCTGAAGAGCTGAGGGACATTGCCCAGGCCCAGAGTTCATCCCCCATGACCGACCAAAAAAAAAAAAAAAGAAAAAAGAAAAAGGCTGGATGTGGCACTGTGGCTCAAGTGGTAGAGTGCTATAGCCTTGAGCTGAAGAGCTTAGGGACAGCGCCCAGGCCCAGAGTTCAGGCCCCAGGACCGGAACCAAAAAAAAACAAACAAAAAAAATTCTTCTATGGCAAAAACTGGCAGTAGATTTTCTTTGGGGGCAAAACCTATGTTTTATTTTACCAAACCCTTTAGTAGGTCATTTAGACATGAAATCATTGAGTTTCAGGAACTTGATCTGGAAGATTGAAAATGGAAATACAGAGTGCTTAGTAATTGTGCAAGTCCTGGGAGAGTAATTTGGAACTTGAGACTAGTCTAGGAAAGGGCAAGAGGTGAGGAAAACGACAGGAAAAGAAGGAGCTACAAAAGGTCCTTGGGAGCTTCAGAAGAATCAAGGAAACCTGAGAGGAGCAGTTGGCCTGTATAAAACTCTCCTTGATAGAGAGAGCTACAGAACAGAACAATGAAGAACAATTCAATATTTGATTTGTAGGGCCTGATGCAGAATGACACACAAAATGTTCAAAATTCAGAAAAGTGCCTTTAGAGGTACTGAAATATGCATCCCTTCTCTTTCAATTGCATATTATTTTTAATTTAATTTAATATCATGCTTTCTTGAGCACAGGGAAGACCCCATGTTTTCAGACCCTTGGGGTGGGAAGTGATGGGGTGAGAGGGATACTGTAATTTGACACTCAAATATATGCAGCTCACTGGCTGTAGGTTTTCCCTTCCATTATGCATCTGACTAAGGGGCTTGCCCAAGTCAAGAGTCAAGAAGTCGGACCAGGCATCACTTCATTTTCATGTGCCAGCCACTCTAACCATGGTGGACCAGCAAGATACAACGCAGAGGCTAATGAAGGGTGGCCACTAGGTAAGGTGGGGAGCAGGCCTAAGTAACTAGATAGAGGCAGAAGGTGATGGAGCTTAATGACAGCTGAGAACTTGGCTCAGGAAGGCAGGGAATGGGCAGGAGGCAGTACCCAGACCCTAAAGTTCCAGATGCAGGTCCTATTACCCCGTTAGACTTGAGTCACAGAATGGAAATTCAAAGAATATTAAAAATTTCAAAAAAGTGATCACAGAATGTGAAAGTCCAAGTATCTAAGCACAGGACCTGTATGGTTTGGATATAGTTTGAGTGTTCCCCACCCCCACCCAAAGCATGATGTACTACTATTTAGCCCCTGGATTTGGGAGGAAAATGATTGCTGAGTGAAATCACCCGTCACCCCTCCTTGTGGTCACACCCTATTGAGTAGCTATGCTCACATTAAATTCTCTGCATAACTGTTAACAAAGTCAGTGTTAGTCTCATGGTGGATTTGAATCCACCAGTGGCCCATGAGCTTACCACAAGCAACACTGGGGCAGGTGCCAATTCAAGCCCACTGGGACTCAAAGCAGTAGGGACCAAATTGGGTAAGAAAAAAAAAATGGATGAGAAGGAAGCAGAGATCATTGGTCCAGCCAGGCCAGGCCTCTGTTAGAAAACGAGGAACACACATCAGCAACTTCACAGAGACACTGCTATCCATACAAGATAAAAGAGTTCGGAGGAGTAGCAAAGCTCCACTATTAGACAGCTCCATCCATGAATTTTCTGTAGTGTAGACCTAAGTGAAGTGACCAGGGAGAGTGCCAGCAAGCAGGGGACACAGAGTCCAGGAACTGAAGGATGCCTGTGTGGAGTACAACAGACTAGAAGATGGAGCAGGTCACACCTGAAGTGGGGAGTGATTGGGAATTGTGGGGTTTACTACACTCACCTATAATCAATCAGAGATTTAAGTAAGCCTTAGGGCTCAAAGTAGCCACCGTCCCTCAGAGACTTCACGTGAGGTTCCTCTAACTAGAAGAACCAGTTTAGCCTTTAAAAAAAACTGCTCCTGAGAGCAAAGAAGACAATGTAGACTTTGGGATGTTTGTAGCATGTGTGTGTGTGTGTGTGTGTGTGTGTGTGTGTGTGTGTGTGTGTGTGTGTGTGTGTGTGTGTGTGTGTGTGTGTGTGTGTGTGTGTGTTGGTTTGTTTTGGTCTTTCTTTTGATTTTCTGAAGCTGTGATTAATTGGAGATATGAATCTTACTGACTTTTCTGCCTGGGCTAGCTCTGAACTGTGGTCCTCAGATCTTAGCCTCTTGAGTAGCCAGGATTACAGGTATGAGGCACCAGTGATCAGACAACTTTATAAAGCCTTTCTTTATAAAGTTAGACCACCTCAGATCTTTTGTTATAGTAACAAAAATGGTCTAATATAGGGTCCTGTGGACTGCAATGGCTGCACCCATGAATCTTGCCCTGATGATGTCTAATTTTTTTTAGATTAGGTGGGGGGGGAGGGGTGCTGGTCCTGGGGCTTGAACTCAGGGTCTGCGCACTATTCTTGAGCTTTTTTGCTCAAGGCTAGTGCTCTACCACTTGAGGCACACCTTTATTTCCAGGTTTTTTTTTTTTTTGATTGTTAATTGGAGATGAGAGTCTCATGGACTTTCCTATTCTGGCTGGCTTTAAACTTTGATCCTCAGATCTCAGCCACCTGAGTAGCTAGGATTATAGGAGCCAGCCACCAGCACCCAGCTGTCTAATCACTAATACTTTTGTTGTTGTTGTTGTTGTTGTTGGTCGTGGGCCTGAACTCTGGGCCTGGGCCCTGACCCTCAGCTCTTCAGGTCAAGGCCGGTGCTCTACCACTTGAGCCATAGCACCACTTCTGGCTTTTTCTGCTTATGTGGTGCTAAGGAATTGAACCCAGGACTTCATGCATGCAAGGCAAGCACTCTACCCCTGAGCCACCTTCCTAGCCACCTTCCTTTGTTTTTTAACCAAGAAATCTCACACCTTTAAAAAAAAGCTACTACTTGAACAGACTCATGTTGCCTTGGGAAATTCAAAGAAAAATGGATTGATTTTCTGGTTTGAGTGGATGCCAGCTGGAGGAACAGAGCAGAAATTGGGAGGTAAGGAAGGCAGAGACTCAGAGTTCAGCATAAACAAGAAATTGGATGAGTGATGGTTGTGAGAATGTAATCCCACTGGGAGCATGTGGACATTTTGAGCTTCCAACCATGCAACTGACCAGTGCCAGCTGGAGGGCTTAGATATGGCCAGATGGCTAACACTTGGGTTTCCCAGTATGACTTATGCTTTAAGAGGAACATGTTAAAATATATAAAAATTATCTGAGCATATTTGGTAGTCTATTTTAACTACATATGTTGTTCTGTACTAAAAGTAAATCTAACTGTAGTCTTTAATTTGTCACTATTAACTGCTGGTGGCAGGAAGCAGAGAGAAATGGTAATAAATACTTCATGCCCAGTATCCAAATTAGTTGGGGAGATGCTGGTCATAAAACAAGTAGAGAAAACCAAATAATGCATCTTTTACAGAAAACATGCCAATAGTGGTGTGTGTGTTTGTGGGTGGGAGGTTGTAGGGGTAGAACCACTTCTGTACAACCAACCTGGTTGTTCTGATAAGAACTGCATGACGGAGAAACATAGGGAAAGAGCCAGCAGCCATATTTAGCTCACCTGACCCGGTTGAAGATATTGAATAAATAGGAACAAATAAACTATAGCTACTATTATTGTTATGAAATACTTTCTTAGCATCAGGCATTTTGCCATGTCCTTCTCACTGAGGTAATCTCCCTTGATTTCCACATTGATCTTGTAAGATGTATTTGGTGACTTTGTGTGTGTGTGTGTGTGCATATGTGTGTATATCAATACTGGGGCTTGAACTCAGGGCTTTGAGCTCTTGTTTGGCTTTTTCATTTAAGGCTGGTGCTCTACCACTTGAGCCACACCTTCACTTCTATTTTTTGTTTGTTTGTTTTTTTCTGTTTAATTGGAGATTCACTTGGGTTTGTCTGTCTTGGCTGGCTTCAAACCCATGATCCTCAGGTGTTAGCCTTCTGATTAGTTAAGATTATAAACATGAACCACCAGCCTATGAGGTAAATTTTTATCACCTGTTCTACAGATGAGACGATGAAGCTCAGAGAAGTTCTACTCATATTTGACTGTAGAGCTAGCAAGTGACAAAGGCAGGATTAAAACCCAGGACTGCTTGATTGCAACGGCCAGCCTCTTCAATCACATCTGAGTTTGTACTGGCTTTTGTTAAGAGATGAAACTGTTCTTACTTTTAAATATCCAAATCCAGAAGGCTCAGATTCAACTTAGAAATCTCCTTAATAAGCTAGGTGCCCATGGCTCATGCTTGTAATCCTAGCTACTCAGGAGACTGAGATCTGAGGACTGACGTTTGAAGCTACCTGGGTAGGAAAGCCCACGAGACTCTTATCTCCAATTAACCACCAAGAAGCTGGAAGTGGAGCTGTGGCTCAAGTGGTAGGACTAGAGATGTAAGCCATCGGCTCCTGGCTTCTCCAGTTTCTTTTCAAAGTAGATCTAGTACAGGCTGAGAGTTGTGTGCAGATGGTCCTCAGTAGGTGTCAGTGGTTGGTCTACTGTGTGTGCTGCCTGCCTCTTCTATCCCCACCCTGTGAGGCAGAGCCATCCCTGAGCACCTGTCAGCAAATATCAGCTCTCTGCCAGCAGATCTTGGGCTTTTCATTGTTCTTCTCTGCTCATTCCACAGCAAACTCTTTTTCTTTCTTTTGTGTTTCAATGCTTTTTAAGTCCTGGAAACAAATTAAGAAAGAAAAAAAACCCAGAGATTACCATTGAATCATTTTGATTCTTCAATGCTTTTTCTTCAAACTTTTTTTCTAAATCAGAATTCTGGGTAGGACCCTTTTCAGACTTTATGTTAGTAGGTATTGCAGGAGGGAGCATGTGGCCTGGGACAGTTGTCAGAGTGGAGGGAGAAGAAAATGATGCCGACAGCATCAGTGAAATGTAGTGAAATGTAGGTCTGGAAGACAGGATGGGAAGATGATGCTGTCTGTACCTTTATTATTATTATTTTTTCAGTTGTGGGGCTTGAACTCTGGGCCTGGGCCCTGTCCCTGAGCTCAAGGGGAAAGCTCTACCACTTGAACCACAGCACCACTTCCAGTTTTCTGGTGGTTAATTGGAGATAAGAGTCTCACAGACTTTCCTGCCCAGTCTGGCTTTGAACCACAATCCTCAGATCCCAGCCTCCTTAATAGCTAGGATTACAGGTGTAAGCCACTGGTGCGTGGCTGTCTGAACCATTTGAGTTTTCCTCCTGGTGAATGTGATTACCTATTCATTAAATAAATAGATAAAATTAAGAAAGGTGGCATTTGAGCTGCATGCACCCTTCTCTATTCTTTGAGCTAGGAAGTGGTGCCAATCCCTTGTGCTGGAGTGAAAATTCCACCAGGTAAGACGGGGAGAGTCAGCTCTGTGGAATGGTATGTTCATCGTCATTTAGGAGCCATGGAATTCTCAAAGAAAAATTCACTTCCTAAGCCTCAGAGTCCCCATCTCCATTTCAGGAAGTATGACATGCTAACTAAGAGCACAGGTTGAACTCCATCACTTGATAGCTGTGTGACCTTGAGTAGATTACCTCTTTGGCCTCAGTTTCTCCTCATAGAAAGAGAATTAATTATGCCACTTTACTCAAAAGGCTTGTCACGTATCTATTATCACCACAGCCAGGGCCTGTTCTGCCTGGTTTCAACATACACAGTCATTGAAGTAAGGTAAAAAAAGGCCAGTCCCCAATAACAGTTCAAATTTTACCAACAAATCACTGAATAATAAGTGCTCAGCATAATCAGGGACCAGTTATATCACTTGTTTTAAAGTCTCTTGTTGCTTAGTTGCTGCACTTCTGCTGTTTGGTTGGTGTATACACAGCAAAGCACTAGTTGTACTACTTCCCCATCCCCATAACTTTTTTTTTTGGTTGGTCATGGGGTGTGAACTTGGCCTGGGCACTATCCCTCAGCTCTTTAGCTCAAGGCTAGCTCTCTATCACTTGAGGCACAGTGCCACTTCCAACTTTTTCTGCTTATGTGGTGCTGAGTAATCGAACACAGGGTTTCATGCATTCAAGGCAAGCACTCTACCACTGAGCCACGTTCCCAGCCCCCCCATAACATTTTACAAAAATGTTTTTATATAAAGATGGCTAACAATGATGAAAGTGCAGCAAAGAATTGAAAAGTGACTAAGCTACCAGTAGAACTGGGTTTGAGAGGATTTGAAATGGCAACAGTAAAATTAGGACAAACCTCATCAAAGGTACAATCACACAGAAACAATCTGGTGAACATAGAATGAAGCTAGTCACTTCAGCATCTTTCCTTTCTTTTTTTTCCTTTCTTCTTTTCCTTTCTTTCCTATTTTTCTTTTCTTTTATTATTTGTTGTTGGTAGGGCTTGAACTCAGAGCCTAGGCACTATTCCTGAGCTTTTTTGATCAAGACTAGCGCTCTACTGCTTTGAGCCACAGAGCCACTTCTACTTTCCTGGAGATTAATTGGAGATATGAGTCTCATAGACTTTCCTGCTCAGGCTGGCTTTGAACTGCAATCATCAGATATCAGCTTCCAGAGTAGGATTAAAGGCATGAGCCACCAATGCCCAGCTTGCTTGCTTGCTTGCTTGCTTTCTCTTTCTTTCTTTCTTTCTTTCTTTCTTTCTTTCTTTCTTTCTTTCTTTCTTTCTTTCTTTCTTTCTTTTTCTTTCTTTCTCTCTTTCTCTCTCCTTCCTTCCTTCCTTCCCTCTTCTTCCTTCTCTTCTTTCCTTTCTTCCTCCTCTTCCTTCTTTTTCTTCTTCTTTTATGTATATTCTGGTACTGGGACTTGAACTCAGGGCTTCATGATCTCACTTGACATTTTCTCTCAAGGCTGGCACCTGACTACTTGAGTCACAGCTCCACTTCCAGCTCTGTGCTGGTTAATTGGACCTAAGAGTCACATGGACTTTTCTGTCCAGGCTGGCTTCAAACCTTGCTACTCAGATCTTACCCTCCTGAGTAGCTAGAATTACAAGCATGAGCCATGAGTACCTGGCTTACATTCTTTCCGTTTGAATGATGCTAGGCACAGAAAGGTGCTTATGGTTGAAATGGAGCCTTTACTTCTGCATTGGGGTACATGCAGTATGGCAGTAACACTGATTCCACTATGCAAAAAAAAAACTTGGCCGAATTCAAATCTAACATAAATGGAGTTCACTGAACAAGTAGCTGCCCATGGGAATATTGACACTGTCCCCACTCAAGAGACTAGATATGCAATGTGAAGAAACGATCAGTATTTATCATGTGCCACACTCTAGGCTAAGTGCCCTATAAACAGTACTTCATCATTACAACAATGCTCAGAGGCAGAAACTGTCCTGATTTTATAGGCGAAGAATTGGAAATTTAGCAAGGTTAAGACATTTATCCAACATGAATTTGAGGGGAAGCAGCTGAGTACAGACCAACTTCAGATTCCCAGGTCTTAGCCACTAGCTCATTTGAAGAAGTGATTTTCTACTACAGAGCATGAGGTACAGGTATCTGGAGGCCAGTGCTGGGAAATGTCCCATTTCACTAGAACTGGATGTGACATGTCATCTCAGAGTCCTTCCCCTGTGCCTACCAGGCCATTCTTTTATGTTTTGTTCTGCATCTGTCATTACTAGAATTTGAACTCATGGCTTCACATTTATTTGCTTGAGTTTCTAGCTCAGCTGGTGCTCTCCCACTGGAGCCATGCCTCCAGTCTAGCTTTCTGCTGGTTATTTTTTGAGATGGAGTCTTACAAACTTTTTTTCTTCTGGGCTGGCTTCAGATAAGATTCTCTTGGTCTCAGCCACTGAAGTAGCTAGGATTATAGGCATAGCCTATAATCCTATTCTTTATGCTTTCTCCTAAGTCTGGGCAGGCCCACAAAACTGACCAGCAGGCGGAGCCAAGACCCTCAGAATACTAGCCCCCTGTTCTTCACCTATAGCTGTGTGTTCAAGTTGTGCTGCCTTGATGGTACAATGGGCCCTGCTTCTTCCTGTCCTCCTGCAGTAGCCTGGCAACACCTAACATTTCCCAGATACCTAATGGGTTTGCAGCTCTTGGCCTAGAGACTCTGGTAGTGTGAGGGTCAGGAGAGGCCACTGCCTAGCAGCTAGAGAGGTAGAAATTAGGCCATAGCTTGGATTCCTGTGTCTCCAGGAAGATGCAGTCTGGCCCTGAAGGACCAGAGTATCTGAGAGTTGACTTCCACATCTACACACTGGCTAGTCTCAGAGCGGAAGGCATTGGCTATGGCCTTCCAGGCCAGACCCAGTGAGTAATTTGAGCATTTTTGGCTTTAAGATCCTTTCTGTTTTGGAATCAGAAAGTTGTTTTTGTTGGTCTGGAGAGTTTCACACTCCACAGGTCTGCCTGCAGGGTGCTCTGTAACAGGGATGCAGCATTTACTGGACCTTGCGACTCTGACATCAGATGGCTTGCTTTGAAAAGTGCTTTGCAGTAACTGCTGTGCTGGGTCCTGACAGATGTCAACCCTTGAGCGATGAGGTGTCTGCTTCTCACAGAGTTCCTACTGACCTCACAGCTTCCCTAGGGAGGGAAGAGGGCCAGAAGTATTGTTTGGAGGGACCCTAAGAATAACATCCCAGTCCCTTCAAAAGAATTTGTGAGGAAGGGTGCTTTCCTTAAACTTTTCTTCCATAGTCTCTCTGTCTCTGTCTCTGTCTCTATCTCTCTGTCTCTCTCTGTCTTTCTCTCTCTCCTCCTGTGCTAAAAAATCTGGGAACATGCCAGTGAGCGAAAAGAAAAAAAGCCTATTTTTATGGATTTACACTTTATGGGGAGAGATTGGAAAATAAGTGACATAAATGAAAAAAACTATAGCGTGAGACCAGTCAGAGTGAAAAATAAAGTTAAGAACTGGATGGAGGCCAGGCGCTGGTGGCTCATGCCTTTAATCCTAGCTACTCAGGATGCTGATATCTGAAGATCACAGTTCAAAGCCAGCCCAGGCAGGAAAGGCTGTGAGACCAGAAAACTGGAAGTGGACGCTGTGGCTCAAGTAGTTCAGTGCTCACCTTGAGCTGAAGAGCTAAGGGACAGTGTGCAGGCCCAGACAAGCTCCATGACCCCCCCAAAAAAAAACAAAAACAAAAACAAAAAATCAAAAACGAAAAACCCAAACCCAAACCCAAAACCAAGACCAAAACCAAAATTAGATGGAAAGAGGTCAGTGGCCATATATACCCAAGATGGAGATGGTCATACAGGTATTCTCTCTCCTCCCTTCCCTTTCTCTCTTCCTAGACAGGATCTCACTATGAAGCCCAGGCTGGCTTCAAACCCCTGATCCTCCTGTCTCAACCCTCCCAAATGCTGGAATGACATGCTTGTACTACTATACCAAGCTCCCCGAGCAATTTCTTGCAGCCAAAAAAATGAGTCCTACCTATTTTAGAGCAGGGGCAAGGGCTAACCTTGTTAACACTGATAGAAAGATGATATTTGTCAGATAGTGAGAGAACTCAGTGGAACAAATTTGCATTTGCATTCTACATGGGCATCTCCAGTGATTCATAGATTAGCCACAGAGTTTTTCAAAAAATTTTCTTGCAGCAAATTCAATTTCATATTTAAAAGGGCCTAAGAATGAGCATTTTAATACAGAAGCAATAAGAGCCAGCTTCTATACAGCCAACTTTTCAGTTAATTATGAATAAGATGGGAAAAAAAGAGAAGATGAAGAGATTTTAAACTATAGACAGCTTAGGATGCTTAGGGATTGCATCAGCTGGCATTCTCCATTTCTTATCTGGGGTTAGATTTTTTGGAATGAGGTTGATCTTCCCCAGCTCAGGGGAATGCTCCCAACAGGAAGTATTCTGGAGTCCTGCTGATTAGGAAGAAAAATGAGAAAGTCTATTTCTTTCATGGAAAAGAAATGGTGTGTTGGAGCTAGGTAGCTCCTGCAGCTTGCAGGAGGGTAATTGTTAAATTTTCAAGAATTTTGTGAATTGTCATGTTGAAATTGGTTATTATGAGAATATTTACACCATGAAAATTGGCAAACACTACAAATTAGGGTTTGTTCTATCACACTAGTTATAAAACATTTACCTGCTTCTTCTGGGAAAGCACTAGCAGTAACCTCACAGTAAATGTTTTGTGGTTCTTTATGGCTTTTTGTTGTTGTTGTTGTTGTTGTCAGTCATGGGGCTTGAACTCAGGGTCTGGACACTGTCCCTGAGTTTTTTTTGGCTTGAGATTAGCACTTTACCACTTTGAGCCACAGCACCACTTCTGGGTTTTTTTTGTGTGTGGTTAATTGGAGATAAGAGCCTCACGGGGACTTTTCTGCCCAGGCTGGCTTCGAATGGCAATCCTCAGACCTCAGCCTCCTGAGTAGCTAGGATTACAGGTGTGAGCTACCAGCACCCATTTTGTGTGGCGTTTTGAGAAGGAGGATAGCTATGTTAGTGTTTGGCTTTCTGTGATGTCATGATGAGAATCACCTAGTAAAATAATAATAAATGCAAATAAAATAAATAAAAAAGTAAATAATAAAAGGTATTACAATGGCTGCTTTGGCTTTTACTGCTTCCCCTTTTTCTACATCTAAGTATGGAGAACAGAGTAGTCTGGGATAGGATACCATGCATCTTTCATTCCTAGTCTTTCTAAACCTTGGTTCAGTTGGCATAATGCCAAGCACAAATCGATAATTCTTAGTGTTGTGTGTGTGTGTGTGTGTGTGTGTGAGAGAGAGAGAGAGAGAGAGAGAGAGAGAGAGAGAGAGAGAGAGAGAGAGAGAGAGAGAGAGAGAGAGAGAGAGAGAAATCAATCACCTATTAGAATAACACAGTTTTTCTGACTTGCCAGCAGAGGACACTATAGGACTGATGATGTGTTAGTTCCAGGTTCTAATCTCTAAAAGGAAAAAAAAATCATTAATTTGAATTAACTAGGAAGGAATCAAACTAATTTGGTAGTTTTTTTGGTAAAGCATCACTTTTGAAAAGGAAATTGTGTTGTTCAAGCAATGATGCCTTTGTAGCATTTCACAGATTATACAAAGCACTCGGCTTCATTGCCTTTTTAAATGTTTACAACAATCCCACACTGGTGTAAACTTCCCAGTTAGTGGAGTCAGGGGGCTTGTGCTTCAAATTTTGTTTCCATCATTGACTTGACTCTGAATTTGGGCAGTCAAATTCCCTGTCTGTTGCTTTGGGGATAATATTAGCACTTGACCTTGGGGTTTGGTGAGGATTGAAAAGAGATGTACACAGAGCAGTTAACACATTGCATTGCACATACTGGGCACTCAGTAGACATTAGCTCTTGTTCATTATTGTTACTGTAACAAGTTCACAAGCTTAAAGTGAAGGCACCACTTAACATCATATAATTAGTAAGGGCAAAGCTGGGACAAAGTCCCTGGGACCTCTGCCTCTGACCATTACCTGTCTCTCAGCTGTCACTGCTGACAAAGCTTCCAACCATGCTAATAATACTGTAACTACTGCAGATATTAGAAGACTCCTTTTTTTACATTCCCTCTTGCAATCCTTTTTTTTTTTTTTGCCACTAATTGCTCAGTAACTACTTTTTCTTAAGGAGTTCACATGTAATTTTAGTTAAGTACTAGTCAGGCCTCATGATCTGAATCTGAGTGCTTAAAATCAAGTTGGTATGCTATCAAGGGCAGCTTAAGCCTAGTGTCATGAACACTAACAAGATCAGGGCTAAGCTAGTGTTGTAGGTTAGAAGTAGAGGGGATTCTGGTGTTCTCTGAAGCAAGAAGTCAGTATGCAGGCCTAGCTTTGCAAGGCTTTTTGAATTTTTCAAGAGAAGCATGAACTCAGGGTTTTTATGTGAAATACCTACATTGATAAATTTTGTTAACTAATTTTGAGCTTTATAAGAAAATAAGGTGGGGACCAATTAAAACATGTTGGTAGGGTACATCTATTCTGTGTCTATAGACTGACAATCACAGTCTGAGCCTTGATTCAAGTGCAGTAAGGAGGTCTTAGGGGCAATAGGAATAATCTCACTTCATTGTGGACATCCTTATCAAAACCAGTCAACTTTGGTCAACTGATCATTTTCTCCCTTTGGATGAGCCAAATATCAGCCTTTGTTCTTGGTGAAAGAATCAATTCCTGGGCTGGGAAGTTGGCTCAGTGGTAGAGTGCTTGCCTTGCATGCATGAGGCCCTGGGTTCGATTCCTCAGCACCACATAAGCAGAAAAAGCCGGAAGTGGCACCGTGGCTCACCTGGTAGAGCACTAGCCTTGAGCTGAAGAGCTGAGGGACAAGGCCTAGGCCCAGAGTTCAGGCCCCACAACCAGACCAAAAGAATCAATTCCTGTCTAAGGAAGCATCTGGATAGAGAATTAGAATGACTGCATAGGATGACTCCATAGGATTGCAGACTATGGAATGCCTCCAAGCGAGTCACAGGCTCTCCGGCTCTTTCCCTTCAACACAGTTAGTAAAGCTGGTGTCTTCCTCCCCCTGGACCCCCAACCTGCCTGCCAGTCCTGGGGCTTCAACACAGAGCCTGGGCACTGCCCCTGAGCTTCTTTGGCTCAAGGCTAGCACTCTACCACTTGAATTACAGCACCACTTCTGCATTTTTCTGTGTGTGTGGTACTGAGGAATCAAACCCAGGGTTTCATGCATGCTAGGCAAGCACTCTACCACTAAGCCTCATTCCCAGACCAAGGTGTATTCTCTTTTAAGATCAACAGCGAAGCCAGTCTCCAGTGGCTCATGCCTGTAATTCTAGCTACTTAGGAGGCTGAGATCTGAGGATTCCTGCCAACCCGGGCAGGAAAGTCCATGAGACTCATCTCCAACAAACCACCAGAAAACTGGAAGTGGCACTGTGGCTCAAGTGGTAGAGCGCTAGCCTTGAACTGAAGAGCTTAGGGACAGTGCCCAGGCCCAGCATTCAAGCCCCACGACTGACAAAAAATAAATAAATAATAAATAAATAAATATCAACAGATATCTATCTATATATCAACAGCAAGCCCATCTTACCCCTACTGACCTACCTGTGGTCAATTTTCGCTTCCATGGAAATTGTCCAGGGCCAAGGTCCACTTAGCAAATCCATTCCAAGAAAACTTTAGTGTTCTGGATTTTGTAGGGACTTCTGTGTTTCTTAGTACCCTGGTACAGAGCCTTTTAAATACTTTGGGAGCATACATAGGAGTATACTAGCATGCTCGACTTCAATAACCTTTTCCTTCATTTATAGAGGTCTTGACCTTTAAAATGGTAGTGGGGTGAATCTGAGAAGGTCAAGTAAGGATGCATATATGGTCAATGGCCACCAGCAGTACTTCCCACCAACTCTGAGAGGTGGGTCATTATCGTAATTACAGATGAGCAAACTTTGGCTCAGGAAAGTCTTGGTAACCTGATAGAACAGGTAGCAGGAATGGCCAACCAAAGCATTGTATTGCTGCTGTTTGGTTAATGAAGAGCAGGTGACCATATCAGAACTAATGCTATATATTGAAATTGGCCAGTGTAGCTGCAAAGAGGTTGGGCTTTTTTTTGTTTTGTTTTGTTTTGTTTTTAACTAATGGAGAGTATGCAACAGGTGATGCTGAAAATTGTCTGACTTCCTTGGTCCAGCTGAAAGTGAGGCAGAGGCGGAAATGGTTGGTCACCTAATTCAACACCCATTCAAACCCTTTCTCTTACAACTGCTCTGGAGGAAGGTGCTAATTGTCCTATAGTACTTCTCCCTGTCATCATGGAGGTAACAGAACACCTCAAGTTTAACAAGGCACATAGCTACCCAACTACATTTCCCAGCCTTGCTTGCAGCAAGTGTGACCATGTGACTCAGCTCTGGCTACTAGGATATAAGCAAAAAAGTGGTGAATACAACTTTTGCATTCTGCCCTTGAAAGGAAACTTCTTGCTTTTCTAATTTCCTCTTTCTTGGTTGAGAAATGATAACCAGCAACTATCAGACAGTCCTAGATACGGGTGATTCTTTTTTTATGTGAAGCCAAAACAAAATGAAATAGTCAATATTCGGCCTTTGCTAGGTGCCTGTAATCCTAGCTACTCAGGAGGCTGAGATCTGAGGATCATGGTTCAAAGCCAGCCTGGGCAGGAAAGTCCTTGAGACTCTTGTCTCCAGAAGTGGTGCTGTGACTCAAAGTGGTAGAGTGCTATCCTCGAGCCCCATGGCAGACAAAAAAATAAATAAAATTCTGCCTTCATAGTAGGGGTGGAATCATATTCTCCTAGCCTCAGCAGGAGCTAGGATGGTAATCAATTGGAACCAGAGGTCTTCTGGGAAATTGAGGGAAGACTTGTCTTCTAGATAAGAGAATCAGAAACAACTTGTCTCTTTTTTCTGCCCTGAATACTTGGGCTGGGCAATCTCTCTGTGACTCTGCAGACCGAGGAGTAGAGATAAAGAGGCTGTTTTCTTGATATCATTGCTAAACTGTTGTACAGCAATGCAGTCTATACCTATTTGTGTGTGTGTATATATGCACATGGGCACACACAGGCATATACACATGCCCATGTTGATACCAGGGCTTGAAGTCAAGGTTTTACACTCTCACTCAGTTTTCTTTCTTTCTTTCTTTCTTTCTTTCTTTCTTTCTTTCTTTCTTTCTTTCTTTTTCTTTCTTTCTTTCTTTTTCTCTCTTTCTTTCTCTCTCTCTTTCTTTCTTCTCTTTCTTCTCTCTCTCTTTCTTTCTATCCTCTCTCTCTTTCTTTCTTTCTCTCTCTCTTTCTTGCTTCTCTTTCTCTCTCTCTTTCTTTCTTTCTTCTCTTTCTCTTCTTCTCTCTTTCTTTCTCTTCTTCTCTTCTTCTTCTTCTCTCTTTCTTTCTTCTCTTTCTTTCTTTCTTCTTTCTTTCTTTCTCTTCTTTTCTTTCTTTCTCTTCTTTCTTTCTTTCTTTCTTTCTTCTTTCTTTCTTTCTTTCTTTCTTTCTTTCTTTCTTTCTTTCTTTCTTTCTTGTGTGTGTGTGTGTCCCGGTCATGGGGCCTGAACTCTGGGCCTGGGCGCTGTCCCTCAGCTCTTCACCTCAAGGCTAGCGCTCTACCACTTGAGCCACAGTGCCAATTCCGGCTTTTTTCTTTTTGCTTATGTGGTGCTGAGGAATCGAACCCAGGGCCTCAGGCATGCAAGGCAAGCGCTCTATCCACTGAGCCACCTTCCCTAGCCCCCTCACTCAGTTTTCTTGCTCAAGGCTAATGCTCTATCATTTGTGCCATGTCTCCAGACCACCTCTGTACTTGTATGTGAGAAAAAAAGAGACACTTTGGGAAGTCTCTATTAGCTGAATTTTAGCTACAGTAGCTCCCCAAAGCCAAAACAGCAGTTGTAATTTAGTGATGAGACAGAGAGCCCAGATATTGACAATCTGACCCTTGAATTAATAATGCTTGAAACTGGCCTAAATCCATGGACTATTCAGTTATTGGGCAATTGTAAATTTTCATTCTGCTTAAGTGGTTTAGGTTGGGTTTCCTAGTGCTTGAAATGAAAAGACTTGATGTAACACCCATCATGTACTATATAGTAACATTTTAGTTTAACCATGAACCACATATGCAATGACTAGTATTTTATTGTACTTTCTGGAACAATGGTGTATACCTCATAGCTTAGATCTGTACCAGGATACCCATCTAGGTTTATACTTATACTCTGAGATGTTTGCACAACGATGAAAACACCTAATGATTCATTTCTTAGAATAAATTCCATCATTAAGTAATTTGACACATGACCTTATCTATTTCAACTCATCCCTCCCTTTAGTTTTGTTTTAGTTTTGTATTTTTGTATTGTTTTGTTTTACCATTTCACTACTATTCATTTATTTTTAATTAATTTATTGTTAGTATAAAGGTGATATACAGAGGGATTACAATACATGAGTCAGGTAATGAGTACATTTCCTCCCTTTAGTTTTATGATGTGAAACATGAGTATAATTATGGTTTAGGGTATAAATCAGTGATAGAAGGCATCTTTAGTATTCAGGCCCTGGGTTCAAGCCTCAGACCACAAATCAAACAAAAAATAAGTAAAATTAAATCAAGGATGGAAAGAAGGAAGAGGGAAAGGAAAGACAATAGCAAAACTTGAGCTGAATTTTTTTTAATTTAATTTAATTTTATTTGTGAACATACTGTACAGAGGAGTTACAATTACATGGGCAGGATAATGCGTACATTTCTTACCAAGCATTGCAGCCTCCTCCTTTGTTTACCCTTCACATCCCTTCCCAGCCTCCCCCCTCCCCCCCATCCCAATCCTATTCCTTCCCCCCCCCCCCGCCCCCCCACCCCACCCCCCCACCGCACCGACGTTGTAAATTGAGCTGAATTTTTAAGAAGGCTAGTCTGGCCGGATGCTAGTGGCTTACACCTAGGTACACTAGAGGCTGAGATTTGAGGATTGAGGTTTGAAGGCAGCCTGGGAAGGAAAGTCCATGAGATTCTCACCTCCAATTAACCACCAAAAAGCTGGACGTGGAACTATGCCTCATGTTAGAGTGCCAGCCTTGAGTGAAAAAGTTAAGGGAGAACACAAGGCCTGAGTTCAAGCCCCAGTAAAAAAGCACCCCAAAAAAGGCTAGTATGTTTGTGTAGTACTTTGCTCAGAAACCTATTCTTAGCTTCTCTTACTTGGGAGGCTGTTTTTTTTTTCTTTTCTTTTTTTTTTCCTCAGTCGTGGGGCCTGAACTCTGGGCCTGGGCGCTGCCCCTCAGCTCAAGGCTAGCGCTCTACTACTTGAGCCTCAGCGTCACTTCTGGCTTTTTCTGCTTATGTGGTGCTGAGGAATCGAACCCAGGGCCTCATGCATGCAAGGCAAGCACTCTACCACTGAGCCACCTTCCCAGCCCATGGGAGGCTGTTTTTCTGAACTTGTTCTGCATTTGAAACCATTAAAATACTGATTATATTTTGACACATTACTTGAAACTAATTACAGTAAGTAGCTTGACTCAGTTTCCCCTTTCAATCTATCTAACATATTTCTGCAGTTTTTCATTCTCCTCTCTTAAGTATGATGTGGCCCACACTAAATTAATCCATGAATGGAACAAATCTAGTTGTTTTACCAGTTTGCCCTCAGGTCCTTGGGCCATAACCCTCTTGTAGTTACTGATCTCCAGGGTTTCTGTCACTTCAGAGAATAGACTGTTTAGTCCAATCCTGGTGCAGAGCAGCATTAATAGGCAATTGCCACAGGGAGATAATACAGGAAGAAAAATGGCTAAAAATATTCAGTGAATCACAGAAAATTACATCTCCTAAAACGTACAGTATATTCCTATTGCCATAGCAACCCCTGACTAGTAAAGAAAGAGCTGATTTATCACAGGATTTCCCCAGCCCTCCATTCTACTGGAAGCACCTCCAGGCCATAAGCTATCACAAAACACTGAGATTTCTCAACTCTGTCCCTTCCAGTGGCATTTCTATGGCAAGAAACTAGCTCCTTCCATGCAGCCAGGTGATCTCCAAGATCTGTTTTCTAGTTTCTGGCCAAGTATCCTACTCCCTGTTCCCTGGATGTCAACTGCAGCAGAGTGCTCACTTCCTGGAGGGGGCAGCAAGGTTGAGGTTATGAAGAGGCTGTAGGTCCCAGGCCTGTCTGAGGAAGAGGAGTTCTTTCTTTTTCCCTTCCTTTTCCTCCCTGCCTTTCTCTTGCTTTTCCTTTAGTCTGAGGGTTTTTTTGTTTTTGTTTTTGATTGTTTGTTTGTTTTGCTAGTACTGGGATTTGTACTCAGGGATGGGACACTGTCACATAGCTTTTTTACTCAAGGCTGACACTCTTATCACTTGAGCCAGAGTTCCATATTCAGCTTTCCCGTGGTTAAGTGAAGATAAAAGTCTCACAGGCTGGGTGCTGGTGGCTCACGCCTGTAATCCTAGCTACTCAGGAGGCTGAGATCTGAGGATCATGGTTCAAAGCCAGCCTGGGCAGAAAAGTCCATGAGACTCTGATCTCCAGTAAACTACTAGAAAAGCAGAAGTGGCGCTGTGGCTCAAGAGGTACAGTATTCACTTTGAGCTGAAGAGCACAGGAACATTGCCCAGGCCCAGAGTTCAAGCCCTCTGACTGACAAAAAAAATTTTAAAAAATTATCATGGGAGCCAAGTGCTGGTGGCTCACATCTGTAATCCTAGTTACTCAGGAGGCTGAGATCTGAGGATTGTGGTTGGAAGCCAGCCCAGGCAGGAAAATCTGTGAGACTCTTTATCTCCAATTAACCACCAGAAAACCAGAAGTGGTGCTGTGGCTCAGGTGATAGAGCTACAGCCTTGAGTGCAAAGAGGCCCAGGGACAGTACCCAGGCATTGAGTTCAAGCCCTGGACTGGCAAAAAAAAAAAAAAAAAGTCTCATGGGCTTTCCTGCCTGGGATGGTTTCATACTGTGATTCTCAGATCTCAGCCTCTAGAATGGCTAGAATTACAATCATAAGCTACTGGTGTCCAGCTTCTTTTCTGACCTTCTTGCTCAATAGGTTTGTTTTGAAATGGACTGGTCAGTATCAGAATCAGGACAGAGAGTCATGTTTTCACATGGGAGATGAGTCTGGGATCTAGGAAGATGATAAATAGGTACCTCTAAATTTTACTAGCATATAATGTAGTGTGTTTTGTCATAATGTTACAAAGGAGGTTCTTTTTTGTTTATGTAGCTTAGGTTGGCCTCAAAATCACACTTACAAATTTTTTTTAAAAAATGACACATCTTGCCTCAGCATTCTGAGTGCTGGGATTATAGTCATTCACCCTATACCTTGCTTCAATTGAGATGATGATGATGATTTTGATATGGTTTATATAGTTTAGGTTGGTTTCAAACTCCCATTCATCCTACCTTCATCTCCTATGTGCTGAGACTACAGGTGTTTACTACCATGACAATTTATAAATAGTTCTTGAATGTTATTTTCAACTTTTTCTTTCTTTCTTTCTTTCTTTCTTTCTTTCTTTCTTTCTTTCTTTCTTTCTTTCTTTCTTTCTTTCTTTCTCCCTCCCTCCCTCCCTCCCTCCCTCCCTCTCTCCCTCTCTCTCTCTCTCTCTCTCTCTCTCTCTCTCTCTCTCTCTCTCTTTCTTTCTTTCTTTCTTTTATTATTTTTGGCAGTCCTGGGGCTTGAACTCAAGGCCTGGGCACTGTCCCTGAGCTTCTTTTACTCAGGGCTAGCATTCTGCCACTTGAGCCACGGTGCCACTTCTGGATTTTTCTGTTTATGTGGCTGAGGAATCAAACTCAGGGCTTCATGCATGCTAGGCAAGCATTCAACTACTAAGTCACATTCCCAGCCCTCAATCTTTTCTTTCTTTCTTCCTTTTTTTTTTTTTTGGTTGGTCATGGCTTAAACTCAAGGCCTGAGGGCTAACACTCTACCACTTTGAGCCACAGTACCATTTCTGATTTTCTGGTGGTTAACTAGAGATAAGAGTTTCACAGATTTTCTTAGCTGGGCTGGCTTTGAACTATGATTCTCAGATCTTCGCCTTCTGAGTAGCTAGGATTACAGTTGTGAACAGTACCTGGCAAGTTTTTCATTTTTTAATGGAGTCGACTGTGTGTATGTGTGTATGTGTGTGTATGTGTATGTGTATGTATATGTGTGTGTGTGTGTGCACATGCGCATGGCAATCCTGGGGCTGGAACTACTACTCTTGTCCCTGAGCTTTATTTTGCCGGTCCTGAGGCTTGAACCCAGGACCTAGACTCTGTCTCTGAGCCTCTCTGTGCTCAAGGCTAGCACTCTACCACTTGAGCTACAGCATCACTTCTGGCTTTTTCTGGGTAGTTTATTGGAGATAAGAATCACATGGACTTTCCTGCCCAGACTGGTTTCAAACCATAATCCTCAGATCTCAGCTACCCCAGTAGCTAGTGTTCTAAATATGCTCTCCAAGAACCAATGATAGACACAAAAATAAAGAATTGTCTCAGCAAGATGAAATTTACTTCTGCAGAAGGGTGTGCTATCAGTCAAAATTCTGGCAAGCAAGCACACAAGCAGGCCAGCTGCCCCCTATTCATTCCTAATGCAGCAGGCCCTGCCTCTTTGCTCAGATTGGCTGAGCTCAGGTTCACAATCTGCTTGTAAATGGCTAGTTTGAATAGGGTAAAATGTATTTACATAAGGCAACTTTGAAATAAGATTAACAATATACAAGTAATTTCAAAATATACGTGTACCTTCTGTGGATATGTTTTGTCTGAATTTCATCTTGAAAAGAAACCAGTTTAAGACAAAACCTTACATTTCAAGAATTGGTCCTTGCTCCAAAGCAGTTCCTCTTTTCCTTATCAAGAGCCAAGCCACCAGGTCAAAACAGGAACTTTTAAGCAACACATTTTGGGAGAACAGACTCCTTTTCTCACACCAGGATTACAGGTGTACTGATACTAGCACTAAGTCCTTTTGAGTGAATTAGTACTTTGGGCCTCACAGCTCCCTTTGCAAAGCAGAACTCTGTGCAGGGAGTGAGAAGAAGGTGTGTGTGTGTGTGTGTGTGTGTGTGTGTGTGTGTGTGTGTGTGTGTGTGTGTGTGTGTGTGTGTGTGTGTGTGTGTGTGTGTGTGTGTGTGTGTGTGTGTGTGTGTGTGTGTGTGTGTGTGTGTGTGTGTGTGTGTCTGTGTGTCTGTGTGTGTCTGTGTGTGTCTGTGTGTGTGTCTGTGTGTGTGTCTGTGTGTGTCTGTGTGTGTCTGTGTGTGTCTGTGTGTCTGTGTCTGTGTGTCTGTGTCTGTGTGTGTGTCTGTGTGTGTGTCTGTGTGTGTGTCTGTGTCTGTGCAGGGAGTGAGAAGAAGGTGTGTGTGTGTGTGTGTGTGTGTGTGTGTGTGTAAGTGTAAGATACAGCGATTTTCTCAGATGTCAAAGAGGACAAATATACACCCAGGATAAAGTCAAGGGCAAATCAGATCAGTGGATGAAAACAAAGGCCCCTTGGTGACGTCTTTCAAGTTTCTCTGGAAGGGAGGGTAAGGCCCTGAACTGTGCTGACCCAGCTCAGTAAGAGACACAGCTCACAAAGGATGAAAAATGGGATCAAGTTCACATCTCTGTCTGTCCCTCTCTTTTTTCTCTTTCTAACACACACACATGCACACACACACACACACACACACACTTAACTTTCTCCTCTTTTCTGAAAGAAAAGGAGTCCTTTCTATCAGGGACAGACTTCTATCCATGACAGGGGTCTTTTCTCCCTCTAGGGCCATGGAATGATATTCAGTAGTTTTGTAGTACCTGCTAACTTCAGGTGGCAAGATAAGAAGAGGGAGTAAAATGAGATCCATTCTTTCCTCTCCTCTGCATTTGGTCCTACCTGTGCAGAATCTTTTGTCCAGGTCTAAGGATCTGGGTTATAAATCCCAGAGTACTCATGCCTATACAGTAGTCATGACATGAAAGGTTCTGGAGGAAGTCTTGCCATGTGCTACATTAAATTCCACACTCCTCCTTTCTCTAATAGCTCATTACTGTAATTCACTCATCTTAGTGTCATGAGCAGCAATGGAGCAGAAAGTGGTTCTGCTATTTATAAATGATCTGGATTGAATGCAACAACATCTTGATTTCTTCCCAGTGGTCTAGAAACAATAACAAGGGAAGTCTAAGGGGTGAGCAAGGAAGAGCCTCCCTCCCTTGGAATTGAATCTCTGTATAACCCCTGCTTTTAGATCCCTGGATTGTGGTTGCAGGGAAGCCTTGAGAAGGAAAAAAATATAGTCGGGGCTGGGAAGGTGGCTCAGTGGTAGAGTGCTTGCCTTGCATGCATGAGGCCCTGGGTTCGATTCCTCAGCACCACATAAGCAGAAAAAGCCAGAAGTGGTGCTGTGGCTCAAGTAGTAGAGTGCTTGCCTTGAGTTGAAGAGCTGAGGGACAGCGCCCAGACCTAGAGTTCAAGCCCAGGACTGGCAAAAAAAAAAAAAAAAGTCATTTTTAGTTCTGAAAATATAATTTGTCTAAATCTACCAACACCAGCTAGATATGAGTTGCATGAAGCAAATAGGCATGAGGTTTCAGGCTGGGCTATAAAAGAAGTTAAATATTTAAGAGCTTGTCAGTCTTTATCCAATAAAATTAGAGTAATAAGCCAGGTGTTGGTGGCTCATTCCTGTGATTCTAGCTACTCAGGATGCTGAGATCTGAGGATCGTGGGTCAAAGCCAGCCTGGGTAGGAAAATCCATGAGACTCTTATTTCCAATAAACCACCAGAAAACTGGTGGCTCAAGTGGTAGAGCACTAGCCTTGAGCTGAAGAGCTTAGGGACAGTGCCCAGGTCCAGAGTTCAATCCCCACAACCAACAAAAACACATATACACAAAAAATAGAGTAATAATGAAGATAAGAAGTCTAAACTCCCCCTATTTTTTGTGCCAGTACTGGGATTTGAATGTGGGACCTCACACTGTCCCTTAGCTTTGTCTGCTTAAGGATGGCATGCTACTACTTGAGCCACAGCTCTCCTTCTGGCTTAATTGGAGATGACAGTCTCATGGACTTTTCTGCCCATGTTGATTCTGAACTGTGATCCTCAGATGTCAGCTTTTTGAGTAGCTAGGATCACAAGTGTGAGCCATCAGTGTCCTGCTAAGTTAAAGGAAGCCATAGTCTGTACATCTTTGTGGAAAAAAGGGAGCCTGTGACTGAGCCCAAGGTTTTGTATTTAAGCTTGAGAGTCCAAGTTGTTACTCATCATGTGACCCATTTACCTCAATACTACCTCCCCAGAGGGCTTGCTCTTGAGATATGATTATAAATAGCATCTTCAAGCAACCAAATGGGATTTAGACAATGAATGACTAGGTGTTACATTTAGGCTTCTCTTGGTCTCTAGACAATTCATTGGCAATCTCACCAGGCCAGGGTGACCAAAGTCTTTCCATGTGGGATGGTTCACAGAGCCTTGGTGGGCCCAATGATTGAAAGCAATTTTAGTTTTTGTCAAGTTCCCATTATGGAAATCTATCATTCATTATTTTTGTGTGTGTGCTGTTACTGGGGCTTAAACTCAGGGCCCAGGCACTATTCCATAGCTTCTTTTGCTCAAGGCTAGAGCTCTACCACTTTGAGCCACAGGGCCAGTTTTCTGGTAGTTAATTGGAGATAAGAGTCTCATGGATTTTCTTGCCTGGGCTGGCTTTGAAACATGATCCTCAGAACTCAGCCTCCTGAGTAGTTAGGATTATAGGTGTGAGCCATTGGTGCCTGGCTGAGCCACAGCTTTCTTCTGGCTTTCTGGTGGTTAATTGGAGATGAGTCTCACAGACTTTCCTGCGTAGGCTGTCTTTGAACTTTGAACCTCAGATCTCAGCCTCTTAAGATGCTAAGATTACAGATATGAGCCACTGACATCCAGCCAGTTTTTGTTTTTGTTTTGGTCAGACGTGGAGTTGAACTCAGAGCCTGGATGCTGTTCCTGAGCTGTGTTTTTAAAATATTTTTTTTGTCGGCTGTAGGGCTTGAACTCTGGGCCTGGGGCTGTCCCTGAGTTCTTCAGCTCAAGGCTGGTGCTTTTTCTGCCTATGTGTGCTGAGGAATGGAACCCGGGGCCTCATGCATACAAGGCAAGCACTCTACCACTGAGCCACCTTCCCGGCCCCCCTGAGCTCTTTTGCTCAAGACTAGCACTCTATCACTTCGAGCCACAGCTCCACTTCGGTTTCCAGGAATATTTTTCTGAAATTGACTCTTTTCTCTCATATTGATTTTTCTATACATTGTCCCATTTTTCCTATCCTGTTTGATTATTATATTTCTTTACAATGGCACCATTTGTTAATTTCACTTTTAAAAGATTTCACAGAATACCATAATAGTAACATTTGTAAATAATCTAACCATCCAATAATAAGAAAAATTATAGTACATCTACCCAGTAATAAATCTTGAATTTATTAAAATTGTTGCTACAGAAAGATATTCCAAGAGATATTCCAAGAGATACCAAGAGATATTCCCAATGTATATTATCAAACAGTATGATCCTATTTAAAACTCTCATATATAGTATACATAATAGCTAGAGAAGGATGTGAGAGCTGGGTTCTAGTGCCTCATCCTAATAATTCTAGTTACTCAGGAGGCTGAGATCCAAGGATCTTAGTTTCAAGCCATACAGTGCAGGAAAGACCACAAGGCTCTTTATCTCCAATTAACTACCAAAAAAGCCACAAGTGGAGCTGTCGCTCAAGTGGTAGAATGCTAGACTCTGATTTTAAGCTCTAGGACTTTTACCAAAAGAAAGGATGTGAGGACTTAGACCAAGGTGGATGAGGATGTGGGCAATCTGTACACTCTGACTTGAGTTTCCTGAAGTAAGCAGGCATAGAGCTTTGTAATAGGATAGACAGTGATAGAAGTGGTACTTATGGGCTGGGAATGTGGCTTAGTGGTAGAGTGCTTGCTTAGCATTTATGAGACCCTCACTTTGATTCCTCAGCACCACATAAAAAGAAAAAGCCAGAAGTGGGGCTGTGGCTCAAGTGGTAGAGTGCTAGCCTTGAGCGAAATAAGCTCAGGGACGATGCCTAGGCCCTGAGTTCAAGCCCCTGGACTGGCAAAAAAAAAAAAAAAAAAAAAGAAGTAGTAGAAGTGGTACTTAAGAGGTTGAAGCAGTAATGAGACAGAAGAAGTCTATCTAATCCCTGGGGGGGGGGGGGGATGAAGAGTCTTAGATAAAACACCTGTGGTTTCTTAGGCTTCTACTCAATACTTGCCCTTCTGTGCATAGAACTGCTTCAGGAAGTTTGTGACAAGACCATTGTCATCAACAGCTCAAGTCTGGGTCTTTGTAGATCCTTCAGTGAAATCAGAGGCAGAATTATGATTATGGAGTGAATGGCCTTCTCAGAAATTCACCATCAAATAATGTTGATTAATATTTACTTTATTCCTTACAATTATGTTTCTCAGCAGAAGCAGTTCTCCTTCTCTAGCATGGCCCAGGACCTTTATTGCCCTGAAGCTATATTACTTGGCAGAGTAACCCAGGGACACCAAGTGTTGATTTAACCTCAGGGTGCCAAGAAAATGTCTGGCTGCTTTCTGGGACATTTTGTCCAGCTCTTCTTTTTTCTACATCCTACCTGGAAAAAAATAGTAAAATAGAAGTTTCTGTCATCCTATATCTTATTTCCTGTTGGAAATATCACCTTGCTTTCCTTTTGGGAAGCTACCTCCTTCCATCTGTTCATGAAATTGGAAACTACCAACTGGGGGCATGAGACCAAGTCTGGCCAATTGGCATATTCCTTTTTTTTTTTTTTTTTTTTGGCTTTCGAGGAAAGGGCCATAACAGACTTGTGACTGAAGGCAAGCCATGATTGTTTCTGGGACTTTTCCTGAAACTACCAAGCCAGGGGTAGATGGCTTCTAGTTGAGTTGCCAAGCTGATAGGTTGCACGCTGAGCACTGCTGGTGGCCATCTGGCTAGCACTGGGCAAACCTACCTGGGAGTAAAGTCAACATTGTAGGGTGGAGTTGGAGGAGGGGATCATCAGATTCTTTTTAAATAAAAAATTGAACCAAAGGGGTTCAATTCTCTAGCCATTATGTATACTATATATGAGAGTTTTAAATAGGATCATACTGTTTGATAGTATACGTTGGGAATATCTCTTGGAATATCTCTTGGACTATCTTTCTGTAGTAACAATTTTAATAAATTCAAGATTTATTACTGGGTAGATATACTATAATTTTTCTTATTATTGGATGGCTAGATTATTTACAAATGTTACTATTATGGTATTCTGTGAAATCTTTTAAAAGTGAAATTAACAAATGGTGCCATTGTAAAGAAATATAATAATCAAACAGGATAGGAAAAATGGGACAATGTATAGAAAAATCAATATGAGAGAAAAGAGTACAATGCATTTCAACATTGTCACCTTATCCATTGTTCCCATTCTTTTCTATCTATTCTCAATTCCACTGTCAGATTCTTTTTTTTTTTTGGGGGTCCGATCGTGGAGCCTGAACTCTGGGCCTGGGCACTGTCCCTCAGCTCTTCACCTCAAGGCTAGCGCTCTACCACTTGAGCCACAGCGCCACTTCCAGCTTTTTTCTTTTTGCTTATGTGGTGCTGAGGAATCGAACCCAGGGCCTCATGGATGCAAGGCAAGCGCTCTATCACTGAGCTACCTTCCCAGCCTAACTGTCAGATTCTTTAGTGTCATCTTTTGGGATCCTGGATCCAGTTACTCTAGAATTTACTCTTGAATTTCTCATGTGCCAGGAGCTAATAAATTCCCTTTTTCTGCTCCCTCTCCAGGCAGTTTGAATGGATTTCTCTCACCAAAAAAAAGTAGAGGGGCTGGGAAGGTGGCTCAGTGGTAGAGCGCTTGCCTTGCATGCCTGAGGCCCTGGGTTCGATTCCTCAGCACCACATAAGCAAAAAGAAAAAAGCTGGAAGTGGCGCTGTGGCCCAGGCCCAGAGTTCAGGCCCTACCACCAGACCCCCCCCCCCCAAAAAAAAAAGTAGAAGATGGAGCTGAAGCGAGACCTGTAAGATTAGACAGAGTAGCCTTTTCTTTTTGCTTAATGTGCTTTTTTTTTCAGTGCTGAGGGTGGGACGCAGGATCTCACAAATGTCTCTAGTACTGAGCTATATCGCCAGCCTCACTTTACAGTTTTTGCAGCAAACCACAGTCACACACAGTCATATTAGAGTCTTATCACAATCTTACAAAGAAGAGGAAACAGGCTCAGAGAAGCTGGGTGGTATAGGAATAGGCACAGGGTTGGGGAGCAGCAGAGCTGGGACCCAAATCGAGGCTCGTGTGTGTGTGTGTGTGTGTGTGTGTGTGTGTGTGTGTGTGTGTGTGTGTGTGTGTGTGTGTGTGTGTGTGTGTGTGTGTGTGTGTGTGTTATTGTAGTGTGTGTGTGTGTGTGTGTGTGTTGGTTCTGGTGCTTGATCTCAGCTGGGTACTATCCATAAGCTTTTTTGTTGTTGTTGTTTAAGACTAGTTACTGCTCTGCCACTTGAGCCACAGCTACACATTTTTTTTTTTTGCTTCTTTTTGCTCAAGGCTAATACTCTACCACTTGAGCCACAGTGCCACTTCTGGCTTTTTCTGTTTATGTGGTACTGAGGAATCGAACTCAGGGCTTCATGAATACTAAGCAAGCACTCTACCACTAAGCCACCTTTCCAGCCCACACAGCTACAGTGTGGGGGTGGGGGTGGGAAATGAGTGTCATGACTTTCTTGCTTGGGCTGGCTTTGAACTAGGAACCTCAAATCTCAGCCTCCTGTGTAGCTAGGATTACAGGTGTGAGCCACTTGGGCTGCTTAAATCCAGTCCTTTCATACTACACAGAAAAGCTTCCTGTGGCACATTGGGTTTTGGTGGGCAGAAAGGGAGTAGACATTTTTTTCTTTTTCTTTTTTGTATGGATCCTGGGGCATGAACTCAAAGCTGACACTCTGCCATTTGAGCTGTACCCCCACTTCCTGCTTTTTGGTGGTTAGTTGGAGATAAGAATCTCACAGATTTTCCTGCCCAGGCTGGATGGCTTCAAACTGCAATCCTTAGATCTCAGCCTCTTCAGTAGCTAGGAATAGAGGTATGAGTCTCCTGCAACCTGGCTGTTCTCCTAATTTTTTTTGGGTAATTTCATGGTTAGTATGTAAAGATGCTACTGGTTTTTACATGTTGATTGTATGCCTGCAACTTTACTGTGTTCTTTTAATTTTAACTTGTTTTGGGGAGGACTATTTACAGTGTTTTCTATGTAAGATTATATCACCAGCAAGCAGTAACAATTTAACTCCTGCCTTTCCTATTTGGATATATGTTTTATTTCTGTCACTTGCCCAAATGCTCTGGCTAAAACTTCTGGCATTAAACAAGGCCGGGCGCTGGTGGCTCACGCCTGTAATCCTAGCTACTCAGGAGGCTGAGATCTGAGGATCGCGGTTCAAAGCCAGCCCGGGCAGGAGAGACCGTGAGACTCCTATCTCCAATAAACCACCAGAAAACCGGAAGTGGCGCTGTAGCTCAAGTGGTAGAGCGCTCGCCTTGAGCTGAAGAGCTGAGGGACAGCGCCCAGGCCCAGAGTTCAAGCCCCACGGCCGACAAAAAAAAAACAAAAAAACAAAAAAACAAAAAAAAACAGTAGTAAAAGCATAGACAAGCATTGTTGTCTTGATACAGAACTTAGAGGAAAGATTTTTCAACTTTTCACCATCAAGCAAATTACAAGCTAAGGATTTTCCACGTGTAATCTTTATCTTGTTGAGACATGTTCATTCCATACCTAATTTGTTGAGAGCTTTTCTTATGGAAGACAGCTGAATTTTATCAAAATCTTTTTTTCTATATCTGTTTCAATGATCACACAATGTTTATCCTCTATTTTGTTAATATAGTGTATCACAATTATTCATCACATATGAATTATCATCCTTGTATACTAGAAATAAATGCCACTTGTGATTTCATGGTGAATCATCCTTTGCATATGTTTTTCAATCTGATCTGTTAATATTTCCCCGAGAGTTTTGCATCTATGTATCTCAAGAATATTAGCCTGTCATATTTTCTCTTGTAATACCCTTGCTTTGCTTTGGTATAACGTTAACACTGGCCTCATAGAAAGAAGTTGGAAGTAGTCCAACTTCTTTCTTTCTTTAGTCCAAAGTTCTGAGTTTTTTGGAAACATTTGTTACCTGCTTCCTTCCTTGGCAATGAATACACTGAAGTTTGTTACCAACTATCTATTGACCTTTTAGCTTTTCAGTTGGGGCCTGGAATGAGATAGTTCTAGGTTTGTCTCCTTTCCTGAGTGAGGGGCATGTGTTCTGTAAATCTTCACCCAGCATAGTCTTTTCGTATATTCCATTCCACATCAGCACTACCTGGCTGGCCAGAATAAAACATCTGTGGAGTCTGCAAATGTTTCAAATGACTCACGAAGCCTTTCTACCTTCAGAGATGCTCAGTAGCCTAGAGTGGCATTCTGAGAGGTATGGGACAGAAGTAGGGCCTGTACCCTCACAGGCCTCAAAAGACTTGCTTCCATAGCTCCTCACACCCCACCTGGCTCTCTCTATCCATGAGAAAGCAGCTGTGTTATCTATTTTATAAAGTGCTGCCCTTGGTGTTAAAATCACCTCGGGGTACAGAGTGTACCAGTTGAAAATAATTAAAAGATATAAAACAGAGGGGTAGTGATGAGGAGCACTTTTACAAAATATCAGCAATAAAATGCCAGGTTGAGGCTCACTCGCTGCTCTGAGGATCTCCTGTTATGTAATGTTAGCAAAGGGGCAGCAAATGATAGCCTAGTGATTTCTCACACTGCTAGCTCACCAGCCACCTTCCTTCAGTGTTCCCTGAGTCATTAGGACTTCGTACCCAGCCAGCACCAACTCTCCTATATTTTTCCTGTGCATATTGTTGGCCTGCAGCAGGCGGACAGGGACAGAACAATGGCTTCTCTAAGAGGTCAGCATGGGGAACCAGCCAGGTCCTCACTGTGACAAAAATGAATACGAGAGCTCATTTCATTAGAGCCAGGAACCAAACCTTGAGAACCAAGCTATGAAGCTACCATGTTCAGATTCTTCCCTACTTTCATGACCTTGGCCAAGTCATTTCTCTGCATTTTAGTTTTCCTTACTGGTAAATGTGAGAACTGGTTTAGGTGTTCCCTAGCATGTTATGTTAATTTCTTAGATTAGATTGGTTTAGATTCTGTCTGTC
>NW_027202270.1:133076215-133243715 GCF_024711535.1 Dipodomys merriami | reverse complement strand
TCTTTTTTTTTTTTTTTTTTTTGATCGTGATTAAGTGATTACTTAATTTCCGGAAATTCACAGTATTGTGGAATAATGATGCTCATTTAAAGTCACAAGTTCATTCTAACTTTCCTGGAGCAAATTGTCTATCACAGTCTGTAATATATAACGGTGCTCATATGTTATATACCATATATGTGATCAGCAGCATGGGGATATTTAGTAGTGGTTCAACCAGATGAGTGGGAGTTCTTTGTTTCTTAAGTCCTGTTAGTTTTGTCATATCACCTAACTTTTTGGATTCATCATCCACTTATCAGGGAGACCATGTACTGTTTGTCTCTTCGTTCTTGGCTTACCTCGCTCAACATGATTCCTTCTAGCTCCATCCATTTCCCTGCAAATGCCATTATTTTGTCATTTCTAATGGCTGCATAATATTCCATTGTGTATAGATACCACAATTTTTGGATCCATTCATCTGTGGTGGGGCATCTAGGTTGTTTCCATATCCTAGCTATTGCGAACAGTGCTGCAATAAACATGGAGGTGCATGTGTCTTTGTATATTGGTTCCTGTTGTTCAGGGTAGATGCCTAGAAGTGGTGTATGACTGGGTCGTAAGGGAGGTCAATCTTTAGCTTTCTAAGGACCCTCCAGACTGCTTTCCAAAGTGGTTGTATGAGTGTACATTCCCACCAGCAGTGTAATAGCGTTCCTCGTTCTCCACATCCCCTCCAGCATTTGTCGTTGGCTGATTTGTGGATGTGGGACATTCTGACTGGGGTAAGGTGGTATCTCAGGGTTGTCTTTATTTGCATTTCCTTCACCACCAGGGATGATGAACATTTCCTCATGTGTTTCTTTGCCATTTTTATTTCTTCATTTGAGAAGTCCCTCTTTAGTTCCCTTGCCCATTTAGTAATTGGTTTGTTGGGTTTGGGAGGGATTAGTTTCTTGAGTTCCCTGTATATACAGGATGTTAACCCCTTGTCTGATATATTGCTGGTAAATATTTTTTCCCAATTAGTTGGTTGTCTTTCTAGCTTGGTTGCGATAGCTTTATCTGTGCAGAAGCTTTTTATTTTAAGGTAGTCCCATTTGTCGAGTCTCTCTCCAATTTGTTGTGACCCTGGGACTCTGTTCAGGAAGTTCCTTCCTGTGCCTATTAGTTCAAGTGTCTCTCCTACTCTGTCCTGCAGTAGTTTCAGAGATTCAGGTTTAATGTTAAGGTCTTTAATCCATTTTGAGTTGATGTTGGTGCATGGTGATAGGCTGGGGTCCACTTTTAGTTTTCTGCATGTGGCTGCCCAGTTTTCCCAGCACCAGCGGTTGAAGAGGCTGTGTTTCTTCCATTGTATGTCTTTGGCTCCTTTGTCGAATATCAGCTGGCTGTAGGCCTGTGGATTTATTTCTGGATCTTCTATTCTGTTCCATTGGTCTTCGGGTCTGTTTTTGTGCCAGTACCATGCTGTCTTTGTTATTATAGCTCTTCTACTGTAAATCTTTTTGGCTATTTGTCCAGTATTTCTATATGTTAAAATCTAAGCCTGGAATGTGGCTTAGTGGTAAAGTGCTTGTCTAGCATGCATGAAGCCCTGGGTTCAATTCCTCACATAAACAGACAAAGCCAGAAGTACAGCTGTGGCTCAATTGTTAGAGTTCTAGTCTTGAGCAAAAGAAGCTCAGGGACAGTGCCCAGGCCCTGAGGTCAAGCCCCAGGGGTGGCAAAAAAAAAAAAGCTAAAAGCTAAGCCTGTCATTTTGACCATGATACCCATAATATAGTGGCTGGTTCTACACTTACCTGCTAAGAAGTCCTTGGCAAAGGCTCGAATAGACTTAGTATCAGCCAAGTCCAGTTTCCGCACCAACACCTGCTGGTTCCCGGTCAAGCCTTTGATCTCCTTAGCCACCAATTCTCCCTTTTGCACATCCCGGCAAGCTAGATATACTCGAGCTCCTATCAAACATGTGAAAGACAAACTGTCAGCTTTGTTTCTGACTGTTAGAAACCTCACAGATGTTGAGTGTTGTGATCAATAATATTTGTTAAGTGCCCAATATATGGAGCATTATAGCAAATTCATAGTAGTACATTCAGTGGAGTGCATGGAATGTTCCTGCATTCTGAAACTGGGAAGAAGCAAATGGCTATCACCATGAGAGGTAAAAACAGCAGTAGCAGGAGGGGTTTGGGAGTAGATAAACTTGCCTCTTTGAGCCAGTTCTTTGGCTGTCTCCTTCCCGATGCCCGTGTTTGCCCCGGTGACTATAGCTACCTTCCCTGGAAGCTGGACAGTAGATGTACATACCCCAGAGGTCAGCATCCTCCTGCAGACAAGGAGAGCACATAGGTACTATAGGTTTAAGGATAATTGGGAGGAAAGAAGAAAACAAGTTCTCTGCCCTTTAAGCCAGTGGTGCACACCTGTAATCTCAGCACCAGGGAGCATAAGATAGAAAGACCAAGAGTTTGAAGTTTGCCCAGCACCAATGGCTCATTCCTGTAATCCTAACTACTTAGAAGGCTGAGATTTGAGGCTCATGGTCTGAAACCAGGCCATGCAGGAAAGTCCATGAGACTCTTACCTCTAACCACTAAAACACTGGAGATGGAGCTCGAGTAGTAGAGCACCAGCTTTAAGCAAAAAGCAGCTCAGGAGCTGAACACAGGTGGCTCAGACCTATAATCCTAGCTACTCGGGAGGCTGAGCTCTGAGGATCAAATTTCAAAGCCAGCCTCAGGAGGAAAGTCCATAGAGGGCTAGCCTTGAGCCAAAAAAGGTGAGGGACAGCACCCAGGCCCTGAGTTCAAGTCCTAGTACTGGCACAAGAAAAATAAAAGTTTGAGGCTAGCTTAGACTGCATAATAAGATGTTGCCTCAAACAAGACAAAACAAATTTTTCTTCTTGATAAGGACAAAAGTGGCTCTAATACAGAGCAAAACTTAGAGGAACTGCCTACAGCACAAGAACTAGTTGAGTATTTGAGGTGCCAGGCACCTCTTTGAGCTCTCAGGCATTTTTTGGATTAGGAAATCACAAGATTCGGTGTAGAGGAGGAAAGAACTTGTGTCTACTTGTCCCATCTACTAATACCTAGAATGCAATGGTCTTAAAATGGTGAATCCAATCTGAAGAGCTCACATTAGAAAGCCTGTGAATCTGGGACAAAACAATAAAAACAAAAACACAGGTGGGTGCCAGTGGCTTATGCCTGTAATCATAGCTACTCAGGATATGAGGATAGCAGTTTGAAGTCTCATCTCCAACAAACTACAAAAAATAAACAACAATAACAACAACAACAAAACCTCAGCATCTCAGGGACAGTACCAGGCCCTGAGTTCAAGCTCCAGGACAGGCGTAAAAACTAACAAGCAGAATACCACCACACTCACATCAATACCTTTACAAATAAGGCAGGAGGCTGGGATGGAGCTCAGAGGCCTTGAATTTGATCACTAGGGCCACAAAAACAACCAAGCAACAACAATAACCACAACAAAAAGAGTTAAGGACAAAGTAAAGAAATTATTCAAAAACTGATTTGCCTAATTAGTCCTGGTTCCTAAGCACTATATTCTATTGCCTTTCCAAACGAACAAATGCACATACATGGATGAGCAGTTCTTCTTTTCCCTACAACCCTTGGTCTAAAACAGTTTGTTGACTGAAAGATACGTTTCTCAAGAGAATTACAGCCTTTCTCGGAAATGGGAATTTCAAAGTACACACTGAAGCCTGAAGCCACTGAAGCCTGTGCTCAGGCAAACCAACCGATGGTGTTGACCAACCTGACCCTTCCTGCTCAGAGGAAGGACAAGGACAAAGACCCCTTACCTCACAACCTTCCACCTCCCTTCAGTTGCAGCTCCAGGAAGGACAAATGTTAGGAACCTGTACTTTTCCCTTCTCCTTAATTAGCAGAGGTGAAAGATAACCAACCACGAAAACCAGCTCATGCCTGGCTCCAGTAAGATAGCTAGGTTTGAGAGAACATCCTAAGGAATAATATAATCTTTCTCATATCTCACTAGACTCTTTCCACTTCTGGTTCCACTTTCCTACATTAAGAGGACCTCGTGGTGAAAAGGGATAGAAAGCCTATGTTTCTGAGTATGACACCCACGTGCGCCTAGCACTGGGAGCAGAGGGTATTCAAAGGGGAGGGGGGAAAAATACAACGGGTAGAGTCACCACTGGAGGGAGGATAGATTACAAGGAAGGAAAGGAGGAAGGGGAAGGCAGGTTAGCCTAGACGGATCAGTCTAACTACAGTAAGAGATAAGCGAGCGAGAGCGGGCACCGCGTCAGGAGCCATAACCTCGTGCCAGGAGTGGGTCTCTTCAGTTACTGGTTGGCTCTTCGTCACTACTGGTGATTGACCCAGAGCCAATCAGCAGGCTGCTAATTCTCCGGGCCCTCAGGCCAGCTTTCGGCCCGAGTCGGACCAAGCCTAGAGACTCCACCCTGTCCTCTTCCGTCCTCCCCTCTCAGCCCTTCAGCATTGAACACAAGATCCATCCCAACCCGCCACCCTGCGTCCCCGCAGCGACGAGCAGGGGGTGGGGGGTCTCACAATCACATCCAAAGGAGACGTCTCCTTTGTACCTCGCCAGCTGGGGGCAAGGGTGGGAGTGGGGGGGGGGTAGGAGGGGGACGCATCCTATTCTAGGGTCTGAAACCCGTCCAAAGCCGTAAACCCCAGCGTCCGGAGTACCGTGCCCTGGGGGCTCCCTGGAGTCGACAGCGGGCGGTGCTGAGGGAAGGGGTGTGGAGGGGTGGCGAGGGGCCCGGAGAAGCCAAGTGGGATGCTCAGAGCCCCGAGCCTTTTCCCGACGGCCTGGGACCCCGGGTCTCGCCTGCCCCAACCCCGGGACACACGGACCTCGCCCGCACCCCAGGTCTCCGCCGTCGGAGGGGGGGGAAGCCCTTCCCCCCGCCCGCCGGAGCATTCCCGCTCTCCTCACCCCCTCCCGCCGCAAAGGCTGAGCACCTCCCGCGGACACACACCTGATCTGGGGCGCAGCCACATACAGGACAAAGGGCAGCAGGAGCAGCGGGAGCAGGAGCAGGAGGCCGACCATCTCTGCAGGACCGAGCCCGGGATGAATGGCCCCTTCCGTGCTGCCGGCAAGACTATGGCTTCTCTTGCTAGCCCCGCTCTGGTCCCGGGCCACCGCCCCCGGAGCACAGCCTTCTGGGAAGTGTAGTCCAGGGCTTGGAGCCACCCGCGGGCGGGGCTACAGTCGGGAGGCGCCGCTGTGCGGCCCTGGTCGCTACTGTTGGCACACCAGCCTCCAGCCTACCCGGGCCTAGGGCGCGCGGGATCCGACAACCAGCACTCTCGAGGCTCAGACGAAATCTACCCAGGTCCCTAACCCCACGGGTCTAAGTCCACTGCAATCCTAGCGAGCAAATGATGTGATTGGTTCTGTTGGCAGTTGATTGTTGGAAAGTATTCTGGGACCAATTACATGGAAGAAGAGCGGTTGAAAGTCTTTGACAGTTGGTGAGGTGGGGAAGAGTGGAACCCTTCCTCCTTGAAGATCCCTTTATCCCATGGAAGTAAAACAACTATTGGGCCTGGAAGATATTCCCCAGCAAAATCCCCTCCTTGTGTCTATTTTGAAGTGTGATGGTAACTAGCATAATGGCCCCCAGAGTTTGTTACTTGATAATAAAATACAGTATTCCTGATGACTTGGGTTTATCTGTATTGACTTCTAAGGCAGCAATGAATCTCTCAGTTTGGCACAGTTGATTTTGGCTAATTTATAAAAGATATTTGTCTGGTGCTAATGGCTCATGCATATAATCCCAGCTATTCAGGAGGCTGAGATTTGAGGATTGTAGTTCAAAGCTAGCCTGGGTGGAACGGGAGACCTTAATTTCCAATTAACCATCGAAAAACTGTAAATGGCTCAAAGTGGTTCAATGTAGTAGAGTGTTAGTCTTGAGCAAAAATGCTCAGGACAGTGCCTAGGTCCTGAGATCAAGCCCTAGAACTGATGATGGTGGTGGTGGTGATGATGATGATGATGATGATAACAGTAATAATTCTGTTTTGAATAAAGTCCATGACCATGTTTTCTTAATCTTTTTTTTCATCTTTTTTGTTGATTGTGGGGCTTGCACACTGTCCTTGAGCTCTTCAGCTCAAGGCTAGCACTCTTACCACTTGAGCCACAACACAACTTCTGATTTTCTGATGATTTATTGGAGATGAGTCTCACAGACTTTCCTGACTCCTTAATCTTTTCTTTCATCTGAGACATTTCCTGAGAGTGAATGTGGGTGAAGTTTTAACAAGACAATACCTGTTAATGGTCCTGCCTACACAGAATAATGTTTTCCAGTTGTTCTGCATAAATTATTTTCCATTTGATTGAAAGACATATGTTCCAAGGTTAGTTTGAACTAAAATATTTTATGGCAATTGGAGAGGATTTCTTCACCTCAAAATTCCTACTAATTTACATTATCTAATAATCATCGGATAATAACAAATGTAAGTATACAATATAAATAAAATATGTATATAACATAATTAATGTAAAATAATAAATGTGTGATATGACATATAATATCCACTATCTAGGACTGATATAGAACTCCCAAGGAAGAATGACCTTCCACTCCTGGCTGATGCCCAGATCTTAGTTGAGCACAGGTCTAAAACCCTGAATGGGAGAAAAGTTACTGTGATGTTGCATCATTGGAACTTGCTGGAAATCCACTGTTTAGGGTAGCCGGGAAAGCTGTCCACAGGTAGGTGTTATAATAGAGGTACTTTGTAAAAAACACTTGAGGGGGAGGCAGAAGCAGCTAGCCCATGGATTCAGGGGTGAAGATGTTGTGTGGACTGCAAGAGCCTGGTATTGAAGAAGTCAGACTTGCTATAGAAGATGGCATGCGGGGCTGGGAAGGTAGCTCAGTGGTGGAGCGCTTGCCTTGCATGCCTGAGGCCCTGGGTTTGACTCCTCAGCACCACATATGCAAAAAGAAAAATCCGGAAGTGGCGCTGTGGCTCAAGTGGTAGAGCTCTAGCCTTGAGCTGAAGAGCTGAGGGACAGTGCCAGAGTTCAGGCCCCACAACCGGACCCAAAAATAAACAAACAAACAAACAAAAAACAGAAGATGGCATGCGGTAGAAGCCTGAAGTGCTTGTCCATTAGAGCCAATAAGCAAATCCAACCTCTTCTCATGACAGAGCATCACAACGAAAAGCATTTGCATAAGGTCTGTATTTCTCAGAATGAGAACTGAAAGGCAATAACCTGATAACTGGCTAAGGAGGGAGACAGAGAAGAAGGCATAATTCAGTGCATTTTTCAATTAGCATATATTAATTGTACAAAGGAGTTTACAGTGATAGTTCCATACATGCAAGTAATATGCTTTTTTCAAGTTTACTCTTTCTGTGACTTTTTCTCCTTTTTAAAAAATTTTAATGGGGCTGGGAATGTGGCTTAGTGGTAGAGTGCTTACCTTGAACACTGGAACAGTGCCCAGGCCCTGAGTTCAAACTCTGGACTGGCAAAAAACAACCAAAAAATTTTTAATGGGCTTTATTATTTTGTTCAATACATTGCATTGAAAAGTATTTCAAGGGGCTGGGAAGGTGGCTCAGTGGTAGAGCACTTGCCTTACATGCATGAGGCCCTGGGTTCGATTCCTCAGCACCACATAAGCAGAAAAGGCCAGAAGTGGCACTGTGGCTCAAGTGGTAGAGTGCTAGCCTTGAGCTGAAGAGCTCAGGGACAGTGCCCAGGCCCAGAGTTCTGACCCCATGACTGGCAAAAAAAAAAAAAAAAAGAAAAGTATTTCAAGCCACTAGTACTGTTAGCCCAGTACTAGTGAGGCTGAGGTAGGAAGATCAGGAATTCATATTCTGCCTAAATTACTTAGGTTTCCTTGGAGGGGCAGGTCTACATAGGGCGAAGGGGTTGAAGGGATGACACAGATTATACATGAACTACTTTGTTAAAAGGGGGGGGGGAACCTCGCAATACATATCCTAAAAATTAAGAAAAGTGAGGGAAAAGTGGGTTGTGGGGAAGGGTGTGGGTGGATAAGAATGTTGAAAGGGTAACATTGATCCAGGTATACTGTATTCATAAACTGCTTTGTTTGTTGTCAGTTGTGGGACTTTAACTCTGGGCCTGGGGCTGTCCCTGAGCACTTCAGCTCAAGGCTACAGCTCTACCACTTGAACCACAGTGCCACTTCTGGGTTTTGGGTGGTTAGTTGGAGACAAGAGTCTCATGGATTTTCCTGCCCAAGCTGGTTTTGAACCATGATCCTCAGATCTCAATCTCCTGAGTAGCTAGGATTACAAACAACAACAACAACAACAAAACCACCTGACAGTTGTGTGTACAATGTTGGGGCTGCTATGCAGATCACACAGGGATTTAGGGAGTACAGGCATTGAGTACCCCTATGGATGGCTGTTGCTCCCTGAATGAAGGAAGGTTCTCTGGTGAGTGGAGAGAACAAATGGCAAGGCCCAGTGATGTAACTGAGGACAATGTTCTGGAACACACACCTCTCGAAGCCCCATACTTATATTTTCAGCCACCTGCCAGATCTTGCTTTTGGATGTGCTGGCCTTCTCCATGCACTCCTTAAAGTTAGTGAATGACATTGTTCTTTGTCTTTTCTCTTTGGTGGTAATATACCAGGTTTTACATTTACATTTTAACTAGAGCTTTCATTTACATTTGCTAGGCTGCCACTGTCCAACTCAGGCCAAATCCAAGCCCTTACAACCCTTTTTACTTTAATTATTTTTTCAATTTGATCTTGCATTTAGGTTCGGGGTGACCCGGACCTTGCTCCTCCTATTACACTTCCCACCTAACTGGAATGACAGGTATATGTCACCACACCATGTTTTTATTGATTGACATAGGAGTCTCAGGCACTTTGTGCCCAGGTTGGTCTAAAACAATGCTCTTTCTGATCTCTACTTCCTTAGTAGCTAGGATTGCAGGCAGGATTACAGCCTGAGGATAGGCTCCTTCTTTATGCCTACATTCAACCTGATGGATTGCATGCTGAGTATATGGTGCCTTGGCAAATTAGCCATCAACAACAGTTGTCAAGTACAAACATTCGTTAAATTCACACCATTGACATGCTGAGCAGATGTTTAAGGCCAAATGAACATTACAAGTTTTTATCGAGAAGACAAAAGACAGTAAAATTTTATTAGTAAGGTTATCGTTGTGTAAGGAGTTTATTTTACAAATACAGGTTTACTAAGAGTTCTTAGGCTAGAAGTGTATCTCAGTAATAGAGCACCAGTTGAGCAAATGCAAGGCCCAGAGTTCAAATCCCTTACTGAAAGGTAGAAAGGAAGGAAAGAAGGGATGAAGGAAGGAAGGAAGGGATGAAGGAAGGAAGAGAAAGAAAGAAAGAAAGAAAAAGAAGAAAGGAAAGAAAGAAAGAAAGAAGGAAGGAAGGAAAGAAGGAAAAAAGAAAGAGAAAGAAGGGAGGGAGGAAAGAAGGGAGGAAGGAAGGAAGGAAGAAGAGAAGAAAGAAGGAGAGAAAGAAAGAGGGAAGGAAGGAAAGAAGAAATGAAGGAATTTCCTAAGGTCTTGAGGTAGGCTCAAATGGTAGAATAGCAAATAAAAGCTGAATGAGAATGATGCAAAGTCATGAGTTCAAGCCCCAGGACTGCTACACACACACACACACACACACACACACACACACATTAACTAGTTCTTGGGCAGTTCTTTTAAATTATTATCCCAGTTATAGTTGTGTAACAATCTTCCCACTTGGGGATTAAGGTTTGACCTGTAGTTCAGGAATTGAGAAAGGCTAGATTGGGTCATGTTTCTACTCTAGATATTTCAACTCCATCATGGGATCCAGCTGGTATCTATGTGGGTTGGAAGATTCTGGAAGGCTTCCCACAGATGCCTTGAGGCAGAGACTGAAGCTCAGCTCAGCCTGGGCCACTTTTCCTCTTCTCATGGTGACACCATATGTTGCTAGCGGGCTTACAGGCCTCATTACTTGGTGATAAGGGTTCCAGGAGTGATGTTTTAGGATGCACGGCTCTTTCCTGGAAACAAGCACAGTGTGCATTCTACATAGTCTGTTGGTCAACACACACACAGAGGTCATTACAGAGGCTTATTCAAGAAGATTGCAGTTCCAATCTCTCCATAGCCAAGAGGCTTGGAGAATTTATGCTTGGCTAATCCACTTCACTTGCATTCTTGTAAGGAATCTAGGAGGATATTTTGTAAGTGAAATGAGCCTTTCGACATGTTTATAAAATTACTGAAATTGTTGTCTTCCCAAATATACATGAGAGGATTACAGTTTTTAAGTCTAGAAAACCCCTTGGACACACAGTCCTATAGAAGAAAGAAGCATTTAATATCAGTTATCTCTTGCTGGATAGCGTAGCAAACCTCTCTCGCAGCCTTAGAGGTTGATATAGTTAGTGTCAAGAGTCCGAAGGCAAAAGAAGGGGCTGGGGCAGAAAATCTTTGTAGTCACAGGTGGACACTGGAGATAGACAGCCATGGAGCAAAACCAATACATCTTAATAGCTGTCATGTAGCCAGGGGAAACATCCTAGAGCAGAGACAATACATTCTATAGTTGGCACCTTGTGATTATACACTGGAACCAGTGTGAGGGGCTGGTGGGAATAAACAACTGTGGCCTGGCCTGGCTTGTGAAGGACCCAGAGTGAAGGCTGTCAACCAGAATAGAGGTGAATATTAGCTTACAAAGTCAATTAATTAAGTTTTGAGATATAATTAAGATAGCATATAATTCATCCTTTCAATGTATTTGTTTTAGGGGATTATGGGATTTGAACTTCCAGTCTTAGCCAGGTGCCAACGGCTCACACCTGTAATCCTAGCTACTCAGGAGGCTGAGATCTGAGGATCACAGTTCAAAGCCAGCCCACAGTTCAAAGCCAGCCCAGGCAGGTAAGTTCGTGAGACTCTTATCTCATTAACCACCAGAAAACCAGATGTGGTGCTGTGGCTCAAGTGATAGAACATTCGCCTTAAGCTGAAGAGCTGAGGGACAGCACCCAGGACCAGACTTCAAGCCCCACAACTGACAAAAAAAAGAAAGAAATTCCAACCTTAGGCTCCCTAAACTGGCTTGACTAGCTGGCATGCTACCACTTGAGCCACGCCACCAGCCCTATTTTTTGCTTATTTTGGAAATTAAGTTTTGTGAACTTTTGTTCCCAACTGGATTCAAACTATGATTCTCCGGAGCTCAGACTATAAGCATGAGTCTCTGGTGTCCTGTTATTTATTTTTTTGTTACCCAGACTGGTCTTGAATTCCTAAGCTTAGATGATCCTCTTACGTCAACTTCTTGAGTGCTTAGATTACAAATATAATATTCATCTTTTTAAATGAATAATTTATGAGTTTTAAGTATATTTACATGAATGTCTAAACTTTACCACTATTTAATCCACAAGATTTTCATTATCTCCTTTATTATTCTCTATTTTCTACTCTTAGAATTGGCAACTGCTAATCAAGTTCTGTGCCTATGATGTGGCCTATTCTAGCCATTTAATATAAATGAAATCATTCAGTATATGGTCTTTCTGCCTAGCTTATTTCATTAGCATTATGTTTTCAAATTCATTCTTGAAGCATGTTTCAGTAATTAATTTCTTTTTATGGATGAGTAACATTTCACTGTGTGTATATACCACATTTTGCTTATCCACTTTTCAGTTAGTTTATTTTTTTCCTAATTTTGACTATTATGATTAGTGCTGTTATGAATTTTTATGTGCAAGTTTCTGAAACTACCTACATTTTTTGGGGGGATGTGCAAGTTTCTGGATAGACATATATTTTCTTTTTCTTTCTTTTTTTGGGGAGTGGGGCAGTTGTGGGGTTTGAACTCAGGGCCTGGGTGCTGTCCCAGAACTCCTTTATTCAGGGTTAGTGCTCTACAACTTTGAGCCTTGGCTGTACTTTCAGTTTTTGTTGTTGTTGTTGTTTGTTTGTTTGTTTTTGGATCCGGTCATGGGGCCTGAACTCTGGGCCTGGGCACTGTCCCTCAGCTCTTCAGCTCAAGGCTAGCACTCTACCACTTGAACCACAGCACCACTTCTGGCTTTTTTCTTTTTGCTTATGTGGTGCTGAGGAATCGAACCCAGGGCCTCAGGCATGCAAGGCAACGCTCTACTACTGAGCCACCTTCCCACCCCATGTACTTTCAATTTTTGAGTGGTTGATTGGAGATAAGAGTCTCACAGGGACTTTTCTGGCCAGGTGGGCTTCAAATCACAATCCTCAGATCTCAATCTCCTGAGTAGCTAAGATTACTGGTATGAGTCACCAATGCCTGGCTTAGACATATAGTTTCATTATCTTCAGGATATAGCAATGAATGGACATGCTGGGTTCTATACTTCATTATTCAAGAAAATGCTAGATTCTTGTCCAATAATATAAACCATTATTTATTCTAGAATATATTCTTACCAACAGTCTTTGCAGCTTTCACCTTCTCTACATTATTGCCAACACTTATTACTGTTTATATAATTTTATCCATACTAATGAATGAGAAGTGGTATCTCGGGCTGGGAAGGTGGCTCAGTGGTAGAGTGCTTGCCTTGCATGCATGAGGCCCTGGGTTCAATTCCTCAGCACCACATCAGCAGAAAAAGCCGGAAGTGGCGCTGTGGCTCAAGTGGTAGGGTGCTAGCCCTGAGTTGAAAAGCTGAGAGACAGTGTGTAGGCCCAGAGTTCAGGCCCCATGACAGACAACAGTAACAACAACAAAAAAGTGGCATCTGACTCTGGCTTTTTTGTGTGTACGCAGATCCTGGGGTTTGAACTAAGGGCATTGGTGATGTCCCTGCGTTTCTTTTGCTCTAGTCCAGAACTCTACCACTTGAGCCATAGCTTCACTTCTGAGTAATTTCTTGGAGATAAGAGTCTCACGGACTTTGTTGACCTGTCTGGCTTCGAACTAAGATCCTCAGCTCTCAGTAGCTAGGAATACAGGCATGAGCCACCAGCACCGGCTTGGGTTTGATTTCTGTTTGCCTGATGACTAATAATGCTGAGTAGCCTTTCATGGACTTATTGACCCTCTTATTTGTGGAAACATTTTTCTCAGGGAAAGGACTATGCTTTATACCTTGCTTGTTCTAACTGGGTTATTTATCTTTTTTAGTGTTGATTAGACCCAGGAATTCAAACTCAGGAGGTATGGTCTCATGACCTGTAGGATTAACTCTCACACATTTCTGCTTTTTGGCATGCATCATGGCTACAAAGAGTACAAATTTTGTTTCATCACTATTCACTCTAAAAGTAGTATGGAAAGCTAGCAAACAGCTTAGCTTTCATTTTTTAAGTTTTTCTTTTTGGTACCAGTCCTGGGGATTGAACTCAGGGCCTGGGAACTGTCCCTGAGCTTTTTGCTCAAGTCTAGTACTCTACCACTTGAGCTCCACTTTTGGCTTTTGGTGGTTAATTGGAGATGAGAGCCAAGGACTTTGCTGCCCAGGGTGGTTATCCTCAGATCTCAGCCTCCTGAGCCAATGTCCTGCCTGGGTTTAGTAGGGAAGGGGTGGGGAGAAGGGAGGGTATGGCCACACTGGATGAGGATGTGACCTCAGAGCCTAGGACCCTCCCCTAGGAAGTGTGACAGGGGGCTGCCCAGGATGTGACCTAGGAGGAGGGGGAGGTGACTGCTTCCAGGTGTGCCAGTTACCTAGGTAACTCAGATACTGGGCATGGACTTCTGCAAGAATCCTGGGCTTGCCTGCCTGGGGCAGACCTCACAGATTACAGGTGTGAGCCACCAGCTCCAGCTCAGCTTAGTTTCTTTTAAGGGTGGTAACTGATTTTGGAAATACCTTTATAGCACCTTTGATTGCTGGAAGAATGCTCTAAGGAGACAAAGTAAGAGCTGAATTTTTCAATGAGAAGATAATAGGAATTTGGGAGTTGGCATGAAAAGTCAGATATTGCTCCCTAAATTAAGAGACAAGAAAAATATCAGGAACTGAATTTATATGTAAAGGTGACCTGTGAGAAATTTTGTGTTGAGGTACCCCAAAGACTTTTTAAAAAAGTATTAATTTACTTTATTGTTATTACAAAGGTGATGTACATTTCCTTTCAGACAGACTTAAAGTGGGAGAGTCCCTTAAATTGGCCTCTGGGAACCCATTTATATGCATTGTATGTGTCTGTTTCATCTGTGTTTTCACGTTGTGCATAACATGGCCTTAAGTTCTGTCTGAAAGCCCTTTGGAAAACCTCTGTAGTCACAGTCTAAGTGGTGGAGGAGAGAAATGTCACTGTTGTGGTAAGGCTGTCTTACAGCCAGCAACCCAATTCCACAATGGCCATCTCCACCATGATAACCCTAGAAAGGTGCTATGGTGGTATTAGGAGAGTCATCCAGGCCATCTTGCTCCATACCACCTTATTACCCCCTAGGAAAAATTAGAATTAACCAAGGTTTGTACTTGGTTACAGGTATGTTAGGTACTAGCAAACACTTGCCCCTAAAACTCCAGAAATAAATCGACCAGTTACAGCTGATTTTCATTCTGAGTTCAATTTTCATGCATACTTCAATCTTGGAATGCCTAAATGAAAACTTTTTTGTACATATGTGTATGTGAACATTTTCGGATGGTTCTTATATTTTTTCCCTGATGGTTCTTAAACTGCTATTATAGAGTTAACATGCAAAAGCTGTTGCCATTATTGAGTAAATTGTCTTATCTCAACAAGGTCTAACAAAATGTAGACATTTAGGAATTAACCCTCAAGCTCAAAGTGAAGGACAAAGGGCTATTTTAAACTCTAGCACTGGGCTGGGAAGGTGGCTCAGTGGTAGAGGTCTTGTCTGGTATGCGTGAAGCCCTGGGTTCCATCCTCAGCACCATATAAGCAGAAAAAGCCAGAAGAGGTGCTGGGGCTCAAGGGGTAGTGCACTAGCCTTGAGCTGAAGAGCTCAGGGACAGCGCCCTGACCTTGAGTTCAGGCCCTTTGACCAACAAAAAGAAACAAACAAACATGTTTTTGTAAGTTGTTCTTGCATAGAGAAACAATTTAAGCTCACTTTCATAATGAGTTTTGAAATATAAGACTACTAAGAATATTTCATTTAAAAAAAGCAACCTCCTCAAATTCAAAATTTTTGTATGGCTGTAACTTAAGAGGGTATCTAAAAGATTTTCTAATATCAAAATTTAATGCATTGATATAGAATTAGCACCAGTTCTCTAGGTCTATAATAACAAGGTTGTCTTAAGAATATCATCCTGCTGGGCTGGGAAGGTGGCTCAGTGGTAGAGTGCTTGCCTTGCATGCATGAGGCCCTGGGTTTGATTCCTCAGCACCACTTAAGTAGAAAAAGCCGGAAGTGGCACTGTGGCTCAAGTAGTAGAGCACTAGCCTTGAGCTGAAGAGCTGAGGGACAGAGCCTAGGCCCAGAGTTCAGGCCCCATGACCAACAACAACAAAGAAAAAAAAAAGAATATCATCCTGCTTGAAACTTGAAACTGGCTTAAAAGATTTATTTTATTTTATCTTATTAAGGTAATTGTTCATGTTCTGTTGATTTTGTCAAGCTTTCAACTACTTAAGACACTGAGTTTGGCTGGGTACTGGTGTTGCATACCTGTAATCCTAGCTACTCAGAAGCTGAGATCTGAAGATCATGGTTCAAAGCCAGCTGGGGCAGGAAAGTCCATGAGACTCTTTTTTTTTTTTTTTGGTCCTGGGTTCTGAACTCTGGGCCTACGCTCTGTCCCTCAGCTCTTGAGCTCAAGGTTAGTGCTCTACCACTTGAGCCACAGTACCACTTCTAGCTTTTTCTGCTTATATGGTGCTGAGGAATCGAACCCAGGGCCTCATGCATGCAAGGCAAGCAGTCTACCACTAAGCCACCTTCCCAGCCCCCGTGAGTTTCTTTTTTTTTTTTTTTTTAATTTATATATATCTTTGAGTTTATTTCTTTTTTTTAAATTTAATTTAATTTTATTTGTGAACATACTGTACAGAGGGGTTACAATTATATGGGCAGGATAATGCGTACATTTCTTACCAAGCATTGCAGCCTCCTCCTTTGTTTACCCTTCACATCCTCTTATCTCCAATTAACCACCAGAAAACCAGAAGTGGTGCTGTGGCTCGAATGGTAGAGTGCTTGCCTTGAGCTGAAGAGCTGAGGGACAGTGCCCAGGCCCAGAGTTCAAGCCCAACCACCGACACACACACACACACACACACACACACACAAAGACACTGAGTTTAAACAGAGCCAAAGTTCATTTGAACACATTTATCAGGTGTTTTACCTGCAGGTAATATACTTTACAAAACACTTTATCAGGATAGTGCCTTTGCAAGCTTATAGTAACATAAGAATTTAGTGATTCTTTTGTAATGCTGTCATTCTTACCATCTTTAAATGTTATATGTGATTAAATACACATGGGTTAGTGTATTCTGTCAATGGCTAAGCGTTTCAAAATTTTTATCATGTATATTCTATGTCTTTTGTTATTGTTGATTTGATCTGTTACTGGAGTATTTTCTGGCAAGTATATAGGGGATGGTTTTTACAAGTACTTAGTTGTCAAATGAGTTTGACAGGGCTGGGCAGATAGATCAGTTGTAGAGTGCTTGCCTTGTATGCATGAGACCCTGGGTTCGATACCTCAGCAGCCCATAAGCAGAAAAAGCCAGAATTGGTGTTTTGGCTCAAGTGGTAGAGTGCTAGCCTTGAGCTGAAGAGCTGAGGGACAGTGCCTAAGCCCAGAGTTCAAGCCCCACGACCGAAAAAAAAAATGAATTTGACAACTGTTTATTTGCCAGCCTGAGCCTTGAACTCCTGGCTCCAGTGCTGTCCCTTAGCTTTTGTGCTCAAGGTTAGTATTCTACCACTTGAGCCACAGTGCCACTTCTTGCTCTTTGTGGTTAATTGGAGCTAAGAGTCTCACAGACTTTTCTGTCTAGGCTGGCTTCAAACTATCCTTAGATCTCAGCCTCCTGAGTAGCTAGGTTGCCTTGTTTTGGTCTCTTATAGCTTTTATTTTATTTTCCAGACCTGAGAACTGAACTCAGGACCTTGCACTTACCAGGCAAGCACTCTTCTATTGAGCTAAATCCCCCAATCCTTCAATTAGAGGTTTGAGCCACTGGTGCCTGGCTATGAGTTAGTTTTTTAAACTAAATGTACTCCAGGTAAGCAATGCCTAAGAGTAATTCCTTTTAAACTTGAGTTGCTTAAATTTGGCCAAAAGTCTTATTGGCACATACTGCCAATAACTATGCCTGTGACTCTTCCCCTCCGACATGGAATCAGGCCAACTGGGCATCTCATCTTTGCAACTAGGTAGACCTACAATGATAAAGCTTATCCTAGCAATGAAGGATATGATTCAAAGATAAATGAGGCAAAACTGTACAGACAAGAACATCTGTCAGCCGGGTGCTGGTGGCTCACGCCTGTAATCCTAGCTACTCAGGAGGCTGAGATCTGAGGATCGAGGTACAAAGCCAGTCCAGGCAGGAAAGACTATGAGACCCCTATCTCCAATAAACCACCAGAAAACCAGGAGTGGCGCGTAGAACACTTGCCTTGAACTGAAGAGCTGAGGCTCAGGCCCAGAGGTCAAGCCCCATGACCGACAAAAACAAAAAAAAGAACATCTGTCAGAATTTATCAGAATTCAAATGCAGTCACCTCTGCCAACTCTTCCAAAATCAAGTAAAGCTGAGAGGTTGAAAGAAGTGGTTCATAAATAAGTATGCTTACCATATACCCATTTCTACCTTCCATTGGACAGGAATTTATACCCTTGTCTTTCTATAACTTGCTATTTTTTTTAAATTTATAAATCATTTATTTACTGATTTTTATCTTAAAGTACAACTACTTGCTATTTCTATTGTTCAAGAAACCCAGATGTTCTCGCTCCTTATTGGACCTCATCTTGTTAATATTTCCATCTAGTCTGTTTGTTCTTATCTCCAGACTATAAAACTATCAATGATGCAGCCTAACGGCTAACTCTGTTGTAAGGTGAATCAACCCAGAAGCCACATTTTGAAATATAGAATATTGGAGTCTTTATTATACAGTAGCAGGGTGCAGGCAGCCAGCTGTTACAAAGGCCTACAGCCCCCAAATACACATAACACAGCTAGGAAACATGCTAGAGAGGAAAGAAGAACAAAAACAATACCAACAATCCAATTCAGCTTCAATGATGACTGCAGATGGTAGGGAGACACACGTGGCATGGCATCCTGGTGGCTAGGCTGGTCTGGGCCTAAATGGGTCGGTATGGGCTGATCCACAGGAAATTCCCAGTCCCAGGCACTGGACTGACAGATTCAGTAACCTATCAGCCAAGTGTCCACTCCTGCCTCCAGGGATCTGGGCATACCCATTACCTGGGAGGCCGGTGATGAGCAGGGGGTTTCCTTCCCCCAGCACGAAGACAAGATGCCAGACTCTACCATCCACCATGTGGCCAATATGGCACTGGCCAGACCTGACCGCCTTACTTCAGCTCTACTAAACTGTAAGCATGGACCCTCTTCATTAAACTTAACTACTACTGGTTATAATCTCCAAAGAATGTTCCTCTTCTGCAGAGGCATCTTGGGTTATTGATAACCTGGGATCCCAGCTGTACCCATTAATAGAGAGCAAAGGCAAGAGAATTCTGACCTGAGCCTACACCCACATCCCCAGCATGAATAATGAGGATATGCAAAGGAAAACTAAAATGGAGGATTCTTCGAGGCCTCTAAGTCTTTGGAGGGAAAAATGTGTTAGGTAGCAGGTAATTGGCCTTTGTTAAGATCAAAGTAGCTGGTCAAGGTCATGGAATGTCAGAAGATTTTGTGTGTGTGTGTGTGTGTGTGTGTGTGTGTGTGTGTGTGTGTGTGTGTGTGTGTGTGTGTGTGTGTGTGTGTGTGTGTGTATGCACACACTGCTCCTGGAGCTTGAACTCAGGCCTGGGTACTAATCCTGAACTTCTTTTTCTCAAATCTACTGCTCTACCACATGAGCCACAGTGCCACTTCTGGCTCTAGTAGTTTATTAGTCATAAGAGCTGGGTGCCAGAGGCTCACACCTGTAATCCTAAAACTCAGGAGGCTGAGATCTGAGGATCATAGTTCAAAGCCAGCCTGGGCAGGAAAGTCCTGAGACTCTTATCTCCAATTAACCACCAGAAAACTGGAAGTGATGCTGTGGCTCCAGTGGTTGAGCACTCACCTTGAGCAGAAGAGCTGAGGGACAGTGCCCAGGCCCAGAGTTCAAGCCCCACAACTGACAAAAACAAACAAACAAACAAACAAAAGACCCAAGAACTTTTCTGCCAGGCTGGCTTTGAACCACAATTCTCAGATTTCAACCTCATGAGTAACTAGAATTATAGGTGTGAGTCAATAGCACTTGGCTAAAAAAAATTTTAATGTACCTCACCCAATTAAGGATTTAAAAAAAGTTTCATTCTAGTCCAAAGAATTGGTCAAGGCACAATAGAGCATTTATTCTCCCATGCCCATATCCATCCCCTAGAAGTTAGATATAATTCAGTAAGCCTTCCCCAACTTCAGGACTTAGCACAATAAGCCCCTTCAATAAAAACTTGTGGCTGGGCACTGGTGGCTCACGCCTGTAATCCTAGCTACTCAGGAGCCTGAGATCTGAGGATCGCGGTTCAAAGCCAGCCTGGGCAGAAGAGACGGTGAGACTCCTATCTCCAATAAACCACCAGAAAACCGGAAGTGGCGCTGTAGCTCAAGTGGTAGAGCACTCGCCTTGAGCTGAAGAGCTGAGGGATAGCGTCCAGGCCCAGAGTTCAAGCCCCACAACCGACAAAAAAAAAAAAAAAAAAAAAAAAAAACTTGTGCTGGGATAAAAATAATTGTTATTCTTGTCCTAAACATGACCTGCTTTTAGTCTATGCCAAGTGTATTTGTAAGGGTCTCTTAGGATAAAAAAGCTCCTAGACCAAGCAAGGAAACTGAGTCAGGAATTTAACCTCTTCCTGGAAACTGAGGAATGCAACAACCTCTTACCAGGAACTGAGGATTGTAATAATAGGTAACTGCCATTGTAAAAGTCCCCTGTTTCAAAAAAAGTTGATGTTATCATATTACGGGAATTTTGAAGCTTGCACCCGCTTGCAGTTTTTGCTTCATAAGCCTTGCTTGTGTACATGCTCAGGGTCACAGCGTTAGCTCCCGTGTCTACACTGTGTCCCTGCCAGTCAGCTTCTGCAACACCTTAATAAACTTCTTCAAACTCTAAGCCCACTTTGGTGGACTCATTCTTGGACCCCACCACCTATTCTTTTCCTAATAAATTTTTATCACTTTCACTAAAAAATCCTACTTTCTATAGTATAGCAAATATCAAATGCCTATGTATAAAGGCATATAATTTAGGCAACTAGGGCTGGGAAGGTGGCTCAGTGGTAAAGTGCTTGCCTTGAATGCTTGAGGCCCTGGGTTCGATTCCTCAGCACCGATAAGCAAAAAAAAAAAAAAAAAAAAAAAAAAAAAAAAAGCCGGAAGTGGCGCTGTGGCTCAAGTGGTAGAACGCTAGCCTTGAGCTGAAGAGCTGAGGGACAGCGCCCAGGCTCAGAGTTCAGGCCCACGACCGGACCCAAAATAAAATTTAAAAAACCCAATAATAATTTAGGCACATGTAATTCCAGTTATTTGGAAGACTGGGCAGAAAAGTTCATGAAATTCCTTCTCAACCCATAGCTGAGCCTGTCATAGCATAGTGCCTGTCAGTCAGCCCAAGCTATGTGGGAGGTTAGGACTGGGAGGATTGTTGTGGTAGGTCAGCCCAAGCAGAAAAGTTCTTGAGATGCCATCTTCATCTGAGGGAAGCTGGACACTTGGATGTGTACCTGTGATCTCAGTAACAATGAAAAGCCCAAAGTAAGCAGACCAAGGTCCAGGCACACACCTGGACTTATACTAAAAGTAACCAGTGAAAAATCAGGGCTGGAGGTGTGGCTCAATATATCACACCCACAAAGCAATCATGAGGCCCTAGGTTTGAACCCTAGTACTGCTTTCCCCACCCACATTTTTTTTAATTTGAAATTAGTCTCAATCTCATTATGAAAAACCATCAGAAAATTCATAATTGCTGAGGTTCTACAAAATAACCAAGCCTTTTTACACGTCAGTGTACATCATAACTACGTGCAATGTGAAGTCCTGAATTAATACTGACAAGAAACAATATAGTGAGAACACAACAGAACACAATGTTGAAATTAAGGCCTATAGCTTAGTTAATACCATTGTAGCAATGTAAAACTTCCTTTTTGCCGGTATTGGGTTTTGAACTCTAGGCCTGGGTACTGACCCTAAACTGTGTTTTGCTCAAGGCTAGCACTCTATCACTTGAGCTATAGCACCACTTCTAGATTTTTTTTCTGTTATTAAGTAGGGATAAGTGTCTCGTAACATTTCCTGCCCAGCCTGGCTTCAAGCTGTGATCCTTAGGTCTCACTCAGCCTCTGGAGTAGCTAGGACTACAGACATGAACCACCAGTGTCTGGCTCCTTTTTTATTTATTTTTGGCAGTCCTGGGGCTTAAACTCAGAACCTGGGTGCTGTTCTTGAGCTTCTTTGTGCTCAAGGATAGTACTCTACCACTTGAGTCACAGCACCACTTCAGGCTTTTCTGAGTAGTTTGTTTATTGGAGATAAGAGTCTCACTGCTCCAAACATGATTCTCAGATCTCAGTCTCCTGAGTAGCTAGGATTACAATTACAAATATGGGCCACCAGTGCCCAGCTTACAACTCCTTTTTTTTTTAAACCTGCCACTCCATATTTATTATAACAAAGTTCACAATAACTAAGTTATTGAAGGTTTCAAATAACCAGTGAAAGGATAAAGAAAATGTTGCTGAGAACCTGTGGCTCATTCGTGTAATCTTAACTATTTAGGAGGCTGAGATATGAGGATCTGGGTTCAGAGCCAGCCCAGGCAGGAAAGTCCTTGAAATTGTTATCTCCAACCAACTACTCAGAAAAAGCTGGCAATGGCACTATAGTTCAAGTGGTAGCATGATAGTCTTGAGCATAAAAAAGCTCAAGGACAGAGTTCAGGCCTTAAGTTCAAGCCCCAGGACTGGCAAGAAAGAAAGAAAGAAAGAAAGAAAGAAAGAAAGAAAGAAAGAAAGAAAGAAAGAAAGAAAGAAAGAAAGAAAGAAAGAAAGAAAAAGAAAAGGAGGGAAGGAGAGAAGGAAGGAAGGAAGAAAGCAAGGAAGGAAGGGAGGAAGGAAAGGGAGGAAGGAAGGAAGGAAGGAAAGAAAGAAAAGAAAGAAAGGAAGGAAGAAAGAAAGAATGAAAGAGAATGAAAGAGAAAGAGTAAGATGTGGATAATATACAGTATATAAAGAAAAATGAGGGGCTGGGAAGGTAGCTCAGTGGTAGAACGCTTGTCTTGCATTCATGAGGCCCTGGGTTCGATTCCTCAGCACCACATAAGCAAAAAGAAAAAAGCCAGAAGTGGTGCTGTGGCTCAATGGTAGGGAGCTAGCCTTGAGCTGAAGAGCTGAGGGACAGCGCCCAGGCCCAGAGTTCAGGCCCCATGACCGGACCCAAAAAAAAAATAATAATAAAGAAAGAAAAATGAGGGGCTGGGAATGTGTCTTAGTGGTAGAGTGCTTGCCTAGCATGTGTGAAGCCCTGGTTCAATTCCTCAGTACCACATAGACAGAAAAAAACCAGAAGTCAGAAGTGGTGCTGTGGCTCTAGCCTTGAGCAAAAGCAGCTCAGGAACACTGCTCAGGGTTTGAGAAAGAAAGAAAAAGAAAGAAAGAAAGAGAGAGAGAGAGAGGGAGGGAGGAAGGAAGGAAGGAAGGAAGGAAGGAAGGAAGGAAGGAAGGAAGGAGGGAGGGAGGGAAGGAAGGAAAAGAAAGAAAAAGAAAATGAAGGTGGGTACTGGTGGCTCACATCTGTAATCCTAGCTATTCAGGAGCCTGAGATCTGAGGATCACAGTGCACAGCCAGCCCAGGCAGGAAAGTCTATGAGACTCATCTCCAATTAACTACCAGAAAGCCAGAAGTGGTGCTGTGGCTCAAAGTGTAGTGTGCTAGTTTTGAGTAAAAGAGCTCAAGGACAGCACCCAGGCCCTGAGTTCAAGCCCCAAAAAAGAAAAGAAAATGGAAGTGTTTTTTTTTTTAAAGAAAAATTAATGGAGCTAGATTTATGTTTTTAAAAAGGATTTTATTGTTTTATTAATATGCTTTTTGACAATAGCACACATTCCCAAATAATGAAAATCTAGTATTTAGAATTGTATTGAAGGAGAATTTGGTGTTACTCCATTCTTTTTCTGAAGTCCTAAGGAAAAGTTACTTTGGAAATTTTGCAGTCCGGACGAAATCTTAGAAGTATAACACAGTATATATGAACAATGCTGTTAGTGATCAGAAAAGAGGGACTGCTCAGATTATCCTTCGTGTTAGAGATAGGAGCTCCAGGTGATGGCTGGGGGTCCACAGTGGCTTGGACAATTGTTGCCATTGGCATCCAGGAGGATCTGTGCAAATTAGCTCCTTCTCAAAGTGGTGAAGTCTGTTTGGTCTGATCTCCATACACTAGGGCATAGTAAGTTCTGATATATGTGGTCAGAAAGGCAGGAAATTACCACAGATTACCATCCTCTGTGGCCCAAACAAAGCCCCAGCAGATCCTTTTTTTGGGGGTGGGGGAAGGCCCATCTTCAACTATATGGGAACTCGTGGTGACTCCATATTTGCAAGCCAAGAGGGTCTGCACTGATAATCCACTTTCATGACAGTGCTGGGAGCCCCAGTAGATGAGGGTCTTGGGATTGGGGGCCCACAGCACTCAAATACTTGCTATGGCCAGTTACCAAAGAGGCCCGCTGTGCCAGTGCCAGTTCACATCCTGCGTGTCAATAGAAGTTGCCGCTGCAGTTGGCTGGCTGGTGGTGGGTTGGCCTTCTGCTCTCTGCTCTTTGGGTTCCATTGCCCTGTCCCCTCATTGAGGGCCCAGGGCTTTTTTTTTTTTAAGTCCTATTCTTTTTATTTATTTATTTTTTTTGGTGGACCTCCAATCAATACCATACTAAAAACCAATTCAAAATCAGCAGCTTCCAAATCCTAGAATTAAGCCGTGGTATGTATCAGGGCTCTTACTCTTGGATCTGAAACAAAGTGAACTTTATGAACACTCTGAGTCTAGAATGTGAACACCAGGATATGACTCTCTAGCTATGCAGCACCTCTATGATGCTCTGGGTGGGGCTGGAGGTCATAGTCACGCACTGAGCCATGTGCTTCTTGGTAGTTTTCTGTTGGTCCTTGTGAGGTAGAATAGCGACCATCCAAGGAAGCAGATGCCTTATAAGGCTTATCGGTTATGAGGTTGTCCATGGCTGACAGAAGGGTCCAGAGAAACTGAAGGCTTAAAAATCTGTTTTTGGCATTTGGAGGGTGGTTCAGACTTTATGAGTCATCAACTCCTCTTCCATCCTCAAAAATGCTTCAAATCCTAGCTTAGGTCAGTTAGAGCTGACTTCTGCACATCAGTTGAGCGCTTTGGATTGTAATCTGAGCTACTCTGTTAGATAGATTAAGAGGATTTTGGTTGAAGGTCAACTTGGGCAAAATGCTAGGGAAATTCCAGATCAACAAAGCACACACACACACACACACACACACACACACACACACACACACACACACACACACACACACACGTATGTATGTATGTGTGTATATATATATATATATAATGTACCTCTATTGTGTTTCTTTTCTTTTTTTTATCATTTATTTATTTATTTTTTGGGTCCAGTTGTGGGGCCTGAACTCTGGGCCTGGGTGCTGTCCCTCAGCTCTTCAGCTCAAGGCTAGCGCTCTACCACTTGAGCCACAGTGCCACTTCCAGCTTTTTTCTTTTTGCTTATGTGGTGCTGAGGAATCAAACCCAGGGCCTCAGGCATGCAAAGCAAGCGCTCTACCACTGAGCCACCTTCCCAGCCCTGTGTTTCTTTTCTTATCTTGATGGGTTCCATGGCAAATAGTCCCTCTTTTATAATCATGTCCTACTATTACCATCATCATCATCATCATCTACATATATTTATATATATCTACATATATATATATGAAATACCATAATGAAACACATTAAATACTGTCTAAAGGGGGAAGGGGCTAGGAAAAATATAATAAGATGAATTTGACCCGTGTACTTGTTCAATTTGCACATACATATTTGTATATGGAAATACCATACTGAACCACTATATACAATTAATTTATACTAATAGACAAGAGAAATAATAAAAATAAACCATTTTAAAAAAGGACATGTGGGGAAGGTAGAAAAGGATTCCTGGGTTGGTGGTACTAGGGAAGTTGGAGATAGTTGATCCCATGTGTGTGGCTTTAGTTGTCCATGCTCCAACTGAAACTCTATCTGTGTCAAATAGTCATAAATTAAGTGTCTTCAAAGAACTTAGATATTATTTCAGATAACACAATGCAAAAGAAAAAATGGAAAGACTATGATAATAGAAAACCCCAAGACATTCCTGTGAAGTCAGTCATGTTGGAATTCAGACTTGCCTTGAAATACAGAAGCCATTGAGTCAGAGGGACTGGCCTTAGATGGCTCAGCCATTTCCCTGTCCGTTACTATCAACAAAGCTGACAATGAACTTTGGGAAACATTCTGAAAAATGTTAAGGTACAGGAAATATTTGTGATATGAATCATTGATAACTTTTCAGATAGCTTTGATTCTGTTATGGATCATCATAATAGAAGTCACTTTGGAAGGAAAGAAAAAAATGGGTGGCAGATACTTGGTAAAATGGTGAGGAAAACAAAGATCTTCAAGGTAGGGGGTGTGATGATAGAAATTTCTATGTATGTAGCATTATTTTCCATTCTAGAAAAAGCCAAGGAACTCTAGTGGCTCATCTCTGTAAGCCTAGTATTCAGGAGTCTGAGATCTAAGGATTGTGGTTCAAAGCCAGCCTGGGCAGGAAAGTCCATGAGACTCTCATCTCCAAATAGCTACCAAAAAGCCAGAAGTGGAGCTATGACTCAAGTGGTAGAATGCTAGCTATCCTTGAGCAATAAAGATTAAGGGATAGTGCCTAGACCCTGAGTTTAAGCCCCAGTAAGAGTGTGTTTGTGTGTGTATATGTGTGTATGTATGTGTGTGTGCATATATATATATATATATATATATATATATATATATATATATATATATATATATATATATATATATATGCCATGGGAAACATGAAAATTACATTTGATAATGAAACTGGGAGAAAGAGGCCAAGGGGAAAACAGTTTGAGACTAAGGATTTTGCATCTTTAAGCCCTTAGTGTGAGAGAAAATGAAATCACAGTAAATCTTTAGCTTTAGGCACATGGGAATATCCTACAAATCTTAGATCTACATCTCTAAGGATCCTAGATTGAAGAAAGGAAAAACAAGAGACTGATAAGTATCTATATTTCTAGGGAACAGGAAATCTTCAGTCACTGCCAGTTAAAAATGGAACCTGAGCTGGGTACCTGTGGCTCACACCTGTAATCCTCGTTACCCAGCAGGCTAAGATCTGAGGACTGTGGCTCCAAGCCAGTCCAGGTAGAAAAGTCCCCAGGAGACTCTTATCTCCAATTGACCACCCAAAAAATCCAGAGGTGCTGCTCTGGCTCACATGGTAGAGTACTAGCCTTGAGCAGAATGAAGCTCAGAACCTGAGTTCAAGCCCCAGGATTGGCGAAAGAAAGAAAGAAAGAAAAGAAAGAAAGAAAGAAAGAAAGAAAGAAAGAAAGAAAGAAAGAAAGAAAGAAAGAAAGAAAGAAAGAAAGAAAGAAAGAAAGAAAGAGAGAAAATAAGGAAGAAAAAAAAGAATGGGACCTGCCCAAGCATTTACAAAGAGTACACACCTTCCATTCTTCCTACAAAAGCTACAACAAAGGAAAAGCCCAGCCAAAGAAAATGAAGTTAGAATTTCTTTCTTGGATGAGCCTACATAAAGCATTGCAAACTTTAATGCTTTTAAATCAACTGCCAAGAATTTTAAACTATCAACAAATTCAGAGAAAGAGTGTACTTAGTCAAATTCCTTCTTACCAGTTGGTGAATTCCGCCAGCATCCTCTTCTAAGCAAAGTGGTTGGAATACCCAGGGATGAGTAATAACATTTTGAGATCTCTGGAAAGGGACGGAGAAGAAAAGGACCATGAAGACAAAAGCCATCCTGGGTCAGAGAAGAAGAGCTTATTTAATTTGTATAACACTAAGAGATAGAAACAATAACCTTGATGCTGATGAAATTCCATAAGGAATTTCAAATCATAAGGAATGACAAATCATCTTTTGTTTTTTCCTTTTCTTTCTTTTTTCTTCTTTGCTGGTCCTGGGGCTTAAACTCTCATCTTGGGTGCTGTCCCTGAACATTTTTTTTTTACTCAGCGAGTGCTCTACCACTTAAGTCACAGTGCCACTTTTGGCTTTTTTGAGTAGTTTATTGGAGATAAGAGTGTCATGGGCTCTCCTGCCCAGGTTGGCTACAATTGGCGATCCTTGGATTTCAGTTTCCTGAGTAGCTATGATTACAGTACCCGGCTCATCTTCCAACCTTCCCACAAACCAATTCCCTTTCTAGTTCACTCAAGGCAGAACTCAGATCCCTAAATGAATTAGGCTGGCAGTACAACGCTGACCATAATAAGACATGAACTCCTTTAGCTGATGATGAAATGAGGGAATGGGACTTTTATCTCCAATTAACCACCAGCAAACCAGAAGTACTGTTGTATTGAGCTGTGGTAGAGAGTTTGCCTTGAGCTGAACTGCTCAGAGACAGCGCCCAGGCCCAGAGTTCAAGCCCCACTATCAACAAAAATAAATAGATAAATAAAATACATTTTTTAAAATGGCCTGATCTGTGACTTCAAGTTTGGACCCTGGAAAACTGGCAATTAAAATGGATACTTGAAAATGATGGATGACACAGAGGCAAGTAGCAGTGACCCATCAGTTATAGAACAGTTTATAAAAAGTTTAGAGTGGCATGTCTCTGCTGCCAATTGGAGTAAACCAAAAAATAAATGGTTAGTGAAACTCCCTGGTAGAAAATTGATGGGAGTCAGGCTGGACTTCAATGCAAAGAAAACCAAGAATACTGTGTTGGGCTGTATTAAACATTATTTCTTTGAAATGTGTTATATTCTGTGTAAATGAATGCTGTAAAATTAGGACTTTGGTTGATCTAACACTCATATTCGTGGCTACTGCAGCATTTCTCTGACCAGTGATTTGATGTTGAAACAAGTAAGATACTATGATTGAAAAAAAATCAGGTAGGTGCCAGTGGCTCACACCTGGAATCCTAGCCACTCAGGAGGTTGAGATCTGAGGATCACAGTTCAAAGCTAGGTAGGCAGGAAGGAAAGTCCTTGAGACTTTTTTTTTGTCAGTCCTGGGGTTGAACTCAGGGCCTGGGCACTCTCCTTGAGCCTCTCTGTGTTCAACGTAAGCATTCTACCACTTGAGCCACAGCGCCACTTCAAGCATTTTTTGTTTATGTGGTACTGAGGACTGGAACCCAGGGCTTCATGCATGCTAGGCAAGCACTCTACCACTAAGCCACATTCCCAGCCCCTCCTTGAGACTCTTAGCCCAGTTAAACACCAAAAGCTAGAAGTGAAGCTGTGGCTCAAGTGGTAGAGTACTAGCCTTGAGTGAAAAAGCTCAGACAGCATTCAGGCACATGTGTGTATGTGTGTGTGTGTGTGCATGCATGGATACACATGCCCATGAGCACACACACGTACACACATACACAGAAATCAGTTGGGTGCCAGTGGCTTGTACCTGTAATCTTGTTTACTCAGGACACTGAGATCTGAGGATTGTGGTTCAAAGCCAGCCCAGCTAGGAAAGTCTGTGAGAATGTAATCTCCACCAACAAAACCAGACGTAGAACTGTGGATTAAGTGGTAGAGCAATAGCCTTGAGAGGGAGGGGGAAAAAAAGCTCAGAGATAGCATCCAAAACCTAGGAATAGCACTAAAAAATATAAATTACTGTGTGCCAGTGGGTCATGCCTATAATCTTAGCTACTCAGAAGGCTGAAATCTGAGGATCACAGTTAGGAGCCAGCCCAGGCAGGAAAGTCCATGAGACTCTCTTGAACTAACCACTAAAAAGCTAGAAGTAGTATAGTGAATATTATGGAATATGGACATAGTGTGTGTTATTGAATACTGACATAATGTGTACTGATGTAGTGTTATTAAATACTAAAATAATATGCTATTAAATACTGACATAGTATGTTATTGAATAATGTGCTATTGAATAATGTGTTATTGAATATTGATATGTTAGGCTATTGAATAGGAATACATTAAATGTATGTGTGCTGTGAAATGACATGAAATGTTACTCTGTAAAATTAGGAGTTAGAAGTTAGAACTGTGGAAGATAGAGATAAGGACACACCAGGGAGTCTACAGAGCTATCACCAAAGCAACGATTCCAACAGATAACCAGACCCAGCCAGAGGCAAGCCAGCTCTGCCCTCATCGATTGCCAGATGTGACCAGAAGCAAAGCTGCCATCCAGGCGACCCTGATAATCAGATATAGCCACAAATGAAAGGCCCACCCTAAAACATATAAAAACCCAGGGCAGCAGAGACCCAGCCAGACAGCCACCCTGAGTGAGGTGACTCCACACTGGACCGACCCTCCACTGGAGCCGGCCCTGGCAAGTTGGCTGCTTCTCCCTTGGTGGGCTTCGTTTGACCTCTGGACCAAGTGACGTGCCACATGAGCTTCCCTGGATATGAGGCATGCTTAGTAGAATTAGCCATCACAGTTAACTATTGGTATGGATTGTACTGGAAGTGTTTAAATAAATTAAGTTAAATGTATTGTCTAAGCGTGTTGCTATACATATGCAAACTCAGCACAAGTGGAGCTGTGGTTCAAGTGGTAGAGTGCCATCCTTGAGTGAAAAAGCTAAAGTAAGCCCGGCACCAGTTGCTCATGCCTGTAATCCTAGATACTCAGGAAGCTGAGATCTGAGGATCATGGTTCAAAACCAGACTGGGCAGGCAAGTCCACGAGACTTTCATCTTCAATAAGCCACTAGAAAACCTTAGAAGAGGCACTGTGGCTCAAGTGGTGGAGCGCTAGCTCAGGGACAGCACCAAGGCCCAAAGTTCAAGCCCCACAACTGACAAAAAAAAAAAAAAAGCTAAAGGACAGCACTCAGCTTTAGTTCAAGCCCAGTACCAATACAAAGAAAAACAAAGTGTTATACGGTTATTTAGCAGCGAGATACAGAGAAGCCACACTTTAAGAGGCCTAATTGAGAGTCTTTATTAAAATGCCGCTGGCATCTACAAGTGGACTCATTGTAAGGAAACGCCCACCTCGCAGATCCAGGGCAGCGCCTGCGCAGTAGGTGAGGCACCACCCACTTCTGCCCCCCCCCCCAAAAGGGTCTCCAAGGAGCCAGGTGGCATCATTTTCTCCCTTTCTCATGAGAATTTGGCCTTCTCAGCTCTGCTGGCAATAAATCTTTTCTCCTACTTCACTTCTGTCCCCGTGGTCTTTTGGGTTACTTTCTTTGGGTTACTTCTACCTAGTTGTACATTTTCTCCTTCATTTTGGTGGCCCATACGGGGTTAGGCTCCTCGGTGGATTAGCTCCCCCCAATGACTGGGAGGGTCCTGCCAGCGGACCCAGGGACCTAACCCACGATTCTAGGCAGACCCAAAAGACCACTGAGCTGGTTTCCTACTGACCAAACGCTTCCTACACGTCCTCCAGTGGCTGATCAAGTCCTATCCCCCAGGTAAGTGAAGTCTAGAGGCTTAGATTTCACTGTGCAAGTTCTGTGCCTCTCTCAGGGAGCTTCAGGGCCCCCACACCCCTAAAACTTGGCCAAGTATCTAAGCCACATTTCTAAGGGCCTCCATGGCTGAGGGACACGATGGGGAAACGTGACGACATTTCCCACTGGTTGTTTCCCACTTTTTGAGCCAAATTGCACTGCACAGGACACTGCAGCAGCTTCTGGTTCCAGATCACTTACCATGGGCGGGACACAATTTAATAGTCCTGACATTCCTCAGGACTCCCCCTTGGGTTGTCTCCTAAGTAATCTAGAAATGCTTAACCTTGAATCTGGCATTGAGTCACAGGAGCTCATACATTTCTGTCTTGAGATCTGGCCCGAATATCCACTGGACAATCAGTCCATGTGGCGCATTCATGGGACACTGGATCCTGATATTATACAGAATCTATCCAACTTCTGCAGGCGGTCGGGCAAGTTAAAGGAGGCTAGCTACATAGATAACCTCTCTGTTTCTCTCCTTCCTCCAAACTAAACTTCTTCCTGAATCCTTACGTTCTCCTGCCCAACTCCTCCTGGCCACAAAGCCACCGGCTTATAAGCCAGACTCTATTCCAGATCTGGCGGATGAATTGCCACCATTTCAAACATGTGGGGCAAAGCCCCTCTTGTTGCGCCAGGAGGAGGTGGTACTTCCTCTGGAGGAGATGAGATTTCCACCAGCAGAGGTGGCAGCCCCCTCCCTTACCATTGGTCTGGCACACCCCAGTCCACCAGCCACCCGTTTCCACACCCTCCACTCCCCCACCAACCAAGGCCAAGGCCCCCTTCCCTCAGCACCCTCTCCTCTTCCACAGGACAAAAGCACGCCTGGCCTGGCCACTGTGAACCAGCTGTCTCAGCTGAAAGATGCCGTGGAGGCTGTTGCGCATATTCAGAAACATTGAGTACCGTCCGTACTCAGGCCCAAGAGCCTGCTCCAGATCAGAGTTCTACCTCAGCCAACATTCTCCCATTAAGTGAAGTGGCAGGGGCTGATGGTATAGTCACAGTGCATGCCAGTCTCATTAAATGACCTAGCACAGATCGCGATGAGCCTGGGATCTTTCTCCACTAATCCCACTGCCTACATCAAGGAGCTGTGGCATGTATTCCTATCATATGAGCTAACCTAGCATGATGTATACATAATCTTGACTAATGCCCTCTCCCAGGAGAACAGCGGGATGTTTGGGAAAAGGCCTGCCACTATGCAGATGAGACCCACCAGACCACCCCCAATCACCCAATTGGGACTGAGGCAGTGCCTGACCAGGAGCCTCACTGGGATTACAATTCCTGGGTGGTCGCCAAAGGTGAAACCAATTTATTGCCTGTATAATGGAAGGTCTCAAACAGGTGGGCCGCAAAGCCACCAACTATGACAAAATGGCCACGGTCGTATAAGACAAAAACGAAAACCCATCTGCCTTTTGGGCCGGACTGAATCAGACCCTCCTTCAGTATACTAACCTAGACCCTGAGTCTGTGGACAGACAACGCTGCTTAATGACTCATTCTATTAATCAATCCACTCCAGACATCTAGGATAAATTTTATTTTTATTTTATTTTATTTTTATTTTTTTGGGTCCAGTCGTGGGGCCTGAACTCTGGGCCTGGGCGCTGTCCCTCAGCTCTTCAGCTCAAGGCTAGCACTCTACCACTTGAGCCACAGCGCCACTTCCGGCTTTTTTTTTTTTTTTTTTTGCTTATCGGTGCTGAGGAATCGAACCCAGGGCCTCAGGCATGCAAAGCAAGCGCTCTACCACCGAGCCACCTTCCCAGCCCTCTAGGATAAATTAAAAAAAAACTAGACAGGGGGCCCCTAACACCCGCTAGTGAAGCTATGGAGGAAGGCTTTAAGGTGTATCACGGCAGGGAGGAAAAGGCCAAACAGCTCAAGTACCAGATGCTAGCCAAATCTACCAGCTTGCAACCAACCCCTTCCTGATGGGTCCACCTGAGCCCTGCTATGTCTGTGGTTGAAAGGGGCACTGGATGGAAACCTACCCCCTGAAGAAGCTCTGCTACTGATGTAGCCAGCCAGGCCATAGGGGCCCAGCCTGCCCACAGCCACGTGAGCCAGTTCGACCATGTCCCAAGTGCAAAGTTTCAGGGCATTGGGCCGTGGACTGTCCATCATCCTCTCAGGGACAGTGGCCATCCACTAGGGCCCCATCACCCCCTCCTGGCACTCTGGGACTTGCAGCCATAGAAAACTGAGGCAGCTCTGGACTCTGGGCCCCAACCACTCCCATCATCAAGCAGGAGCCCAGAGTGACAATCATGGTTGCAGGTTGGATGACCTCATTTTTGGTGGACACAGGTGCTATGTATTCAGTGCTCACTGAGTTCCAGGGCCAGCGTACCTAGCCAATACCTCCATAGTTGGGGTGGAGGGAAAACCTTACAACCGCCCCACCCCCACCCCATCCTTTGTCTTTTTTCAGGAGTGACCTTCTGTCACTCCTTGTTATTCCCCACTGCCTCGTTCCACTGCTGGGCAGAGGCCTTTTAGCCAAATTTGGAGCCTCTATTACCCTACGCCCTTCCCAATTGGCACAATGTGATATTGATTCAGCCTCCCCCGCACCCAATTGGCACAATGTGATATTGATTCAGCCTCCCCCGCAATCTCCTTGTTGATGGCTTTATAGGCGCACCTAGTGACCCCTCAGATTTCCCTTTTCCACCCTCTGAGGTGGACCCCAAGGTGAGGGATACCCATAACCCCTCTATTGCTAAACACCACCCTCCTATTCATATGTTTCTGAGGGACCCCCAATGCTTCCCTCCACAATCCCTCCCTTGCCACCGTCTTCTGGGACTGCAACCAATTATAAAAGACTTAATAAGAAAAGGGCTGTTATGCCTCACTAACTCTCCCTATAACACCCCCATCTTAGCAGTAGCCAAAACTAATGGTTCGTTCCTCTTGGTTCAGGACCTTCACCTTATAAATGCTGCTGTTATCCCCCAACACTTTGTTGTGCCCAACCCCTATACGCTGCATTCCACAATCCCAGTGACGGTTGCCTTTTATTCAGTATTGGATTAAAAACACACCTTTTTTTTTTTTTTTAACTATCCCTTTAGCCCCCTCCTCCCAGGACCTTTTTGCCTTTTCATGCACTGACCCAGTCACCCAAACCTCAACTCAGCTCACCTGGACTGTGCTGCCGCAGGGGTTCTGGGATAGTCCCCATCTGTTTGGCCAAGCTCTAGCAAGGGACTTTAGAGACCTAAATTTAGAGCCATCCACCCTGATCCGATATGTGGATGATATTCTCCTCTGCAGTCCCACCAAGCAATTGTGTTACAACCTTATAGTAACACTTCTTAACTTTCTGGCCTCCCAGGGATATTGAGTCTCACCCAAGAAGATACAGGTAGCCACGCGCCAGTGGCTCATGCCTGTAATCCTAGCTACTCAGGAGGCTGAGATCTGAGGGTCACAGTTCAAAGCCAGCCTGGGCAGGAAAGTCTGTGAGCCTCTTATATCCAATAAACCACTAGAAAACCAGAAGTGGCACTGTGGCTCAAGCAGTAGAGCGCTTGCCTTGAGCTGAAGAGTGCAGGGACAGTACCCAAGCCCAGAGTACAAACCCCACGACCGACCAAAAAAAAAAAAAAGAAGATACAGGTCGTTCAGCAGTCTGTGACTTATCTGGGTGTTCAACTCACTCCCACACACAATGCCATCACTATCCCCAGGAAACAACTGATTACTAACTACCTACCCCCTCCACTAAGTCGGAGCTTCTCTCCTTCCTGGGTCTAGCTGGCTATCTCAGGTCTTGGATTCCTAACTACTTCCTTCTAACACGCCCCTTATATGAAGCAGCTAAAGAGCCATCAGAAGAACCCCTTATATCCCCCTCCTCTCTTATTCCTCCCTTCAGGGGATTCCAACGGGCCTTATTACAGGCCCTGGCTCTCAGGCTGCCAGACCTTTCATGCCCGTTATGTATGGCCGCCCACCCTTGCCTCTCCTATTTCAGACCTTGGACTCCCCTTTGCCCACCCCCCAATGCTGTCCTCTCTCCTTCAACATCTGCACACTTTTTTTCTGGAAGTATGTGGACCAGTATGAATCTAAGCCCTCTACACTGCTCTCCCAGCCTTCCATCAAGGCTGGGGACCAAGTGTACATTTCAAGAAATTACCTGCCAGGGGTACTTAGTTCCACCAAGCTCTCTGCTAAGTGGGAGGGACCCTACTCAGTAACTCTCCCTACTCCCACAGCTGTGCAGGTTCAGGGCTGTCCACATTGGATTCACATCTGGCATGTTAAACGTCCTGCGCCTGATGGGCCCTCATATATATCTGAGCCAACTGAACCGCCATCTCTACAGATAAAAAAGAGTCATCGAGGACCCTGCTCTGGACAAGTAACATCTTCATAACCATCATGACCCTGGTCAACTTCATGTACAGTACCTGGCACGTCTTATCCCCATACAGTGCCCCCTCTCAGCAGGAAGTAGCTCCAGAAGAAGAGACCTTCGCCCATATTCCCTGCCCAGTACTGTTCATATTAAACCAAAAAGGGGAGAAATGTAAGGAAACGCCCACTCGCAGGCCTAATCTCTGCCCTCCACCACAGTGCCTGAGCAGTAGGTGAGACACCTCCCACCTCCGCCCCGACACAAAAGGGGTCTCCAAAGAGCCAGACAGCACCATTGTCTCCCTTTCCTCATGAGAACTTGGCCTTGTCAGCTCTGCTGGCAATAAAACTTTTCTTCTACTTCTGTCCATGTGGTCTTTGGGGTTACTTTCTTTGGGTTACTTCCCACCTAGTTCTACATTTTCTCCTTCACTCATAGCCTCCAATGCTGCTAGCACAGACCTTTATAGGCCCAAACCACATAGGCTGTGAGGAATTAAACCTAACAAAAGTGTTTTATTTAAGTAAAGCAAGCTGGGAGAGGAACAATTAAAGACTTAGGGCAAGAATTCCCTGGAGCAAGGTTTTTTTCTAGAGCTAAACAACATGACATATCTGCAAATCAAAGAATGATCTCTAGAGTTTCTATTAAGGCACCAAGGTGGCAGTGAGGACGATTCCATTACTTAGAGCCAGTATACATATTTCAAAAGAACAACTACAACAACAATAACAAAATCACTGTTGTAGGCATCTATCAGTAGAAGCAGATGCTTGCTGAACATCTTTCAATGCACAGAATGTCCCCTCACAATACTTCTTCCTGTAGGTCAAAGAGAATAAGTGGAAGTTAACACTAGTAGCAAACTTGTTTTATTTTTATTTTTTTAAAAGAAAGATGGTGTCTCACCTTCTAAGATCAAGAAAAAGAAACATCTATTGAGTAAAATAGAGACATGCCTTTATTTTTATGCAATTTGAGACATGAACACAGGTAGAGGGAGCAAATTCCATATGGCTGCAAATAGAAATACTGATGTGGTAAGCATGGACTGCGGTTGGAATGTTGGACTTATGACCTGTCTCTTGTATGGTTTCTAGAGTCTGTGATCTCAAGACTAGATGAAAGGGAAAGAAGGGAGGAGAAAAAGGAAGAGATAGTTGCAGAATTCCTACCTGCCCTGATTCTGAAGGTAGCCAGGACAAGAACATCAATCACTATTACAGCACAGCCCACCTGGTGAATTCCAAGCAAAAGGCAAATCAGAGAGCAAATTCCCAGCTCTGCCTTACAGCATGTGATTTCCATCAACTGTGTCTCAATCAGCCCTGGGAGAATGGCTGGCCTATAAGTCTGATGTGTGATTCATTAAAGGTAAGGTGGACAAAGAGCCTTACTCAAGAGTATTACAAATGGTGAGTGCTTTGTTATGACTGGATTTCATCATTTTTGCCCTGATCCCTCTGGTTTCTGATATACGAGCCAGGTAGGTAGTAAGGAAACCTGAAGTCTGAGAAGCCTGGCTTGCATGTGTATAGAATCAAGTTCTATACTGCTAACACTAATGGACAGCCTTATGATAAAAGGCAGAGTCTGGCTGACCTATACCTCCAGAAGCCCATAACAAGTAATAGTCCTAGTGTGACCAAGTTTAAAAACACCCACATAACCTGTGGGAGCAGCTGACCATACAATCTAGTCTCCAAAAGTCAATGACACATTACCCAGTTACCAGGACTGACTGGTTACCTTATTTCTTCATAGATCTCCATAAAAAAAATTTGAGGTCTTGGGATCCCTCTCAGCACAGTTTTTTGTTTTTGTTTTTTGGTCAGTTGTGGGGTTTGAACTCTGGGCCTGGACGCTGTCCTTGAGCTTTTCAGCTCAAGGTAAGGGCTCTACCACTAGAGCCACAGCACTACTTCTGGTTTTCTGGTAGTTAATTGGAGCTAAGAATCTCATGGACTTTCTTGCCCAGGCTAGCTTTGAACCATGCTCCACGGATTTCAGCCTTCTGAGTAGCTAGAATTATAGGTGTGAGCCATGCTTGGCTTTTTTTTTTTTTTAAAAACTTTTCTAATTATTATTAAGGAGTTGTACAAAGGGATCACAATTCCATAAGTCAGGTTATGAGTACAATACTTATAGGGCATGTTACTTTTCGCTTTCTTTTGCATTAATAAATCTGTTTCTGGCCATGAGCCTGTGGCTCATGCCTGTAGTCCTTTCTATTCAGGAGGCTGAGATCTGAGGAGTATGGTTCAAAGCCAGTCTGGCAGGAAAGTCCATGAGACCCTTATCTCTAATTACCACCAGAAAACTGGCTCAAAGTGGTTTAGTGCTAGCATTGAGTGAAAAAGTCAGGGTCAGCACTCTGGCCCTGAGTTCAAGCCCCACAACTGACAAAAAAATAAAAATAATAAATGTTTTCTGCTTAAAGTCTCTCTGTGTTTATCTTTATATCCTTTCTCTGATATAAATATGAGCCCTGGTAACATTTTGGCAAACTAGGCCAGGAGACTGGAAGGGAATCCTACTCAGTAGGATGGCTTTATTTTTCTGACTCCAGTAAATCTACTTGATTCTTTTTTTTTTTTGTCTTTTCTTTTTTGGTACTGGGGATCGAACCCAGGACGTTGCACTTGCTAGGCAAGCGCTTTGCCACTGAGCTACATCCCAGCCCTTGATTCTTAATCAATGTAGGAAAGAGGACTTCCTTTTTAGTTTTTTGCTTCCATAATGGTGGAGGTTTACTATTTTGGTCTGGACCAAATCATTATTAGTTCATCTGCAAGTACAGGGTTAACATATAAAGATTTTGAGCTCTTTGTATATTTTCTCTTCCTTCTGTCTTCTTGTTTGTACTAAGATAATTTTGCTATTCAAGAGAAGACCAGGGCTGGAAAGGTGGCTCAGTGGTAGAACACTTGCCCTGCATGCATGAGGCCCTGGGTTCGATTCCTCAGCACCACATAAACAGAAAAAAAAAGCTGGAAGTGGCACTGTGGCTCAAGTGGTAGAGCGCTAGCCTTGAGCTGAAGAGCTGAGGGACAGTGCCCAGGCCCAGAGTTCAGGCCCGATGAGGGGACCCCCCCCCCCAAAAAAGCAAGAAAGGAGCCTGGCACCAGTGGCTCATGCCTGTAATCTTAGCTACTCAGGAGGCTGAGATCTGAGGATCCCCGTTCAAAGCCAGCCCAGGCAGGAAAGTCTGTGAAACTCTTATCTCCAATAAACAACCAGAAAATGGGAAGTGGCACTGTGGCTTAAGTGATAGATCGCTTGCCTTGAGCTGAGGAGCTCAGTGACAGCACCTAGGCCCCGAGTTCAAGCCCCATGATTGACAAAACAAAAAGCAAGAAGGGCTGTGGGCATGGCACCAGTGGGAGGGCTGCTCAGCAAGCAAGAGACCCTTTCACACCCCAGTAGCACTAAATATACATCTATATTAAAATATAAATAAGTGTATCCTATCTTCCAGGAGTAGAGGTTGAGGGGCCAGGAGAACACTTTCTCCGGGGAAAGAGATGCCATTGAGGGTGGAAGAGGGAGGAGGCAGTGGCTCCAGTTTCCCTCAGTTCTCCTTGCCACTAACAGGACGGCTATCATCTTTCCTGTAGCCCCTCCCCTCCAGGACTACATTTCCCAGGAGGCTGTGCTGTGCTTTGACAGTACTCGGATTTAACTAGGATTCTGGGCTCTACTTAGCGCTAAACTCTTGCTGACTGCCCAGGCGTGAGAGGAGCAAGAGACAGCCATAGCAGCCAAGAATTGGAGCCAGACCAGGAGCCCGAGACGGAATTAGGTTTGAAGCTGGAGCAGCAGCAGTAACAACTGAGGAAGTGGAAAGATGCTGGTTATTTTAGTACTGCTCACTTCCTTCCTTTCACTCTTGTATGTGACAGCTCCATCCATCAGGTTTGTCTTGATTTAACGATTCATAATAGTAGTTTACAAAGCTTCCTAAGCTGCTAAAAGAGAATGGAAGGGAGGGGGAGGGGGAGAAAGAGCAGGGGGAATAAAAGCAGGAAGGAAGGAGAGGTTATAAATGCCACAAATGAAAGTGAAAAGGAAGATGGGCGGGGGAGAGCTGCACTGAATTCTGACTCTTGTGCTAGGCTGAGCGGGTGACTCTGCCTCGCACTTCAATTTAGGCAAATCCTCTCTATCCTCTCCCCTCTCTCTCTCTCTCTCTCTCTCTCTCTCTCTCTCTCTCTCTCTCTCTCTCTCTCTCTCTCTCTCTCTCTCTCTCTCTCTCTCTCTCTCTTTCTCTCTCGCTTGAATTCTGGATTTTTTTTTTTGAGTAGTTTATTAGAGATGAGCCTCGTGGAGTTTCTTGCCAAGGCTGGTTTCAAACCGTGATCCTCAGATTTCAGCCTCCAGAATAGCTCAGATTACAGGCATGAGCCACTGGTGCCTGGCACTGTTTCGTAGTTCTAGTTACAAGTTTCCCTGCTGAGTTAAATACCAGGCACCCTGGGAAGGAAATGTACTCTTGGATTCTATCCTTAAAAAAAAGCTTAGGGATGGCTCTTCAGCTGTGAGATTTCTGGAGGTGTCCCCCCCAGAATTTGTGTTCAGAATGAAGATTTTAAAAACTGCTGCTGATAAAGAAAGTTAAATGGACATATGGAGGACTGTCTGTCTAGGTCTACACATTGCAATCTGGGCCCCCATCCCAGTTCTACCACAGTTAGAACTTCTCCAAGCCTCAGTTTTCTTCATTGTAATGTGGAAATGATTCTGAAATAGCTGAGAACAATAAAATAAATTATATCTGGGAAGTGCCTTGCCTGCTCCTGGAAGTTAGGTGGTGGTGCTCAGGAAGTATTGTTTTTGATCCCCCTCTGATCTTTTTTTTTTTTTTTTTTTTTTTTTTAACTCAAGAAGTCAGCAGGTGAGATTTTCTCTGGATGCACCCATGGCAGAAAGCCACTGAGCATGCTCTGCTCTCTGAAACTGGAGTGACAACCGTGGTAGTATTTGTGAGTGCCACCCCCAAGATTATGAGTCTTCAGTTACTATGACAATGCTCACTGGAGACCTAGGGCTCAGGACTACAGATTCTACTAATCTCTATCCTGCATATTTTAAGTGGTAATTAGAAGAGGAAGCAGATCTCCAGGAGCTGCTAGAAATAAGCATGAGGTATCTTTGTTATCTGACAGCACTTCACTCAGTTTGCCCAAGTCATCACTGTAGACTCCATGTGACCTTCCCAATCTACACTTTATGAACTGGCCCCTACCTTGCCCAGTAGAAAAATGTCCCATGTAGTTGGGCACCAGTGGCTTGCACCTGTAATTCAGCTATTCAAGATGTTAAGGTTTGAGTATCATAGTTCCAAGCCAGCCTAGACAGGAAATTTCCATGAGACTCTTTTCTTCAATTAACCATTCAAAAGCCAGAAATGGAGCTGTGATTCAAGGGGCTGAGTACCAGCCTTCAGTGAAAAAGCCAAGAGACAGCACTCGGGCTTGAAAGAAAAGAAAAGAAGGGAAGAGAAGAAGGCAAGGAAGGAAGGAAGGAAGGAAGGAAGGAAGGAAGGAAGGAAGGAAGGAAGGAAAGAAGGAGGGAGGGAGGAAAGAAGGAGGGAGGGAGGGAGGGGAGGGAGGGAGGGAGTGGAAGGGAAGGGAAGAAAGAAAAGATAGAGAAAGGAAATAGAGAAAGGAAGAAAGAAAGATAGAAAGAAAAAGAAAGGAGGAAAGAAAGAAAGGGAGGGAGGGAGGAAGGAAGGAAGGAAGGAAGATAGGAAGGAAGATGGTTCTTGCAGATTAGCTTCTTCAAGGATGCTGACTCTAAGTTAAAATGCTCTCTTTGGGGCTAGATGTCTTCCTTTTCTACATCTCAATGTGGGGTTGGGAAGGATGATGTGTGATGCTTTTGTTTCCCATGCTGGCAGGAAGTTCTTTGGTGGTGGAGTTTGTAGAACAAATGTGCAGCTTCCTGGGAAGGTGGTGGTGATCACAGGTGCCAACACGGGCATTGGCAAGGAGACGGCCAGAGAGCTGGCTCGCAGAGGTGAGTCTGCCCTCCCCTGCCTTTTTCACTGGGACTCACTCCACATTTCCTTACCTTTCCTCTTGGGCTTGGAGGCTCTGGCAAGAATTCAGGGAACCTGGGACTCAGATCTAACGTGATATTAATTTACTGTCAATCAGTCATTCTAATTGGAGAAACTCAGCAACATTAACTATTGGAGGATAATACCAGAGGTCCCAGTTGGGAGTTAAACTGACAGCAAGAAGACGACTCTGAGAATCCACAAGTGGCAATGCTTTTAGTGGTGACTGTCCATTCGTCTCCGGCTTACTTACTGTACTACTACTTCTATGTTAGTCTAGGATCTGAGCATAGCGTCCTTTCTGTCTTGACCTCAGGAGCTCGAGTCTACATTGCCTGCCGAGACGTACTGAAGGGGGAGTCTGCGGCCAGTGAAATCCGAGCAGACACAAAGAACTCCCAGGTGCTGGTACGGAAACTGGACCTCTCTGATACCAAATCCATCCGTGCCTTTGCTGAGGGTTTCCTGGCAGGTGAGACTCCAGAGGGTAGTGAGGAAAGCAGGAATTAGAGTACGGGAATGGTTGCTGTACCCTGATCTTACTGGACTGGTTCTGCTGTGGGAACCAGCAGGACAGGGAGCTGGCAGAGGGACAGAGGGTGGAGAAGTTGGGCAGGATCCTTATCAACTCTTTGTTCTTCAGGGGGAATGATGAAGATGTCAGCATCCTGTCTGGACTTGTGTCTTGGCATCAAGGCTTGGTCTGATGCTATTCCCTCCTTCCTTCCAGAAAGTCAAGCTTCTGTGGCAGAAGCATTAGCTGAGTTTGTACCTTTGCCCCAATTCTCCTAGGTCTTGGGAAATGTCCAAAGACAATAGGATCCATAAGGAATAGGATCTGGTCTGTCTTGTTTTATTACTGGATTCCTAGGGCCCCATAGTGTGGGCCTGATCCGTATTTGGTAGTTAGTACACGGTGGCTGATTGAAAGAATGAACAATGTCCAGGAAGATAGGAGCAACGAAAATGAGCACCCCAGTGACAATTATTATTGAATATCCCTGAGAAAGTCCAGTGGGGGATGGTTATTGACTGCTGAGACAACACCTTGGGTTAGAGGAAAGGAGCCAAACACTTCCTGCCTCAACAAGAAGTGTTTGTGAATAAAGGCAACCAGCCAAATGTTCAGAACTGTGACAGCCAACCAGCGCACTCCTCACTAACCATGAGCTTTCCTTGGTTGTGCTTAATAGAGGAAAAACAGCTTCATATTCTGATCAACAATGCGGGAGTCATGATGTGCCCCTTTTCTAAGACAGCAGATGGCTTTGAAACCCACCTAGGAGTCAACCACCTGGGTAAGTATTTTTGGCTGGTTAAAAAGTGAGGCTCCTGTCCTTTGTCAAAAGATGACTCTAGCCAGGCACTGGTGGCTCATGCCTGTAATCCTAGCTACTCAGGAGGCTGAGATCTGAGGATGGCAGTTCAAAGCCAGCCTGGGCAGGAAAGTCCTCTTCAGAGCTGAGGGACAGTGCCCAGGCCCAGAGTTCAAGCCCCACAACCAAGAAAGAAAGGAAGAAAGAAAGAAAGAAAGGAAGAAAGAAAGAAAGAAAGAAAGAACAGAAGAAAGGAAGAAAGGAAGGAAGGAAGGAAGGAGGAAAGGAAGGAAGAAAGGAAGAAAGGAAGAAAGAAAGGAAGGAAGAAAGGAAGAAAGGAAGAAAGAAAGAAAGATGAATACACCAGTGCTGAGGGCCACTGGAGGTCCCCATGGAACCCACAAATTTTAGACTTCCAGCATACTGGACACAGTGCTTGTTTTCATGATCTTTCTGACCAACTATTATATACATAGGGTGAAACTTTCCTGCCCATATCTTTAAGAAAGCCCTAGTCACACACCAGTGGCTCACACCTGTAATCCTAGCTACTCTGGAGGCTAAGATCTGAGGATTTGGGTTTGAAGCCAGCCGGGGCAGGAAACTCAGTGAGAGTCATCTCCAGTTAACCACCAAAAAGCCAGAGGTGGAGCTGTGGCTCAAGTGGTAGAGTGCTAGCCTTGGGCAAAAAAAGTTCAGGGATAGCACCAGGCCCTGAGTTCAAGCTCTAGCAGAGAGAGAAAGAGAAAGAGAGAGAAAAACAGCGACAGAGAGAGACAGAGAGGAAGAAAGAGAGAGGGGGAGAGAGAGAGAAAGGGAGGGGAAGAGGGAGGGAGAAGGAAAGAGAGAGAAAAGTGAGAGGGAAGAAGGCAAGGAGGGAGGGAGGTTTCTCCCTTTTCTTAGGCCCAATCCCAGGAGATACAAGGGAGAAAAGCAGCTTTCTTCGATTGGGCAGTGGCAGTACGAGGCTTGCTAGGAGGATCAGGCATGAAGGTTTGCAGGAATCTGACTATAGCTAGAGGAGTCACATACCAATGAGGGCCAAGCAAACTAAGGCCCATTCAGATAGGCAAACCTTGAGAACTTGAGGTACCAAAGAGGTTGAGGTTCAGAGTTCAAGGTGATGGTTCTAGAGAAGAAAGCATGGAAAATGTTCTCTGATCCTAGGAAAATGTTCTTTTCCTTAACTAATTTATTCTTCCTTCCATATGTGGGTCCACAGTTGTGCCATGGTTGTCAGAGGGGAAGTTGGGAACAAGTAGGTGGCTGGTTTCCATGATCAAGGCAAGGGCAGAGGTCAGAGAAACAGCTGATGCTGAAATCCTGTATCAGTTTGTATGCCCCGAGTCTAGGCTGTCTTCTTACCCTCCAATCTTCCTGCTGGCTCTCCTTATAGGCCACTTCCTTCTCACCTACCTGCTCCTGGGAAGGTTAAAGGAATCTGCTCCGGCACGAGTGGTGAACCTGTCTTCAGTGGCTCACCTCATGGGCAAGATACGCTTCCATGATCTTCACGGTGATAAGCGCTACTGTCGTGGTTTCGCCTATTGCCACAGCAAGCTGGCCAATGTACTTTTCACTCGCGAGCTGGCCAAGAAGCTCCAAGGTAAACCTAGAGAAAGAGTCAGGATTAAAATAATACAAGCTGCATTTTGGGTCAGGTTATAGGTTCACAGAAATTCTGGAGTCAGGCTGTGGAAACATTTATATTTCAGTAGCAGCTCTGTGTACTAAGAAGGATGAAGTTACAAACAGAATAGTCCCCTCCCCTCCCGGGAAGCTTAACATTGAATAGATGCTAGAAACTCCATTAAATCTACCTTACACCTATCACATTTATTTTTGTGTGTATGTACAGTACTGAGATTTGAACTCAGGACCTCATGCTCTTGCTTATTTTTTTTTTCTTGTGCTCAAGGTTGGTGCCATTTTCCTCCACTTGGAAGCTTTTTGCTGGTTAATTGGAGATCAGAATCTTTCAGATTTGTCTCCCTGGGCTGGATTTGAACTAGGATCCTCAGATCTCAGCTTCCTGAGTAGCTAGGATTACAGGCACAAGACATCGGCACTTGACCCCAGCCATCACATTTTATCTTATATCTGTTTTTCATATTATTCTGATATCAACCCTTCGTGATAAGCAGAGCAGATGTTATTATTTCTTTTTTTTTGAGGGGGGGGGACAAAACTGGTACCCAAGAAAATGGCTGACTTACAGTAAGGTAGTAAGGGAAGAAATCAGAACTGGATTGTGGGTGCTCTGCCCTAAATCTGGGGTGGTGCTTCCTCCTGTGTGCCATTTGCTGAGGTCACATAGTGAACCAATCTACACTTCCAGGGCTCCATTTGGGGCCTTTCCACAAAGCTCTGTGTGTATGTGTGCATGCCCCCTTAATCCCCCCGACTCTGACTTCTAAGCTGTAAAATGAGCTTAGACTAATTCTTTACCAATGATTCTGTGCTTGCTGGGGTTTTACATGAGCCGCTAGCTCTGACATCTGTGAATCAGGGAAGCATTTATTATGCTAAATTAACCATTTGGGGGAACAAAAGCCTTTACTCTCAGAGTGCCAAAGGCAGAAGACTAGTCATAAAAATTAATAATAATGATATAAGAGCTGTGCACCAGTGGCTCACACCTATAATCCCAGCTACTCAGGTGGCTGAGATCTGAGATCACTGTTGAAGTCAGATTGGTGGACAGGAATGTTCATGAGCTTTTTTTTTTTTTTTTGTCAGTAGTGGGATTGAACTCAGGGCTTGGGCACTGTCCCTAAGATTTTTTGCACAAAGTTAGTGCTCTACTACTTTGAGCCACAGCACCAGTTCTGGTTTTCTAGTGGTTAACTGAAGGTAAGAATATCACAGATTTTCCTGCCTGGGCTACCTTTGAATAACACTCCTCAGATCTCACCCTCTTGAGTAGCTAGGAGGCATGAGCCACTGGTGCCCAGCTGTCCATGAGATTTATATCTCCATTTAACCACCCAACCCCCCCCCCCAAAGGAACCTGTGATTGCTGGACGCCAGTGGCTCCCGCCTACAATCCTAGCTACTCAGGAGGCTGAGATCTGAGAATCTCGGTTCAAAGCCTGGCAGGAACATCCATGAGACTCTTATCTTCAATTAACCACCAGAAAACTGGAAAACTGGAAAAAAAAATGTTGTGAGGCTTAAATGAGCTTAAGCCATATAGTACAAAAAGCACACAAGTTTCCAATTCTTAAATGGTTTTGCTTGTTTTGTTTTATTGAATCAGGGCCAAGGCCTGGGTGCTGTACCATAGATTTTTTTTTACTCATGGTGGATGTGGTACCACTTGAGTCACAGGTTCCTATTTTTTTTTTTTTTGGTCAGTTGTGGGGCTTGAACTCTGGGCCTGAGCCCTATCCCTGTGGTCTTCAGCTCAAGGTGAGCACTCTACCACTTGAACCACAGCGCCACTTCCAGTCTTTTCTGTTTATGTGGTGCTGAGGAATCAAACCCAGGGCCTCATGCATGCAAGGCAAGTGCTCTACCACTGAGCCAACTTCCCAGTCCCCCTCACAACATTTTTATGAGGTGCATACTCTTACTCCCCTTCCCATCTATAAATGAAGAGACAGGCATAGGTATATGGAGCAAATTTCCTAGTTGAGCCAGGCAGCTTGGAACTGGAGGCCACGTAATCAATGTTCAGACTTCCATCTTGCAGACTGTTAGGTATGACCTCAGGCACTTTGCTTAATTTCTCTGTGACTCAGTTTCCTCAGTTCTAAATGGGCATCTAAGTGTTGACTACCTTGAAGTCTTTTTAAGAATTAAATGAGAGTTTGGCATTGCTGGCTCATACCTATAATCCTAGATACTCAGGAGGCTGATGTCTGAGGATCACGGTTCAAAGGTAGCCCAGGCAGGAAAGTCTTATCTGCAATAAACTATTTTTAAAAAAAAAGAAAAAAGAAAAAGAAAAAGGCTAGAAGTGGTGCTGTGACTCAGTGGTAGAATGCTCACCTTGAGCAAAAGGAGCTCAGAGACAGCACCCAGGCCTAGAGTTTAAGCCCCAAAACCAATAACAACTGGGAAAAAAAAGAAAAGGGATTACATGAAAAGACTGGCATGGTGGTACACATCGATAACAGCTCTTGGGCAGGCAGAGGCAGGAGGATCTCAGTTTGAGTCCAGCCTAGGAAAAGTTAGTGAGACTCTTTCTCTAAAACAAAAAGGACTGATGGTCTAGCTCAAGGGGGTAGAGCACTTGGATTAAATCCCTAGTAACACACACACACACACACACACACACACACACACACACGAATTGAGTGACACAATGCAGGTAAAGAATGTTGCACAGGCTGGGCGCCAGTGGCTCACGCTTGTCATCCTAGCTACTCAGGAGGCTGAGATCTGAGGATCGTGGTTCAAAGCCAGCCTCGACAGGAAAGTCCGTGAAACTCTGACCTCCAATAAACCACCAGAAAACTGGAAGTGACATAGAGGCTAAAGTGGTAGAGTGCTAGCCTTGAGCTGAAGAGCTGAGGGACAGCACCCAGGCCCAGAGTTCAAGCCCCATGACTGATGACAAAAAAGAAAAAAAAAAAAGAATGTTGCACAGCCTTTATTCATAATAAGTACTGAAAATCATGGTGCCACAGTAGCGTCTTGGGGGACAGGTTAATCTTCTATGGACTCCAATCCTTCTCAATCTGTACCTCATAAAATGTGCATGCTGGACAAATGCAGCACTGCACTAGGCTCAATCCTCTTCCAAACCCTCTTCCAAACAGATGGTTGCCATAGAAAGGAAGAAAGCTGCCAGGTGCTGGTGGCTCATACCTGTAATCCTAGCTACTCAGGAAGTTGAGATCTGAGGATTGTGGTTTGAAGCCAGCCCAGGCAGGAAAGTCCTTGAGACTCTTCTCTCCAATTAACCACCAGAAAACTGGAAGTTGAGCTGTGTCTCAAGAGTATAGCCTTGAGCAAAAATGCTCCAGAATAGTTCCCAGGCCGAGTTCAAGCCCCACAACCGACACACACACACACACACACACACACACACACACACACACACACACACACACACACACACACACACACACACACACACACACACACACCAGAAACAAAAACAAAGACAAAGACAAAAACAAAAAAAGAGAAAGTCCCACCCACAGAAATAAAAGAGACGTCGCTGGGAATTCTTAGTAGTAGTACTTAAGCTATAGTATCAAGGTGACATTGAAGTGGGATCCTTCCTTTGGAGCATAGAAGACTGTGGATTTTTCTAGAACAGCTGGCCAGGAGTAGGTGCCAACCCTAGGGTTGTGTTTCTCGAGTCCCTTGTCTCCCTTGTGTATTTTCTGCCGCCTTGTGCTGTGCTGTGGTCTCACTGTGCCCGCTTTCTGCCCTAGGCACAGGCGTCACCACCTATGCGGTGCACCCCGGCATCGTCCGCTCGGAGCTGGTGCGCCACTCATTCATACTGTGCCTGTTCTGGCGGCTCTTCTCCCCCTTCATCAAGTCAGCATGGCAGGGGGCACAGACCAGCCTGCACTGCGCGCTGGCTGAGGGCCTGGAGCCTCTGAGTGGCAAGTACTTCAGGTGTGTAGGGGCAGTGTGCGGTCTTTCCATTGGCTGGGTGAATGGCTTGGTGTCCCGCAGCTGAGTTTGTGCCTGATGGAATCCAGGTTTGGGCTGAACCTGCCAACAAATACGCTTAGCTTTCCAAGGGAACGTGTGTTAGAAATAATATTAGAATGAATTGTTTTCATGTTTTATACCTGTGTGCTATGGTTTCACATCAGTTTGTAGCTATTAAAGACTCTCCCCGTTGGTTATGCTAAGGAAAGAACATTTGTGAACCCTGTGGAACCTTCGCTTGACTGATTCTACTATTTCCTTCCTTCCTTCCTTCCTTCCTTCCTTCCTTCCTTCCTTCCTTCCTTCCTTCCTTCCTGGTGTGAGCACTGGGGCTAGAACTCGGGGCCAGGGTGCTGTCCCTTAGCTTTTGCATTCAAGGCTGGTTCTCTTGAGCCCCACATTTACTTCTGGCTCTTTTGTAGTTAATTGGAGGTAAGAGTCTCACAGGATGGCTTGGAACTCTGATTCTTAGATCTCTTCCTCCTGAGATCTGTCATCCTAGCTAGGGATAACGGGTGTGAGTTACTAGAGCCCAGCTATTTATAGGGGGTTTTTTGTTTTGGTTTTTTTTGGGTCCGGTTGTGGGGCCTGAACTCTGGGCCTGGACGCTGTTCCCCAGCTCTTCAGCTCAAGGCTAGCGCTCTACCACTGGAGCCACAGCGCCACTTCCGGCTTTTTTCTTTTTGCTTATGTGGTGCTGAGGAATCGAACCCAGGGCCTCAGGCATGCAAGGCAAGCGCTCTACCACTGAGCCAACTTCCCAGCCCCTATTTATAGTTTTTTTATTCTAAGCCAGGCACCAGTTGCTCATGCCTGTAATCCTAGCTACTCATGAGGCTGAGATCTGGGGATGGTGGTTCAAAGCCAGCTCAGGCAGGAAAGTCTGGGAGACTCTTTTTTATTTTTTTTTCTTGATCCAGTCGTGGGGCCTGGGCGCTGTCCCTCAGCTCTTCAGCTCAAGGCTAGCACTCTACCACTTGAGCCACAGTGCTACTTCCGGCTTTATTTTTCTTCTGCTTATATGGTGCTGAGGAATCAAACCCAGGGCCTCATGCATGCAAGGCAAGGGCTCTACCACTAAGCCAACTTCCCAGCCCTGGGAGACTCTTATCCCCAGTAAACCACCAGAAAACTGGAAGTGGTGCTGTGGCTCAAGTGGAGGGCACTTACTTTGAGCTGAAGAGTGCAGGGACAGCATCCAAGCCGAGTTCAAGCCCCACAACCACCACCAACAACAAAAAAATTGATTCTGCTCAGCAGAAAGTGCTGGACAAGGTCTCTTCCCAATGAGAGTTCTGTCTCCCAATGTTGTCAATATGGGTGTTGTCTGTTGGAATATAGAAACAGACAGTACCAAACAGATTCAGCACTGAATCTTATCACAAATTCCATGTGCAGTTGGAGTTTGAGGATAAAGGGAAGTCCAGGATTAAATCACTTTCCCACTCCATGATTTCATCCAACCCAGTCTCCCTGGTTGCCTGCTCTGTTCAAGGCTGTCCATCATTGCCCCGATTGCTAAGTGAAGCATTGGAAATAACCTCAGTATCTAACCATTGGGGAATGGATAAATGTCTAAGTGATTTGTGTGTGTGTGTGTGTGTGTGTGTGTGTGTGTGTGTGTGTGTGTGTGTGTATTTATAAATCATCAGAAATCAGAGAGGTAGATAACTTTATCTCCATTTTACAGATGCAACTGAGGTATAGGACAATTAAGAAACATGCCTGTGTTCATGGTTTGTAAGTTAGAAGACCAAGGTGTAGAGCAGGGCAGTCTGACTCCAGACCTGTGCTGCTCTGTGTGGGCTGCCATTATCTGCATGGGGCCACTGAACACTTGAAATATGACTGTTCAAGTGAAGATTTGCTGTAAGGATAAAATGCAAACCAGATTTTGAAGACACAGTATGACAAAAGAAATGTAAAATATTAATTTTTATGTTGGTTATGTGCTGAAATGATTCAGCTATATTGGGTTCAATAAGATTCAGTACTGAAGTTAATTTCACTCATTTCTTTTTACCTTTTTTAGTGGAGGTCAGGGTCACACTATATAGGCCGGACTGGCCTCAAACTCTATCCTCTTGCTTCAGCCTCCTGAGTGCTGGGATAACAGATGTGTGCCACTATGTCCAGCTGCTGCCACCGCCGTCTCCTCCTCCTCTTCCTCCTCCTCTTCTTCCTTTCTCTTCCTCTTCCTCCTTTTCCTCTTATTCTTCCCTCCTTCTCTTCCTCCTCCTCTTCCTCTTATTCTTTCCTCCTCCTCTTCTTCCTCTTCTTCCTTCTTTCCTCCTCTTTCTCCTCTTCTTCCTCTTCCTCCTCCTCCTCTTTCTTCTTTTTTTTGTGTGTGTGTGCAGTTCTAGGGTTTGAATTCAGGACTTTTTGCTCAAGGCTAGTGCTCTACCACTGGAGCCACAGTACCACTTCTGGCTCTTGCTGAGTAGTTTAATGGAGTTAAGAGTTTCATGGACTTTCCTGTCCAGGCTGGCTTTAAACTGTGATCCTCAGATGTTAGCCTTTTGAGTAGTGAGGATTACAGGCTTGAGCCACTAGCCTTTGGCAAAGCCCAGTTTTGTATTCTATCCTACCCTATTATCCTGCTAGCCCCCAGCACCTCCAAAATAAACAGTGCTTAGTTTAGGACTCACAGGATGCAAGTGACTCTGGATGGAATTCAGAGTGTTCAAACACTTATATAAGAAAAATAATTTTACCTTTCATTTCACAAACCTCCCTTTGAAATGTAGCATTTCCTTCCATTGTGAACATAGGCAGGGAGCACTGTGCATGACTCGGTCACCCGTGCAATTATAGATATGCTTGTGTCACACTGCAGTCCTTGTAGATGTCCCATGATGTCCCATTCTGCTCTCTGCTACTTTGGAATCTGCTGGCTACTGATCCTGGCTCTGGGTCTTGTTGTAGAATATATGAATGAAGAAGCCTGTTTTAAAATATTTTAAAATGCAGTTTAATATAGTTTCTTAGAATCTGGTCTACTATTTTATATATTGGAAATATATTCTGAGAAAGACACCACCAACATTCCCATACGGTCAGTTCTCACTCCCATTATCCACCCATGGTCTTTTCCCTCCAGTGACTGCAAGAGGACCTGGGTGTCCCCAAGGGTCCGAAATAAGAAGACGGCGGAGCGCCTGTGGGATGTCAGCTGTGAGCTTCTAGGAATCCAGTGGGAATAGCTTGTGGGAAGGCCATGGCTGTATCAGGCCCAACCCATGCCATCATGAAAGGAGACCAAAGAGAAGGCCAACCCTAAAGGATTGTCTTGTTGGCTGTCTGATGTTGCTGTGAATGCTGCCTGTTCTCATCCTCCTGACCCTTCTGGGAACCTTTAAATACACAGCCCTGCTGTGAAGCGGCATGGCACAAGACTTGCACATGTACTGACCATTCTTGAAGATTTAGAGAGTCGGCAAGCCTCTGTATTAAGAGGACTGGACAGATCCCAGGCTGGACGTGAGGTGTGTATGTGGGAGGGAGTTGGGAGGGGAGTGGAAGAAGAACCTAAGAAATTAGATCTGTTTCCTCAACTTCACTGGAAACACCAAGTATGTGAGCGCAGCTGAGGTTCAAGGTACATCAGCATTGCATATTTCCAGGGGAAATATGCCTCACAGTCTTGATGGACTTCTTTCCTCTTTGAATGAAATACAGATCTGGACCCTGGAATCTGGATAACTCAGGAAAATCATGGATGACTTGGATCAAATTTTCTTCCATTGGGAAGTTGGGAGCCACTCCCAGATGTGAAGCTGGGCCTTTCCATTATCTGTCATGTACATGATCTCCTTTTTCTAAAGAATTCTCTTCACCTCCATTTTTAGAGAAAAATAAATATTTATATTCATTTCATTGCCTCACATTTTTTTCTCAGGTAAAAATGTAGCAGAGAGGGCTGGGAAGTTGGCTCAGTGGTAGAGTGCATGCCTTGCAAACATGAGGCCCTGGGTTCGATTCCTCAGCACCACATAAACAGAAAAAGCCGGAAGTGGCGCTGTGGCTCAAATGGTAGAGCGCTAGCCTTGAGCTGAAGAGCTGAGGGACAGCGCCCAGATCAGAGTTCAGGCCCCATGACCAGCAAAAAAAAAAAAAAAAAAAATGTAGCAGAGAGGGGCTGGGAAGGTGGCTCAGTGGTAGAGCGCTTGCCTTGCATGCATGAGGCCCTGGGTTCGATTCCTCAGCACCACATAAGCAAAAAGAAAAAAGCCGGAAGTGGCGCTGTAGCTCAAGTGGTAGAGTGCTAGCCTTGAACTGAAGAGCTGAGGGATAGCTCCCAGGCCCAGAGTTCAGGCCCCACGACTGGACCCCCCCCCACCCAAAAAAAAAATGTAGCAGAGAGAGGAAGCCAGCCTACCACTTTAGTGAGTAGGATTGCCCTACCCATTCACCTACCCATCGACCAGGGCTTTTTTGTTAATGGGTTTCATCATGACATTTTCATACATATAGATCAGGAACATGTTTTTCCCATTTCCCATATTTTTCCTGCTCCCTTAAAAGAAAGCCAAAAAAAAAAAAAAGCCTTTTAAGCCAGGCACTGGTGGCTAACACTTATAACCTGAGCTACTCAGGAGGCTGAGATCTGAGGATCGCAGTTCGAAGCCAGCCCAGGCAGTCCATGAGATACTTAACTCCAATAATTTACCAAAAAAGTCGGAAGTGGAGCTGTGGCTCAAGTGGTAGAGTACTTGTCTTGAGCAAAAAGAAGCTCAGGGACAATGCCTAGGTCCTGAGTTCAAGCCTGGGACCAGGAAAAACAAGAAAGAGGAAGGAAGGAAGGAAGGAAGGAAGGAAGGAAGGAAGGAAGGAAGGAAGGAAGGAAGGAAGGAAGGAAGGAAGGAAGCCCTTTAAAATGTTTTTCTCTTTTTGTTCTGGGGAATAGAGCCTCACACATGCTGGCAATTGCTCTACCACTAAAGGGCCCTAGCCCTGTTTTGAAATAGACAAAAGTAGAGCAAATAAGATCATGAACTCCAGCCACTTTTCAGCCAGGTTCAGTATTGTCAGCATATCAATCTTCTTTCGCCCATTTGGAGCATGATAGCTTTGGGTAGGGGATGGGAAAGGGATATTTTATTTATGAAACCAAGTTCTGTCTTTCCCTTTTATTGTGTAGCAACCTGGTCTGCTTTCCTTGCTGTCCTTCTTCCGCAAGCTTTGTGTTTCACTGCAGGAATGATCCTGGGTTTGTGCTCCTGGGATGTTGTCCCGTAGCACAGTAGGAATGCCATTCCTCTGGGCAATATGCCCTGCAAGGCAGACAGTAATATTTTAAAGCACTAGGCAGTCATAACGACTTCAGTTTGTCTTATTAAAAACCTCAAAAATCAAATTTCATCACTATTACTATTCATTAATACAACATTAATAATCCTATCACTTCATACTTAGAGTTGTTATATTCTCTTTTCCTGTTTGTCTTGCCAATGTTTTTTTGTCATTTATTTTTTTCCCAGTCTAGGGGCTCGAACTCAGGGCCTGGGGCACTGTCCCTGGGCTAATCTTTATGCTCAAGGCGAGTGCTCTGCCACTTGAATCACAGCACTACTTCCAGCTTTTTCTGAGTAGTTTATTGGAGATAAGAGTCTCACAGACTTTCTTGGCTGGGCTGGATTCAAACCACGATCCTCAGATCTCTTCCTGAGTAGCCAAGTGTGAGCCACCTGTGCCCAGCCAACCAATGTTTCCTTTTCTTTTCTTTTTCTTTTTTTTTTTTTTTTTATACTGGTCCTGAGTCTTGAACTGAGGGCCTGGGTGCTAACCCTGAGCTCAAGGGTAGCCCTCTACTACTTGAGCCACAGCTCCATTTTTGTTTTTTCAGAAATTTATTAGAGATAAGCGTCTCATGGACTTTCCTGCTCAGGCTGGCTTCAAACCATGTCCTGAGTAGCTAGGATTATAGATATGAGCCACCAGTGCCCAGCTTCACCAATATCTTTTTATTCTTGGTTTGTTCAAATCAGGGAAGGAAAATGGCCCTAAAAAAGAGAGGAGGAGGCTTTTCTTTCAGAAGAGCCACAGTCTCCTTATGACATTAGTTGGAATGGTATGCTGGGTTCCCTTGGCTCCACCACTGTGGTATGCCCTCAGATGGGATAAGCCAATCACTACCCACACATAAGCCAGGGCCCCTCCCCTTCCTTTCACCCAGGGGTGAGAACAATAGCTTAAGTAAAGCATTTACATGAATTAGATATTCTCACAAGAGCTTTTGGGGTAGTTACTATAGTTATCTCTATTTTACAAGTGGGGACACTGAGGCTCAGAGAAGCTTCCCAAAGTTCTCATACGTGGTAAGTGGTAAAGTGGAACCAGGTAAACAGATAGCTTTTCTTTTCTTTCTTTCTTTCTTTTGGTGCCAGTGTTAGGGCTTGAACTCAGGGCCTGGCTGCTATCTTTTAGTGTTCTCACTCAAGGCTGGTGTTCTATCACTTGAGCCACAGCTCTACTTCTGGCTTTTTGCTGGTGAATCAGATGTAAGAGTCTCATAGACTTTCTTGCCTGGGCTGATTTTGAACTGCAATCCTCATATCTCAGCCTGAGTATCTATGATCCGGGTATGAATCATAGCACCTAGCCGAGAGAGCTTGTGCGCTTTTAAGAGTCCTCAGCTGCTTCCAATGGTGTAGGAAGTGGCATATTTCCCTGAGCCTCCAGTTCAAGCTACATCTTGCCTATCTCCAGCTTACCCAACACCAAAATTATTGTCTATTGCTCATCCTGGGCCAGTTCCATTTCTTTCTCACCATTCTTGTCTCCTCTCTACCCCCGCCCTGGGGTAAAAATTCTTTTCCAATTTTGCTTGCCTGAGAGACTGTTATATATTTCTTTAAAATAAATCAAGAGAGGAAAAAAAATCAAAGGGACTAGTACAGCTTCCCTTAGTTGCAATCTAGCCCACATCCAACTCAATTTAGCAAACAGTATTGCTAGACATGCAATGTTACCTTTTCCTGGAGGACCTACTTTGTGTATTATTGGATTCCCTTTGTTACAAAATAGACACTCACTTTGAGCAAAGGAAGGCCAAAAACCATGAAATATCTAGCTCAAACACTCAAGGAAAATTTGAAAGTGATAAATGGGGAAGGGAAGAGCAGGGATAAATCTCAGAAATTAGGATCCAAGTAGTAAATGACTGTGTTTTTACCTTGACTGTTGAAGACTCTCAAGTTTTATAACTCTTGGTCTCTAGCACTGAAGAGGTACTGCAGCTACTTCTTAATTTCCAAATTAAAAAACCCCAGGTTCAGCTTGGATCAAATGCTTATTGTGAAGCATTAAGCTGTGCTAAAGGGGAAAGAATCAGGTAAGAATTTGATCTGTGTAGAATTAGCTTTTCAAGCAGGAGACCAACAAGGATTACTCAGTACATGGTGTCAGACAAAGTAGCTATTCAAATGAAAACATGAAGTTTTTGTTTAGAAATAAGGATTAGAAGAAAATATGGAAAAATATCTTTAAGCCCCTAGAAGGAGAATTTCTTCTACCTATCTCCCCTGGCCCTTCCGGCCCACTGGTGCTAGTACCCATTTCCTGGTACTTATTTTGTTGGGCTTTGACTTAGTCTTTCTAAAGAATTATACTATTTGAGATCTCCATAGAGTGAGTCTATTAACTTCAGTTAATCCATTTATAACAGCTTGCATACCACTCAGTGGGTTTACTTGTAGATTAATAGGCACATGCTAGCTCCCACACATGAAGGAAACTGCAACTTGTGTTTCTCTGGGTCTGGCTTATTCCATTTAATATATTTTTTTCATTTCCTTACAAATGACACAAAAGTCTTTTAGATGGATGAGAATTCCATTGTGTATAGATATCACATTTTCTTGATCCATTCGTCCATGAGGGTCATCGGGGCTGACTTAATATCTTGGCTGTGGTAGATAATGCTGAAGTGGGGGAAAGGAGTAGAATGCAGGCAAGAATGCCCTGTATATTCCAGAGTTGAGAAAAGTACAAGAAGGAGTATGAAGATGTTGGAGGGATGGCACAGCTCAAGATGCATTGTATATATTGAAAGACCCTAGCCCCCTAGGATACTTTCGTAACGGGAGGGCGCCCCAGAAACTCAGACTCCAGGCCGGGAGATGCAATAAGCAAGAAGAGTTTATTCAGCATTGCGCATCTGCAAGGGAGAGAGCCCCGAGTAGCGGTTACAGGCATTCTTAAAGGCAAAAACCATAAGATTAGCATATAACACCAGGTGTCCCCGGGATTGGCCCGTTTAAAAGTCACTATGTACTCCAGCAATCATTTTTACTACGTGGGGAAGTTTATAACACTCTTTGTAAAAACGATTGGTGGGGGTGATTTAAAGGAGGTAGTCACTCTGGGAGGTAAGGGTTAGGGGAGTTCACATAGTAACAGGCTTGTGATTGATTAACATTTGGCCTAGTTTGCTGGACTTGCCAGGTGGTCCTTATCTTGGGTCCCATTTGGCCACTTGGGGAATTTACTTGTTTGTTCTTTATCTATGACCACAAACCTTGTCCTGGGGCGGCATCTGGGCTCCCAGACTTTTTTTTTTTACTCAATTCCTTATTTCCAGAAGGGAGGGGGGGTTAGTGCTAGGGGGAGCAAGTTTACAAAAGCAAAATCAGCAATTAACAATTGTAAAATGTAACTCTAATTTTTAATCTTTCAACATAAACTACTTTCTTAAAGGGAAAAAAATTCCAGATGTGACCTAACAATTAAGAAAAGTCAGGAAAGGAGTCTGGGTGAGAATATTGAGAAGTGACTTTGATCAAGAGGTGACACTGTATCCATGAACTGCTTTGTAGAGCTGCAACTCCTTTGTACAACTATTTAAAGATAATACAAATATTCTTTTTTTGGTGGTGGTGGGGTTTGAACTCAGGGTGTTGAACTTACTAACTTGCTCACTTTTACTGTTTGAGCCATACTGGCAACACTGAAGGTCTCCTTAGGTAACATGAAAAGCATATGGGAAAAGAGAAATACAGCCTTCTGAGGTCCTGGAATGATTTCCAGAATCAAAGAACACTGCATTCTGAGCACTAGGGCAGAGGTAATAAATTTGCATAACTTCATAAGCAATAAATTTGGTTACTTAATTTTTTTGATTATGCTAAGCAAAATAAATCAGACACAAAAGGACACTGCATGACTCTACTTATATGAGATGCGTAGAGTAGACACATTAACAAGGTAGGGTTTACCAGGGGGTGAAATGAAAAATGGGGAGTTGGTGTTTAGTGGGTAGAGTTTCAGTTTGAGATGATGCAAGATTTCTGGAAACGTAGTTGTGAAGATTGCTTAAAAATATGAACGTATTTAGGCCGGGCACCGGTGGATCATGCCTGTAATCCTAGCTACTCAGGAGGCTGAAATCTGGGGATCACGGTTCAAAGCCAGCCTGGGCGGGAAAAGTCCATGAGACACTTATCTCCAATAAGCCACTCAGAAAACCGGAAGTGGCACTGTGACTCAAGTGGTAGAGCCTTAGCCTTGAGCTGAAGAGCTGAGGGACAGCGACCAGGCCCAGAGTTCAAGCCCCACGACCGACCAAAAAAAAATGTATTTAATGCCACGGAAGTGTAAACATATAAATGGTAGAGTTACATGATGTATATTTTAGAATAAAAAATTAAGTCTTTCAAGGATTCTGAGTTGTATCTATTTAGAAAGATTTTCAATACGTCTAGATGATGAAGTCCTTTTATTCTTCTAGAATTCCTTTTACTCTAGAAGTCTTTTTATTCTTCTAGAATTAACTGTTTGTTGACACGGGGTTAGTAGGAATTGTAACTTGAGGAAGAATGTTTAAGGTAAAGGGGAAGAAATGACAAAGACTTGAACTAAAACAATGAAGCAAAAGGCACAGTTCTTCTGATTGGGAAAGTAGGGTCACAGGAATTGGCTTTCCACTGGACACATGCTTAAATATTTATTGAATGAGGGGAGGAGAAGACATAGCACAGATATTTCTAACCTGGGTATCATACACAACAGTAATATTAATGCTAATATTCACTGACGGAGGAAGATGAAGACTGTGGAGGAAATTATTTATTCCATTTTGGATGTGCTAATATTTTTAGGTTCAGGTTGCCCATGTGGATTCCAGCAGGCCGAATGAATGTGGGAGAGTTAAGAGGAATAAATTTGGTTGAGAACTCAAGACAGTGAAGATGACTGCTGAATCTATGGACCTGGAGAGTAATGTAAGGATGTCCAGAGGGAATGATTAGAATGGTGAAGAAGGTTGAAGAAGGAATACAGCCTGAGAAGCAAATGATATAGGTGATAATCAATATTGGCTTGAAGGATGAGTTTTAAAAATGGTAGTCCGGCTGGGAAGTTGGCTCAGTGGTAGAGCGCTTGCCTTGCATACCTGAGGCCCTGGGTTCGATTCCTCAGCACCACATAAGCAAAAAGAAAAAAAAAGCTGGAAGTGGCGCTGTGGCTCAAGTGGTAGAGCGCTAGCCTTGAGCTGAAGAGCTGAGGGACAGTGTTCAGGCCCAGAGTTCAGGCCCCACGACCGGACCCCCCCCCCCCCCCCCCGCAAAAAAAAATGGTAGTCCACTGGGTAGAGTAGGAGACGAGAAGATAAAAGTGGGAAATCATCAGGCAGTCAGGGAAATAAGGCCTTCTACAACTTGTAGAAGGCTAAGCTAACAAACCAAACATCTCAGAACAATGAAATGGGAGACAGGAAGCTAAAAGGAAACAAGGAGGTGGAAAGTCTCATTTGCAAGGACAAAATAACAAGGAAAAGTTGAGCACTAGTGGCTCACGCTTGCAATCCTAGCTACTCAGTAGCAGGCTGAGATCTGAGGACTGAGGTTTAAAGCCAGCAAAGTGTGACACTCTTATCTCCAAATAACCACCAAAAGGAGTTGTGGCTCAACTTGTAGAGTGCCAGTCTTGAGAGAACAAAGCTAAGGGACAGCTTGAATACAGGTCTTATGTTCAAGCCCCAGTACCTGCACAAAAACCAACATACACATTTTTATAAAGTATGCATGTAAAAGCCTCCAAGGAAGTGAGGAGGAAAATGGCACTGAAATCTTTGATGCCACATCTTTGTTGGGAAGTAAATGGAGATCCACCAATTTGAGGACTCTTTTTTTTTTTTTTTTTTTGGTCGATTGTAGGGCTTGAACTCTGGGCCTGGGTACTGTCCCTGGGCTCTTCAGCTCAAGGTGAGCACTTTACCACTTGGAACACAGCGCCACTTCTGGTTTTCTGGTAGTTAATTGGAGGTAAGAGTCTCAAGGACTTTCCTGCCCAGGCTGGCTTTGAACTGCGATCCTCAGATCTCAGCCTCGTGAGTAGCTAGGATTACAGGCGTGAGCCACCAGTGCCTGGCCCTTCCTTTTTTGACTATCTCCTGGCAGCTCATACCACTTGGTATCAGTGGGCTGGCAGAAGGCAGGGATCCAAGCAGAAACAATATGAAGATACAGGGAGGAGGAAAGAAGCCATCCAGTGACCAGATGCTAAATAAATCTTTCATAAAACTGGCAGTTTCACTGATATTTTCAGTGTGAATGAGGATGCAGACCAAGAAAAAGCCATCTTCCCTAGGGTTACTCTGACATTAATATTTGGTTGACTGGCTGTGAAGTCTAATAGCTTTTGATCTACCTCATTTTACCCCAGCCAAAGACATCTGGTAACTGAGCCCTGCTCAGGTTCCTTGACACAGTGCACATCTATCTTATCCTATTAAGGATTCCAGTTTTCTGTGCTGTAACATATCCATGTGCCAAGTCCACACCAGATGGCTTTCAGGCCTATTTTCATCATCACTGTTTCTTGTGTTTGTTGTGATACCTTTTTTTTTTTTAAGTGAGAAGTGGGATGAGATCAGGTTTCTGGGGAAAGGAGATAAAGGCACTGACTATAGCCAGTAGCTCAAGTATCATACTGCAAACCTATGCAAAGAGGGCAATAGGCAAAGTTTTTTTAATTTTAAACTGTTATTATAAAGGTGATATACAGAGGGATTACAGTTACATAAGTCAGAATACATTTCTCCCCCTCCCCCTGGCTCTCTTCCAGTTTTCCCCTCAGCAAACAATTTTTTCAATTTGGGTTCTGCTTTTCTCAAAAACTTGTTTCAAAAATTCACGACTTGAGCTGGTCACTGGTGCCTCATATCTAGCTACTTAGGAGGCAGAGATCTGAGGATCATGGTTTGAAGGCAGCCCAGGGAAGAAACTCTGTGAGACTCTTTTCTCCTTTAGCCACAAAAAAGCTAGAAGTAGAACTGTGGCTCAAGTGGTAGAGCACTAGCCTTGAGCAAAAAAAACTCAGGAACAGTGCCCAGGCCCTGAGTTCAAGCTCCAGGACTAGCATCAAAAAACCCCACAAAACCCAAAAGAACAACAAAGCATTATTTGGTTTAAAGTAAAAAATATAGATTTATTGACTTCTTTTCTTTTGGTGATGCTGGGGACCACACATACAGGAAGGATCTCTAATGTTTGCTAGCAGAGCCAGGTGTGGTGAAGCCGCACTCGGCAAACTGCTGGTGGGAGAATCAGTGGCTGTAAACTGTCTGCGAGGTGACTTGGATTACTTACTAAACACACATATCCTGCGACTCCGTGATTCCGGGTAATTCACTGCAGTATGAGTGTGGCAAAGGGCAGCAACAGCTTAAAGTGTTTACAATAAAGATTGGTTACTATCACATTATACCACATAATAGTAAATTCATTATGTTTATGCATAAAACAGCCTGGAACCATACACTGGAAGTAACTGTGCTAGACAGAAAGGGATGAGAGGGACTTTTCTCTTATTTCCTTGGTGGTACTGGGGTTTGAAATCACTTTTGTTTTTGTTGGTTGTAGGACTTGAACTCAGGGCTTGGGCACTGTCTCTGAGCTTCTTTAGTTCAAGCTAGCACTCTACCAATTTGAGCCACAGCACCACTTTTGGTTTTCTGGTGGTTTATTGGAGATGAGAGTCTCATGGACTATTCTGCCCTGGCAGGCTTTGAACCATGATCCTCAGATCTCAGTCTCCTGAATAGCTAGGATTACAGGTGTGAGCCATAAGCACCTGGCAAAGTAAAAATTATTTTACTTGCTAAGCAGGTGCTTTACCATGGGTGTCCCTCAGCAGATGAGACTTTTATTTTTTTTTAGAACTCAGTACCTCATGTTCTTGCTTGGTTTTCTTGCTATGGCTGGAACTCTACCATTTGAGTCAATCTCCAACCCAGCTTTTTGCTCACAGCCTTTTCTGGCTGGCTTCAAATCTCCATCTTCTAGATCTCAGCTTCCTGAATAGGTGGATTACAGGCATCAGTCACATTCTTCTTTGTGTGCTTCTCCTAGGCCTTGAACTCAGGGCCTGGGTGTTGTTCCTTAGCTAACATTGCTCAAGGAAAACACGACTGATGGAGGCCACAGCAAGTTTCAGCCTTTTGATGGTTAATTGGAGATGAATCTCATAGACTTTCCTGGCTGGGCTCGCTTCAAACTGCAATCCTCAGACCTCAGCCTCCTGTATAGGTAGGATTACAGGTATGAACCACTGGCATGAGTCAGCTTTTTTTTCATACTTAACTGATAGAGATATAAAGAACTGATGCATCTTTTTTCGGCACAGTAGCCAAATTTGTCCTTCAGTCTGACATGTAACCAGGCCAGAGCTAATGAGTCAAACAACTCCCGAATTTTCTTTTTTCTTTTTTGGTCCGGTCATGGGGCTTGAACTCTGGGCCTGGGCGCTGTCCCTCAGCTCTTCAGCTCAAGACTAGCGCTCTACCACTTGAGCCACAGCGCCACTTCCAGCTTTTTTTTTCCTTTTTGCTTATGTGGTGCTGAGGAATTGAACCCAGGGCCTCATGCATGCAAGGCAAGCGCTCTACCACTGAGCCATCTTCCCAGCCCACTCCCAAATTTTCTTATAGACAGTATTCACAAATGTTATGGACAAGTTGACCTGACAGTCAATATTCACATTTCTAACCATCAACAGGAAGAAATAATTAGGAGTTTCAAAAACATTTTACAGTAATGAATTTGTCAAGCAGCTCAACTGCTATCACAATGAGCGAAAAGCCTCAGACACTCTGTTCCTTTCCACTACTTGCAATGTCCTTTTCATCTTGAGTCCCTACAAGTCATCTATAGACTGGAAAATGAAGTTAGTATATATGCTCATAATTAAACTTCAATATCAACACTTACAAATGAGATAAATCCTAACCACAGAATTAGTCATTATGAAAATTGTATAGAGAAAGTGGAAGAGTTGAAGGCCACTTGATCTTTCCCACTTATGTTTTCTTCTCAACAAGAAAACACAAAGAAAAAGTAATAGGTATGGCCAAAACAGCAAAAAGAAGTCAGGAAGCCAAGGAACTAGCCAGATAACACTTTATTGTGGTTTGCTAGTAGCAGATCATTCAATACCTCAACATGTACAATTGTTTTTGTGTAACTTGCTTTGACAGAAGCAGCGATGTGACATTTAAAGGCATTTAGCCTCATCTTATGTCAGTCTGGTCAATGGTTGCCTATTGTAGAGTTCAATAGTTAGTGGAAAAGGAAAATCTGGTCTTAGAATCTCAAACTAGGGACTTCATGATATGCAGCCCATATGTATAAAGTGCTTATGCTCAGTGCAAAATAGGGCAAATCTCAGAAGGGCAAGCAGAGGCCAGGTAAAGATATTGCCTGGGTGTCAGATGCATTCTATGACACAGGAAGGAAAAACCACTCGTTAAATTTTACTCCTAAGGGATTTTAGTATTTTCCTTATTTCCCTTCCTCTTCTCTAACAAGATCAAAATTGAATCCAACAGATGTTCATAGATATTGTTTTTTTATTTTGCTATTGAAATTTTTGGTTCAGATAGAAATCCACAGGGTTTCTAAGCACCAGATATTTATCTACAGCTTTCAGCTCCTGTTTGTCTCAGCATCACAGGTAAGATAACTGAGCTCTAGCTGGTGGAAGACTCAGGGTTTCAGAGCTCTCCTTTAGACCCCTCATTTGCAAATCCAAATCAAGAGTTTGACAGGCCCTTTCTCAAACACTAACATGTCACATGGGAAGACAAGCCAACCCACATTCAAGAAGTGCTTTACCTAGTTTTCCACCAACTGGACATGATCTGTTCATTGTACCCTCCTCTGGTTCCTATCCAGACTCTTGGCCCCAGGCCCAACTCTGAAATGAACCCCTAGTTCCCTCTGCTAAGATAGACTCAGGTGTTCGCATATTCACCCTGTGGTCTCAAAGAGACTGAAGAGAAGAGGAGTGGTTTCTTAACCAATTCAAGAGGCACAAACAGGATGGGAACTCAGATTCCCAAAAGCTAGCCATTCAGTCACAGGATTTCAACTACTATTTATCTCTCCAGGCTCTAAAGAGAAAGCCATGTTCCTGTACCCATCAACTTTGCAGTAGGGATATTTACAAGAGCCAACCTTGTGCTTGTAAACAACTGCCTTGTGTCCTTACTTGGACAGGCCTGTTTGTTCTTCCCCTCAGAATGAATGCAACAGGACATGCTCTGCTCTGCTCATGTGATGTCCTCCCAGATTTGATCACGTCTACCGCAGCCAGAGCTTTCTGGTGCTGGTGTCGGAAAAGCCCCATCTTCAGGCTACCTTCCAGACTCGCGTCATTGGAGTCACCTGAAAAACCATTTCATTCCACAGGTTGAAGAGTCATCTATGAATTATGGGAAGGGAGTAGCTATCCTTTTGGTGTTGCTCTATAGCTTTCTGTTAAACCCAGCTAGTTAAGAAGAGCTACCAATGTTGCATGGAGAGGGACTGTGTACAAACAGGAGAACCCGGGTTAAGAACCAAAACGCAGGGAAGGTTTTCAGACTGGCAGAAGTCTAAAGTAAAGTGCCTCTTTTCAAAGGAGAAGAGTCTCATTTGTTCAGAAAATGTTTGGGCATAAACATGAGTGCATAGGAACATGCACACATATGGGCGCACGCACACACGCGCACACACACACATACATACACACACACACTCACTCACTCACTCTGAGGTAGAAAGAACTGGCTATCTTCAGACAAACACAGATTCCCAAGTCTACAGAAACATGGCACTTGTGTGAAAGGTCCTATTCTTGCCTAAGTAGGAAAGAAGGGGCCATTCCAGCTCTTTTCCATCTGGGGCAGAGCCAGAGAAGTCCTTTTCCACAGGAGAAGAGAGGTTGTAGGGCACTGCTCCTGTTGCCACAGTTCTCAGGCTATGTTTTCTTGGCCCTGCTACTCAGGATCACTTCCTGGAGCCTGAGCCATGGGTACCACGGGAGAGGCTTGTCAGAAGCCACTGGGCACAGATGTCTTGTACTACTGCATCCCCGCTGCTCTTGGCAGCCTGTTGCACCTGCTGGACAAGGGTGGTGGCCCGGGAGTGTTCTTGCTTCACGGCAATCAGGTATGCAGAACGCAGTTTGCAACAAGTAAGGTAAGCCTGAACCTGGTATTTGAGAGACAATGAAAAAGAATCAGTCACAGATGAGTCACGGACAAATATGCAGAGCTGAATCAGACGATGTAAGCAGACAGCACTTTTGACCAATCAGTGTTGGGATACTGCCTTTACTGTATTATAAGCAATTCTTTTTTTTTTTTTTTTTGGTCTGGTCGTGGGGCCTGAACTCTGGCCTGGGCACTGTCCCTCAGCTCTTCAGCTAAAGGCTAGCGCTCTACCACTTGAGCCACAGTGCCACTTCCGGCTTTTTTTTTCTTCTGCTTATGTGGTGCTGAGGAATCGAACCCAGAGCCTCATGCAGGCAAGGCAAGCGCTCTACCACTGAGCCACCTTCCCAGCCCTTATAAGCAATTCTTTAAGTGTCCTGGACATTATTTCATGGTGTTGATTACAGTATAAAAAGTTACTATAGCTAAGGCTGAGGTTAAAAACAAAGGTGCCCACTGCTTGTGATTTTATAATAATTTGGTGATTGATTGGTGTCTGGCTCCTTGACTGGACTATAATCTTCTTTGGTAGCTCTACCACTTGAGCCACAGCACCACTTAGCTTTTTCTGAGTAGTTTACTGGAGTCTCACGGACTTTCCTGCCTGGGCTGGGTTCAAACAGAGATCCTCAGATCTTAGCCTCTTGAGTCGATAGGATTATAGGTGTGAGCCATTGCCACTCTGGTGCCCAGCTTTCTATTTTTGATTTTAACTGGATGAATGAAAAAAAATCTTTAAACAGGAAATTTGGACAGAAAAAAATGGATATACACAACTAGAAAAGATTTAATTAAGGTCTAACTTCAGCTATATGTGGTAGTATAAAAATATAATTACAGTACTCAGGAAGCTGAGGCAGGAAGATCATGAATTTGAGGCAAGCCCATGCTACATGAGATCCTGTTTCAAAAAACCAAAACAACTCCTCCTCCGTCCCTGCTCCTTCCCAAAAAAGGTCTAGCCTCAGTCAGAAATGGGCTGAACACTTTCTTTGGTCGGTTGTGGGACTTGAACTCTGGGCCTGAGTGCTGTCCCTGAGCTCTTCAACTCAAGGAAAGAGCTCTACACTTGAGCCACAGTGCCACTTCTGGTTTTCTGGTGGCTAATTGGAGATAAGAGTCTCACACTGCCCAGGCTGGCTTTGAACTGTGATCCTCAGATCTCAGCCTCCTGAGTAGCTAGGATTATAGGCATAAGCCACTGGCTCCCGGCTTTTTACTTATTTTTTAACTGTGGCTCTCTGTCCCAGGCATTCCCAGCTTGGAAAGGGGGTAAAAATTCCTTCTGTCTCTGACCAGGGTCTTATGAGCACCTCCCTGGCTAGCTTGCAGTCTAGGTGGGAGAGCAGTAAGGTCTCCATGAGCCCCATGAAACTCATTGGAGGCTGTCCTTCTGCTCAACAGTCCCTCCTATTAGTCGCACGTGTCTTTTGTCTTTGTCACTAACATCTTTCTTTCCTCAGCTCAGTTTCATATCATTTTCTATTACTAAAAGCTCTCTGTCCTGTCCTTGGCTCACTGAATCAGGTCATACTGTTTGGGGTATGAATGTGCTGTCCTACTGGGCCCGGGTGGGGGGAGGGGAGTGTGGAGAGGGGCCGTGAGATCTTACTTAGGCCTCCAGCTCTAATTAAGCCTATGAAATATCACAAGTTGGAAGGCAAAATTCCTATTTAGAGAAGAAGGGCATTTTGCCAGAGTTTGGAATAGGATTTTGGCAAGATTTTGTGGCTTGAAATCATGTCAGTTCATACAGTCGCTGAGAAAAAAACATACTTGAAAAGTAGTAATAATTGTCTAGACTGTAGAGTATGTCTTTCACAGGGACAAAGCCACTGTCCCGTTGCAGGGGAGCTCAGCCAGCGAAGGCTTAGGAAAGAACCCTAGTGTGGGACTCAGGGAATCTAGGTATTTTTCCTGGCTGTTGTGTTCTCCATCTGATTCTAGAAAAGTACTTCTCCATAGTTCAGAATATTGGAATTTTCTTCTTTCCAAGGATCTCATTAGGAGGTTGTAGAAATAATGAAGAAATATTTAGAACATGAACTTCTTAACATCTAGACTAAAAAATGGCCTGTACCTTCTGTGTGGCGATTAGCAATAAGCCCTGGAGAACAGCTCTGTTACTTTAGAAGACACTGTTTGCCTAACATAAGGTTTCATCATAAGGGACTTAGTTGCCAGAACATTCCTCTGCAGATGGCAGGGCAGCTCAGTCTGGCTTGGCTTGGGGCCTTCTTGCAGATGGCAGGAAGATCATAGTTAGCCACAATAGGGGCAGGTGGGAATAGTTCAACATGGCTGGCAATCCTCAATGAGGATATGAGAAGCAATGTTCATCCATTTCCCAAACAGGGAAGGTAAGAGTTCACTAGCACTAGGGTAGAGCCTATCCTGATGAATAAAAAAAAGAAAGAAAAAAAAAGGACATTGTTGGCTAAAGGGTTGTGTGGGGCCTTTTCTTACTGTCCCCACTGCTTTCCAGGATAAAGTAATAATTGCTCACTTTATTTAGTCAGTCAACTTAAAGGAGGCACGTTGTAGGGCTCTCTGAGGAGGACCTCAGTATAAATGGAAATTTAAGAGCAGTCTTGGGGACCTATTTATTCCCTCCTTACCAAAGCCCTATCCAAGTCCCAGTTCTACCTCTGGATAACACATAAGCTGGGATAGAAGACTGCACAGAACTGTGGTGGGAGCAAGAAAAGTAACCACGGCTGCTCATTAGCATTGCCTTACCTTATTGTCATCGTTGTGTATTGCCTGGATCAGGCCCTCCAACTCCTGTGTAGAACAGAGACAAAGCAGTATGAGCAGGAGAAGGCTTTGTAGCTGGGAGCCAGGGCCCAATCCAGTCTCAGCTTAATCACTGAGACTCCAGGTGGGGGGCGGGGTGCCTGCCTGACTCTTCTTTTAAAAACTCAACTCCTGTTAGAATAGCAATAAAGGAAATCTAGTGCTAACAACAAAGGTGGCAATTTCAGGAGAAGGAACATCTCTTGAGAAGCCTGTCCTTGGCCTTCACAGATAGATGTGGTGGTTTAGCTCACAAAGAAGCCATTTGCCTGCCATTTGCAGGCAGCACACCTCAAAGACCATCAGCTGGCCTTTCCTGATCTCCTGTAGAATCACAGAGAGCAGCTCAACTCTGTCAGTCCACAGAACTTTTCAGGGGCACACGATACTAGATAGAGGTACACCTTCTGGGTACAGAGGTCATGAATTTTCTTAGCAGGGAAGACCATTATTGCAAAGGTCAGAAAGATAAAAGGATCTTGTGGCATTTCAGACACATTATGGGGAACAGAGAAAGTAAGATGGTAAGATTGAAGTAGATGGAGGATCAGAGAGGCAGGGAGTGAGTGCACCTGCGGTGGGATTCTCTTGAAGGCTTCCACGCAGTTGAGAAGGATGGTGTCCCCATCGCTTTTGGCTGCCATGCCTGACTCACTGACACATTTGAGCAGTTGTCGGATCTCGCTGTATTTCTCCTTTTCCACCAGCTGCCGGGCAGCTCTACAGTAGGTGGCAGCAGCATCCAGCTGGAAGTCCTGGAAAGGAATAAGGGATGATGGCCTTAGGATGGCAGGGGACACTGCAGGAAGGGAGGAGGCATGCTTAATGTAGATAAGCCATGTGGTCTGTAGTCTCAATAGGAAGTATAAATACAAATATAAACAAACCAAAAACAAACAGCAAGCTCCACTTTGGAGTCAGGCAGATATTTTGCATAAATCCATAAAAATTATGATTTTAATATCTGAAATGGTACATCTTGCTGAGCACTGGTAATTACAAGACTTACACCTGTAATTCTTTTTTTTTTATTTCTAAATCAGGGTTTTGTTTTTTTTTTTTAATTTTTTTTTTTTTTTTTGTCGGTTGCGGGGCTTGAACTCTGGGCCTGGGCGCTGTCCCTCAGCTCTTCAGCTCAAGGCGAGCGCTCTACCACTTGAGCTACAGCGCCACTTCCTTATTTTAATTTTTTATTGTAAAAATACTGGACAGAGGGACACATGTAATTCCTGCTACTCAGAGGCTGAGATCTGAGGGTCATGGTTCAAAGCCAACAAGAAAAATCAGGAAAATCCTTGAGACTCTTATCTCCATTTCATCACCGATAAGCTGGAAGCAGAAGTGTGACTCAAGTAGTAGAGTGCCAGTGTTGAGTGAAAAAGCTCTGAGTTCAAGGCCAGTACTGGCAAAAATAAAATAATGAAGTGGCACTTTCTGAAAATATTCTGATCTAATTTCCAAGATCATTTTGTTTTGTCTCCTGAGTTACCTTTCTCTGGAAAATGGCATAAGGAATTTGTCATCCTGGATACCTGGCATTGGGCTAAGAGCTGCCTTAGTGTTCAGAAAAAGGCTGATTTGCTGAAAACTGCCAGATAAATGCCTTAAAGTTGGTCTAGATGAACCATTAGGCCACAGGCCTGGGGGATCTTCTCCCAGGTGCTCTCTCCAGCCACACTCCCCTGTGAATACTGGCGGAGATTCTTCAGGAAAAGCTATAGGAACAACATGTTTTACACTAAGGTTTCAGGGACTTACTTGATAGCTTTTGATTGGTTATTGGCTTTTTGGCAAAGTGATCTAGAGTCTTGCATTTGACCCAGTTCAATAATTGCCACCTCCCTGATTTTGTCCTTATAGTACATATAAATCTGCCTTCCTTTAGATAAACATTTTTATTTATTTATTTATTTTTATTTATTTTTTGCCGGTCGTGGGGCTTGAACTCTGGGCCTGGGCACTGTCCCTGTGCTCTTCAGCTAAAGGTGTGTGCTCTACCGATTGAGCCACAGCACCACTTTGGGTTTTCTAGTGGTTAATTGGAGATAAGAGTCTCACAGACTTTTCTGCCCAGGCTGGCTTTGAACTGTGATCCTCAGATCTCAGCCTCCTGAGTAGCTAGGATTACAGGCGGGAGCCACCAGTGCCCGGCTAGATAAACGTTTTAAAAGAATGATCTCTCACAGAAATGTGAGCAATGTGCTGATTGCCCTCCGCATAATCTTGAATAATCCAAGTCATACCTGCAGAACACGGAATGCTATTCCAAAACCATCTTCTACATTTTTCCCTCCTAGCATGATCTGAAAGGACAGAAACACATCTTGTAAGAAATACTAATTCCTAGAAATGCTCCTTAATCAAGAATGAGAACCACTAATTTTTTTTTTTTTGGTTCCGGTCCTGGGGCCTGAACTCTGGGCCTGGGCGCTGTCCCTCAGCTTTTCAGCCCAAGGCTAGCGCTAAGTGCCAGACATTCAGGACACAGAGTGAGGAAACAGACTTAGTTCCCAGCCACCTGTGGCTCCTGTTCCAGTGGGAGGGCAGCCATCAAACAATACACTTGAGGCCCAGATGATTAAAACTATGATAAGTCCTGAAAGACGCAATCGGTCTGTGAAACACTATACCTTGCAGGCAACTTCCATTTTCATGTGGTTATTTCCAAACAGTGTTGGCAGAGGCAGAGTGGTGATTTGAGAGGTCCCAGCACTTTCACACCGATGTAAGAATCTGGTCACTTCCATCTGCAGCTGAAGTGTATTCATGTGCCTAGGGGGACAGGACGTGAAGAGTCTAGCCTCCTAAGAGGCTTCTAGAGGAGCGAGCTGCGTGGGGCTGGGTGACTGAGCACTTGTAAGATGAGGGTGACAGAAAAAACAAATGAAACCATGTGAAGGGAAAAAGAGATCTAAAATATCCTCTGAGCAGGTATGACCAAACTAAACTGGGTTAATCTAGTACCCTGTACAGATGTACAGCAGTTCAGGTGTACAATGGAATTGAACAAGGGCCAGGCATAGGATCAGAAAGTATTTACTGAGCACCTGTTTCAAGGGCAACACCAGAAGTCAAAGGAGGCATGGGTCATGCCCTTGAATTTATAAATGAGAGGAGAAAGGAAGAGCAACACCGGAGAACATCCAGTGATTAAGCCAATGAAAGCAACAGATGGGAAAGATATGTCATTTTCTTTAGATGTTGCATTCTAAGTGGAAGTATCAAGCAAGCTTAACTGGATTTTAAGCCTAAAGGAAGAAAGGACTTGGTGCTTTGAGGAAAGCATCTAAGACTGATGCTTAGCAAGGAAGAAGACAGGAGGAGAGACAGATGGAGACAACAGTAGGGACTATATCATGCAGGACCTTTTTGTGATCCACTGTAAGGAGTGAAGAATTTGGTTTATTTGTAGCATGTGATTCTAATCCTCCTTATCCCCTCTTGCTCTATAAGCTCCTCTAAATAACTTTCTGTACTTATCTAGACTCTGTCTTCCAGGGATAAGGCCTTTTTTTGGGGGCCTGTCCCAGAGCTTGAACTCTGGGCCTGGGTACTGTTACTGAGCTTTTGTGCTGAAGTCTAGTGCTCTACCACTTGAGCCACAGCTCCACTTCTGGCATGTTTTTTGTTTGTTTGTTAATTAGAGATAGGAGTCTCACAGACTTTCCTGCCTAGGCTGGCTTTGAGCCGGGAGCCTCAGATCTTGACCTCCTGAGTAGTTTGGATTACAGGTGTGAGCCACCCACGACCTGTGAGAATGCTTTTTACTTATTTTTCAAGCATTCAAGGAAGGGCAAGAATAGCTGGACAAGTCCCACCTTTTTGCCCTGCACTGATTAGGTTCTGAGCCTCAAGCTACCTGGATACATCAGCTGCAGTCATCTTTTTCCGGAAGAAGGCGGTTTTCTTTTTTCCAGAGCTGCGAGATGTTTCTTGGAGGTAGATCTTCAGGTGGTCCTTGGCCTTAAGGAGCCATGAGAGCTTCTCTCCCAGTTCTGTGTAAGATTTTGCTTTATGACTGAAGAACCGAATACAGGTCATGGCAGCCCGAACTTGGTCCTAGAAGAGCAAAATAATGTCCAGATCAAAAGCGATGAGGGTGTGGTTTGATGAGAATTTGGATCTACTTCCCACTGAGGAAGCACATCTTGTTCTTTTGTCTTTGGTATCCTCACCTTTATCTCCTGTTTTGTTTTGTTTTTTTTTGGCCAGTTCTGGGACTTGAACTCAGGGCCTGGACACTATCGCTGAGCTTCTTTTGCTGGAACTCTACCACTTGAGCCACAGAGCTACTTATGGCTTTTTCTGTTTATTTGGTACTGAGGAATCGAACCCAAGGCTCACACATGCTAGGCTAGACTCTACCACTAAGCCACATTCCCAGCCCCCCTGCTGTTTATTTCTGCTTCCTTGCTAAGGATGACTATCCACATCCATTGCCAGTTGAATTGCTAGTTTCTCAGTAATTCTAAGGCCCACGAGATCCTAAAATAAACTGAGTGGCTGAGGTCCTGGACTGGAATTATTCCACCACCAAAGTGATTTAAAGGAAGATACTTTTCATTTTATCATTCACCATGGCTTTGTTCTTAGCCTGAATAATTTAATTTCTCCATGATTTATTACCAGCAAGGCTAAGACAGGTTAAGAGAAATCTGTTCCTTCTCCCGCATGCCCTTTTCTCTAAAGACACTTAACTATTCTGCCATTCCTTATGAATCTTGTATCTTTTTTAGCCTTTACATACTTTGAATTCTGCAGAATGCCATTACGGACAAGATTTAAGTCCAACTCTAAATTGAAGTTGGAATCCTAATACTGAACAATAGTAGAGAGCAAGAAGGATTTGCTGTAGGGCCAAATAACAAAGCCAAGAGATCAAATGATAGTTTTGTTCTCTCATCTTATATACCTTGCCCTGAATGGCAGGACATTAGTCACAAGGGTAGAAGGGAGGACAGGGCAACTATTACCTTCATAAACTGCTGTAGTTCGTACAGAATGTGATAGTAGTTCTTCTTCTGTAAATGCTGGCAGGCAGCAATCAAATATGTTCCCCAACTCTCCAAGGTTGGATCGATGGATTCTAGTAAGTTTTCTAATGTGTGTAGCTTTCCACTTTTATAGCTTGGCTGGAAAATTCCTTCTATAAAGACTTCTGGGGGACTGTCCTAAAGCAGGGTAAGATGAGAGGTTAGGAGTCTGGAGCTTGGTCTTGGCATAATCTGGCATCCACTCTGAATTTCATTCTACTCCCGACCCTTGTAGGGTGTATCCTCCTAGGCATGGTGCTTGCCAGGATAGCACTCTACTACTTGAGTCACATCCCCAGAACTTTTTGCTTTCCATTATTTTTAAAATAGATTCTCTCTCTCTCTGGCCTTGATTACAATCCTTTATTTATGCTTTCTGCATAGCTATTGATAGATGTGTACTACCAAGCCCAGCTTTTTATTGGTTGAGATGGGGTTCTCATCAACTTTTTGCCTGGGGTGGTCTCAAAACCATGATCCTCCCAATGTAAACCCTCCCAAGTAGTTAGAATTTTAGGATTATAGGCATGAGCTATTGCTCCTGGCTTCTTTTCCCTGAAACTCCAACATCAAATCCACTATCAAGTCCTATTGCCTCTACTACCAAAATACACACAGAAGCACTTAGTACCTCCTCAACCTGTTCTGCACTTATCCGTATGTCTATGTGGCTCACTCCTTACGTCCTTCCTCCAGCCATTTCCTCATGTCACCTCCCCTGCATACCCTATCTAAAATCGCACAACTTTCTCCTACCTCCTCTCCTTTGGTTTGGGGATGGGGTAGCATTATCTAGTCCAGGTTAACCTTGAATTTAGATTATTTTATCTCAACTTCCTGAGTGCTGGGATTATAGCACTCTTATTTTATCCTGGTTGCCATCACCTATTCTTCACATTTTACTTGGCTTTTTGGTTCTCTGTCCATTACCATGTAGGTTTATGAGACTGGGGTTTTTCATTGTTATGTCCCTAGTGTCCTTAGTTATTTTAACAATTGCACAAATAGGTTAATGTACAATTGATGAACACTATGGACTAACTCCTCTGGAAAATGCACATGCATATTAATCTCACTTTTGAAGCTTTTCTGTGCTTCAGAGATACTGAGTCATAAAGCCCCATTCCATATTAATAGAAAAGAAAGAAAACAATTTTGACATTTAAATTTTAGATCAGGAATGAGTAATGTAGAGTAAACGATGACTTTTAAGTGTATGGTAGTATAATGTGCTGGGGTGGGCTGCTTAGAAGCGGACAGGATCTGGGCTTTGAGAATATCTACCGCAGGCGGGGGTTAAGGTTTCTTTCCTGTTTTCTATATCTTCCTAATCAAGAAATCCAGGCCTGATTTAAATGTTTTAGGTCAGACTTTAATCAAGGGGATCAGCTTCAAAGGAGACCTCCTCAGAAGAGCACTTTAAGAACATTCATTTTAAACTGGAAGCCTGTAATCCTAGCTACTCAGGAGGCTGAGATCTGAGGATTGTGGTTCAAAGCCATCCCAGGCAAGAAAAGTCTGTGAGGCTCTTATCTCCAATAAACTATTAGAAAACCGGAAGTGGCGCTGTGGCTTAAGTGGTACAGTGCTCACTTTGAGCTGAAGAGCTCAGGGACAGCACCTAGGCCCAGAGTTCAAGCCCCTGACCGGAAAAAAAAATTCATTTTATCCATTCATCTACCCATTCATTCATCCCTAACTAGTACTAAGCCAATTGCCTGAATATACACATAGGTAAAATGCAGGCCTTCTGGGTGAGGACAGGAAGACTCACTTATAAACCAATAGTTCCAATCAGGTGGGATAAATGAAGTAGAACAGGCACATAGGTGGTGCAGAGGGACTGCTGACCGGTGCTGCTTGTGTGTTCTGTGAGTGCTTAACAGGGAGGCTTTGAAAAGATAAACAGGAGATTTCCAAGAGAAGGAGAAGGGACAGGGCAGTAGGTAGAAGGAACAGAGCATGAAGACTTGCAGAGATAAGATACTACATGGAATAATCAGTAAAATTTAAGTAATTTAGTAATTTAGAATGAAGTATAGATAGAATTTGTGGTGAAAGTAAAGTGGAAAATTTTCCGGGCATGTGCGTGCGTGCGTGCCCGCGTGCATGCGTGCCTGTGTGTGTGTGTCCCCTTTGGCATGCTAAGGAATTTGGATTTCATACGGGCGACCACTGGAGGTCTTTTAGGGAGGAGAATAATATGAGTGTACTTAAATTTTAGGAAGCTTATTCTGAAGGCAGAACAAGCATACCTAAGATAGACAGAGAAAACACTAGCAATAGAATGTTTTCAAAGATTCCAAACCCTAGGCACTCAGGTCATCTTCACCATGCATTTTTCCACACCCTTACCTTCTTGAGAACAAAGCAAAGCTATTTCAATTCAAGGATTACTGATGGCAGGGCATAAAAGGAAGATTTTCTTCCTTGTTCTGACAAGCACAAAGCAGGGGCATGCTGTTGTCAGCTTCTACCAAGATAAGGAGTTAAGCAGCTTAACTCTCTGGACTACAGCTGTCTAAAGGAACAGGAGTGGATGTGTCCCATCTCAATTTCTGCTTGGGAAAAGCATCTTAACCTCTAAACTCATCTGGGAAAAGATGAAAAGTGAAAAAAGTTTGCAATTAAATTCCAAATAACCAATTTTCTATATGATTCTTCAGATCCATGCAATGGCCAAAGATTTTTTTTTTAAACTGTCCTGTAGGGGTCTGATTACCACCATGCTATAAACTGTTGACTTCATTTGGAGCCATCTGAGGAAGACATGTCTTCCTATAAACTTTCACTAACCATTGTTCAAATTTAAGGTGGATGGATGATATTAATATTTACTGTGAGTTCCTTTAGTTTTGTATGAAATTTGGTAAGTCTGACTTAATTGCTCAGGAAGTTATTCGTGAATGTTCAGATGAAAAGAAATGCTGAAGGGCTATGGTGAAGTGGAGTCCTGATTGCTTATCAGAGATTCCAGTGAAGCAATGTACTGCAGTCGTGCCCCTGTCTCTTGTAGGAGGAAGATAGGCAAGAAGAGCCATGAAAGAAGAGCATCTTCCCTTTCATCATGTGCATGGCATCTGTGCCATGACCCCTGAGGTAACAACTGTGAGTAGACACCATCCCATGTCAGGTGGGAGCCCAATGGAAACAGAGCGAGGTTCATCCCTTTGTGGGAATGAACTCTGTCATTACCAGCCAGGAGGGTGAACTTGTTACACACTCCTTCCGCTTTGACCTGACTCTGTTGCATGTCTCACCTTGTTGAGGAGGTGTAAGAGGGCTTCCCGTAGACAGCTGTGCCTCATGTAGAAGCTGATGATGGCTAGGTTGGTACTATAGTTATGCAGGTAGAAGAGGCATTCTTGGTAGTAGGTGTTGTTCATGGTTTTTCCTTCAGGAATCACTTCCAGGGAGAGGCTCTGGGTTCGAAGGGTCATTTCAAGTTCCCTCAAGGTGGCAAAGTAATCATCATCTTGCTGATAGGAAAGGAGAGGAAAAATAGAATCCAACAAGTTTCAGCCAATGTAAGCCACTGGCTCCTGGCTGTGATATTTTTTCATTAAAAAAAAAATGGCTTAGCCTCTAATCCAGGACTGACATCATCAGATGAATTTAAGCTGGTCTGCTCCCCAAGTCCTTACTTTTCCTAGCATTCCTCCCAGAGCCAGGCACTCTGCTGCTTTGCTCTTACCAGGGAAACAAGGGGTCTTGCTGTGGACTCCAGGTATTCAACCACATCCTGGACCAGCCTGGAGCCATGACTTAGGTGATTGAGGTCCAAAGGGGGTTTCAGACAGCGGCTGAACTTTTCTCGTGCAGCATTGAGGTTCCCAGCTTTGAGGCAGGCCATGCCCCATGCATGCCAAGCCCCAGCGGAATCAAGCCCAGTTTTTGTGGAAACCTGGAGGAAAAATTGTTTCTTTTGGTGAGAGATGCCTGTGTCCAGGCCTGACTCTCCCAAAGATCTAAATCTTGCCCCTTCCAGCCAACCACCTCCTGGCCGCCCTACCTAATTGGCATTCTGGTCAGAGTAATCTAGAGATATGGTATAACCTGTTTGCAAGGACAAGGAAAGGTCGGCCACTCATTAGTGTGGGGTAGGATGTAAGCTTGGTCTTGCCTCACCTCAATGCCCAGTTGGTAGTATTCAGCTTCCAGAAGCTGGTTTCTTAGCCTGGTTACTGCAGCTGGCTGTAAGATCTGATCTAGAGATGGCACGTGGCGATAGGCAGCAGCAACTAAAATATTCAGTACATCCACCTTGCTGATGTAACTACAGGGAGGAAAAGGGCACGGAGATGACATTGCATAGTCTTCTAAGAACAGTTGACAAAAGGTTTTCTAGTTCATTTTCACTGTGAAATGTGATCATGGGAACTGTGAGTACCACAGACTCTCAGTGAAGGCTCTGGAGTCAAGACTGTGAACCCCAGTTCCATTGCTTAGTAGCTTTGCAACTTAGGACAAATTGGTTAACTTTCATCTACCTCAACTTATGAATCTACAAAATGGATATAATAGGCAGTTAAAAATAAAATGAAATTTCTCACATGAAAGAGCTTAGGATAGTGTCTGGAACTTTTCCAAGCACTCATAAATAAATGTTAATTAACTATGCTTTATGCTTTTTTGTTTTTTTTTGCCAGTTCTGAGGCTTGAACTCAGGGCCTAGGCATTGTCCCTGAGCTTCTTTTGCTCAAGGCTAGCATTCTACCACTTGAGCTACAGCACTACTTCCAGATTTTTCTGTTTATGTGGTATTAAGGAATTGAACCCAGGGCTTCATGTGTGTTAGGCAAGCACTGTACCACTAAGCCACATTCCCAACCCATGAATGTTAAATTAACTATGAATGACTGGTGCAGGGCTCCCTTGGGTTTCTATCTGAGATAGGGCCTTTACACTGAAAGTTTGGGGCACACAGCCATTTAGGTTTTGGTCCTGCTGGCTTGGAAAACAGATTTAGTACTGATGACCTATACTCCCAGTCAGTACAGAAGTCACATCACTGTTGTTTCCTGGAAGTGATGCAGAACATTCTGGCTCTTGCATGTGGCTAAGGATGGTCCTTTCTTATAGATCACTAGGGTTACCTGCTGTGACCTTACTCCTGACAAAAACTTTATGGAGCTAAGAGAGCTCAGAGGACTAGACCATTCTGTTTGATGTTGCTTCACTCAAATTCACACTCATGGTTCTTGAGTGCTGTTCATAATTATAGTAAAGATTACTGTGGATCCCAACTTGTCCACTGACTTTCCTGGAAAGGGATTCTTTACATTAGTGATGCATAACTTAGTTGGGAGGGGGTATGGGTAGTATGTAAAAACAGATTGGGAACCATAATATATTTGTATATTTGGGAAAAAAAAGACCTTTAAAAGAGATGATGTGCTTTTATTTTCAAATATATATAACTTATTTGTCTATCAGAGGTTAAAAACAGTACAAGAGTACTGAATTGAAAACAGAACAAGAATACTCTAGAAACTAAGAGCTCTTAGCTGGTTTGCATGGCAATATGCAGGAAATTCCTCCAGGACCATGGGTAAAGAGGTACAAAGTCAATGTGTCTTTATAAGGAATGTATCAGAATGTAGGGTATGGGAGAAAGGATGTATGATTTGAAATCAGTGCTGGAACCTGTCCTGTTAGCCCATGATACCTTGGCGTAGGGAAGAATCTTACTGAAATGAGGACTTGGTTCCTGCCCCCCTCAGCTGAAAATGAATATTTTGATTTTAAAGGATATGATGTTAAGTTTACTATTCCCTATCAGAATAGCCTTTCCTCTCCCATCCCTTCAATTCCCTTCTTTCTTTTTTCTATTCAATACTATGGTTTTAAATTAAGGGCTTGGCCTTGCTAGGCTGGTGAGAAAGTATCTAAGGGAGACAAAGAAAATTATGCTTCCCATCCCAGATCTGGTTAGGACTGGTACTGGGAACATAAAGTATGAGTAATGCATCTGGGTGGAGAAGCAAAGAATTAGGGAGTTTTCATTGTCAAGTTAATAAATGGAGTCAAAGCAGGTTATGCAGGAACCTGAGGGAACCTAGTCATGTCTTTCCCATGGATCCTTTGATTTCATGACTCACATTTCTACTGTGACACATCAAGCTTTGTGTGTGTGTGTGTGTGTGTGTGTTTGTGTGCCACTCAGGATGAGACTCAGGGTTTCAAGATGCCTTCACAGATCTACTACCCAGAACTACCAGTCAAAATTGAGTTCTGTGCAAGGCTAATCAATAATCACTGGCCATTCAGGGAGGATACATTTCCTTTAAAGACCAGAAAGGTCCACACAACAAAGGTACTTCCCTAAAATGATTTTAATTAGAAATTAACCAGGTGAAGTCTTCACTTTGTCAGAGCATAGGTAGGGAAACGCTGCTTTAAGGATGTACTTAGGGTAAAAGGACACAGAATAGGGTGAGGAAGATCACTTGTGATTAGGTAATAGTATTTCATCAACATTCAAGTGAGATACGAATATTCTAGCATGTCTTGTCAGAGAGGATGAGGAGGTATCTCCCTACCCACGAAACAAAGAAAAGACTAGAAAGGAAGATAGATTAAAATTGTCACCACATAAAAGAATCGAGATTCAGCCTGGTGCTGGTGGCTCATGTTTCTAACCTTAGCCACTCAGAAGATCTGAGGATTGAGGTTTGAAGCCAGTCTGGGCAGGGAAGTCCATAGAGACTTTTTTTTTTTGCAGGTCCTGGAGCTTGAACTCAGGGCCTACACGGTGTCCCTGAGCCTTTCTGTGCTCAAAGCTAGTGCTCTACCACTTGAGCTGCAGCATCACTTCCAGCTTTTTCTGTTTATGTAGTACTGAGGAATCGAACCCAGGGCTTCATGCATGCTAGGCAAACACTCAAAAACTAAGCCACATTCCCAGTTCCCATACACTATTCTCTCTAATAAATTACCTCAGAAAAGTCAGAAGAAGAACTCTGTTTCAAGTGATAGAGGGCTGGCCTTCAGCAAACAAGCTTAGGGATAGTGCTCAGGTCTTGAGTTCAAGCCATAGGACTAGTAAGAAAAGACTGGAGTTTCATTCTCATATACCTGTCACAAAGAGCCAAGTCCTGGCTCTGGCCAGCCTTGACAAACATCATCTTGGCGCTAAAGAGCAGCTGCTTCATGATGTCTGTAAGCAACCCTGCATCCACTTCTGGGTTGGTGAGGCCCTTCGACAGCCTGCAACAGTGCTCAATTAGCTGATGACCACAGGCCACACTGTCCTGGTGCAGATTCAGGATGGCAATACACAAGGAGGCGCTAGGAGCCTGTCAAAGACAATGAGAGAGATACACACATAGTGAAGACAGGGGCCAAAGTGATCCTGAATTGCAGTTGCATGGCAGAAATTATCCTTTCCAAAAATACAGTGGAGGAAGGAGCCCAAAATTCCACAGCAAAGCAGAACTATATAAATGTCACATTCTCAGTGGCACTGCCAAAGTTCTGGCTGCTAGGCTGTCACTTCACACTTCTGGAGAATATCCACAGGGGGTCTCTTATTTCTGGACTATCATCCATCACTGCAAACTCCTGATATCTGGCATGGACTACAAAGTTGCTTTGCTTGTCTGACCACGTGGAGGAGTCTTTGCTTTGAACACACTCCTTCTAAATTAATATTCATAAAGTATCCTTGAAAATGTTTGTAGGTCCCTGACACCTACGAGTATTCATTTGTTACTTCAGAGTTCACAGCTCTACACGTCCTTCTCAGTCCCACCCTTTCCTTCTTTTCTACCAACACTATATTCCCTCCATATTAATATCCAATTCTTCATTCAGACCCTTTTTTTAATCAGTTGTGGGGCTTGAACTCTGGGCTTGGGCGCTGTCTCTGAGCATTTCAGCTCAAGGTGAGCACACTAGCACTTGAGCCACAGCACCACTTCAGGTTTTCTGAGTGGCTAATTGGAGAAAAGCGTCTCACGGACTTTCCTGCCTAGGCTGAGTTTGAACCGTGATCCTCAGATCTCAGCCTCCTGAGTAGCTGGGTGCCAGTGTGAGCCACCAGCACTCAGCACACCCTATGATTTTGATACTGCCTATGATCAGACATTTGATTTCTTTATTCTGTTCTTTCTCTATTTTGATACCCTCACAACCCTCATTTTTCTGCTTGTTATACTCCTGCCCCTCTTCTAAGGCTCATCTTAAATGCCATTTCTTCTGCAAAGCCTTTCTTTGAACAGGTGTATTCTCCAAGATGCTCCTCATCTTCTGCTTTAACTGCTCCCTGTTATCACACAGTAGGTAAAGTGAAGGCTAGGCTGTGCTCATCTATTTCTCTATTTCTTGCTGTATCACACATTGTAAAGAGAATTAAATGACCATTATTACATTTTACTACTATTACCTGCTCATAGTAGAATTCACTCCTCACTAGCTCATTTTCTTCTTCATTTAGACTCAAAATCCATTCCACCTCTGCTGCTTTGGGAACTCTCACCACAGCCAGATACGGAAGGCTTTCGCTCTTAGAGCTTTCTGCAGCTGAGATGAGAATTGTATTGATGTGTCAGTCAAGCCCAGCCCAGTCTTGGTGTGTGTTGGAGGCAGATACTGCTGGCTATCTGAGGTCCTCTTACTTTCTCCTTGGGTGCTACTAGGCACCACGAACTTTCTTCCCTAGGCACAGACCTGGAATCTCACAGCTTTCGTCACACAATATTAATATTTTACACAACAAATCCTGAGGAGTTTCTCTCTCTCTCTCTCTGTTAGTTGTGGTCTTGAACTCAGGGCCTGAGTCCTGTCCCTGAGCTCTTTTGCTAAAGGCTAGCTCTCTACCACTTTAAAAAATTACGGTGCCATTTCCAGTTTTCAGGTGGTTACTTGGAGATAAGAGTCTCATGGATTTTCCTGCCCAGGAAGGTTCTGAACTGTGATCTTCAGATCTTAGCTTCCTGAGTAGTGAGGATTACAGGCATAAGCTACAAGTGCCCAGTGGTATATGCTTTCTAAATGGATTGCTGACTCATTGGATACTCTAAAAACTAACCTATTGTGGAAAATTATTGGCCAAAACTGATAACAGTGATTATCTGAGAAGAATGAGGGAGCACTGGATGGTAGGATGACAGTGAAAGGGAACCTGGGATGGCACGGGTGGTAGTGGGGAAGAAATAACCCATTAAAAGATAAGGATCATTGGGCGCTGGTGGCTCACAACTATAATCCTAACTACTCAGGAGGCTGAGATCTAAGGATCATGGTTTGAAACCAGCATGGGCTGGAAAGTCTGTGAGACTCTTATCTCCAATTAACCACCAGAAAACTGGAAGTGGCGTTGTGGCTCAAAGTGGTAGAGCACTAACCTTGAGCAGTAAAGCTCAGGGATAATGCCTAGGACTTGAGTTCAAGCCTCGTGACAGACCAAAAAAAAAAAAAGAGGTAAGGATCAAATTCATTGATCACTGGCTTTCTTAATTCAGGAAGCTAATGGGTCCATGTGATAGGTGAATATGATGAAGTCCAAGGGAGATAACCTAAGAGAAATGCCAAGAATTTTCTTCAGCAAACAAGTTGGATTGAGTTGCCATGGAGTATATCTGTTGTAGTTGATACATTGATAATAATGCCAACTTGAGCATATAAACCAGAGTCAGAGAATATAGTCAGGCCTTACCTTCTGATTGGCTTGGGCTCTCCTCTGATGTACTAAAAAGAGAAAAAAAAAAAAGTCAAATGCAGGAATTTTTTCAGGGAATCACCAATAACCCTTTTCTCTCCCTCATGTGTCACAGCCAGCCTATTCCATAGTCTCTCACTACATCCTGTTCATTCTAACTCCTAGACATCCCTTTAAATGGCCCTACCTCTCTTCATTGCTGCCTCAGAAAGGGCCCTCATCATTTATTGCTAACGGTTGCAACATTTTTCCCACTGTTTCTTTGACTCTGATTTTGTCTAACTACTTTGCAGCTTTCAAAAATGCAAATCCGAAGCTAGGTGCCAGTGGCTCATGCCTGTAATCCTAGCTAATTAGGAAGCTGAAATCTGAGGATTGCAGTTCAAAGTCAGCCTGGACAGGAAAGGCTCTGAGACTCTTACCTCCAATTAACCACCAAGAAGCTGGAAGTAGAGCTGTGGCTCAAGTGAGTGAAAAAGCTAAGGGACAGAGTCCAGGTTCAAGCCCCAGTACTGGCACACTCTATGTGTATACACACATGTAAGTGCATACACACACATGCACATGTGTACACACTCACACACATATAAATGAAGATCTGGTCACATTCTGTCCTACTTAATGTCCTCCAGTAGCTGCTTAGGGTAAAAGTGTCTAAAGCACTTTTAAGATCAGGCCTGCCTGCCTACCTGTGGAGGTCACCTCCTGTCACCTATGATTGATATTCAAGCTATATCCTGTTTTGCCATTATCTCTGATCAACTTCTTAGTGCTGGTGCTAACAAGCACTAAGTCTCAATCACTGTCCACATATATCACCTGCACGAGGAGCTTGCTGGTCCATCCTAGCCTATGATACGAGAGAGCAAGTTCCAAGCCTTTGTGTCATTACCTAAGTCCTCCAGATTTAGCTACCAGTTAAGTCCAGGTTCTACTAGTCATAATCTTAGCCCATCACCTACCTATTTTCAGCACCTCAAAAAATTCACATTTTCTTCTGCTTCTACCTTTGCAGCATTACTCAATTTTTGAGTGTGTACTTCTTCTGGTTTTCTTACTAAAGCTCTAAGGTTCATCCGCTAGAAACCGCTAGAAACCCTCCTGACCTAGGCTAAGCTGTGTATACTGCCACCACTGCACTTACACAGTCACCTGGGCTTTGTCTATTAGTCATCCCACTAGTTAGATGGAGGTTCCTTCAGGGTACAGTCAGTTTTGCTGACTGCTGGTGAAAGATCCACATCCACACTAATTGCTGATTTCCAATTGGTGTATGAGTAATTCCCATCCTGCACCCATCCTGCTATGCCAGGGCACTAGAAAATGTAGAACAAGAAATGATACCACCTCCTTCCTAAACAATCGATACTCATCATGGCAGATAATGAACAAAATGTTTAGATTCAAACAGAAAAAAAAGCTAATGAGCAGGATGTAACATCTAGTTAAATCTTTCAAATAAAACAAAATGTAGAGAGTCAAAAACATTTTTGCCTTTAGATAGCTGTTTTGGTTCATTTCTATGTGCTCTAGGAGTCTTAGTTTCATACTCCTTTGCTACTAATAGTGGGGAAAAATTGGCAAGCACAGTCTTGATTTGTCCTGTCAGAGGTCAGAACAATTCTTTAAAACTATCTGCAGCTGAACTATGTATAGAAAGTATCAGGGCTTGGCTAGGTGCAGGAGGCTCATGCCTGTAATCCTAGATACTCAGGAGGCTGAGTTCTGAAGATTGAAGCCAGCCTGGGCAGGAAAGTCTGTGAGACTCTTATCTCTAACTAACTACCAGAAAACCAGAAGTGGCGTTATTTGCTCAAAGTGGTAGAGCACTGGTCTTGAGCAAAAGACAACGCCCAGGGACAGCACCCAGGCCTGGAGTTCAAGCCTCACAATTGACAAAAAAAGAAAAAGAAAAAAGAAAGTGTAAGGGCTTATCTAATTGTGGACAACAAACCAGGACTACCTAGAATTAAGAGCTGATGTAAGTGCTGTCCTTAAAATTCAGCAGGTATGCATGTGTCCCTTTAAATTGAGGCAAGACCAAAAGAAGAAAGAGTAACCAGGAAATAGGGAAGGTGATGAAGAGGACGACGGTCTCAGTCTGGACAGGAGCAAGGGCTGAAGAGCCAAGTGTCCTGATTTTGAGAAGACCAGTATGTAAGAACCTTGAAAACTGTTTCTTGTCATCTCTGCTTCTGACTCAAGTCCATCTTCAAACATTTCACTGTCGAGTTTATGCATGTGAATGTTGCCTTGTTTTTGTTTTTATTTTTTGTAGCTTTCTTTTTCTTTTTTTTTTTTCCAGGGCTGAGGACCGAACCCAGGGCCTTGCGGGTGCCCTTCCGCTGGGCTAAACCCCCAGCCCCTGTAGTGTGAATGTTAAACCAAACATTTTTTGTAAGCGTTCCAGAGGTAAATTGTTCTCCACAACAAGATTCCTACAAGATTAAGGTCTGAGGGAGGGTGCAGTTGTCAGAAGCAGTATAAGCTTCAGCTGATAGTTCAGAACACTCACTCTTTGTTGTAGTAACTGTAGCACTGGTCACACACACGAGTAGGGCTCTCCCTGCAGCCTTCCACCACCATTTTCTTAGTGGAACAAGAACCACACACTAGCCGGCCACAGCGGCGACAGTGATGACGTCTGTTGAACTGAGGAATGCCATTGGCATAGAAAGAAGAGGGAAAAAGAGATGGTGAGATTCAGTCTATTTATACTTAGCTTCAGTCACCTGTGACTGAAGAGTTTGAGCTTGTTTTGAAAATGAGCACACCTATCCCTGCCCTCAAAAAAGGGGACATCTGCCAGGGGCTGGTGGCTCAAGCCTGTAATCCTAGCTACTCAGTAGGCTGAGATATGAGGATCGCAGTTCAAAGTCAGCTTAGGCAGGAATGTCTGTGAAACTCTTATCTCTAATTACCCACCAGAAAACCAGAAGTGGTGCTGTGGCTCAAGTGGTAGAGCGTCAGCCTTGAGCTGAAGAGCTGACGGACAGCTTCCAGCCCAGCGTTCAAGCCCCATGACCGACCAAAAAAAAAAAAAAAGGGCCTGAAGGGTATAAGCTCTGTACAGTGCTTGCCTAGCATACACAGGGCTCTAGGATCCCCAGCATAAAAGAAAAAATAGAGAAGCAAAAAGAAAGCAATCTGACATTTTAGGATCATTCAGCTGATAGGAAAACATTTAAGAGACAGTTTTGTAATCAGTAGTACTGGAAGTATTATTTCTGTGTGAATGCAACATGTGGAGGCACAGCAAATCAGTAGCGGGGAAGAAGTAACATTCCAGCCAGAGAGAACCACATTTCTACATAGTATTGATGATGATGAAACAGCATCCTTTCTCTAAATATTTCTTTTCCAAGTATGGCCTTATTTCATTAAAAGTGACTGATAGCCTATCTTCTTTTACATATGAAGAAACAGACGTAGGGAAATGAAGTCACTGTTTTAATTAGCACTGAGCTAATCTGTCAGGTAGTAGTAGGCTAAGTGGGACCTCTGTTATTGCATTTAATCCTAAAAGCTCCAGGAGGCAATCCATATTTTATCCCTACCTTATAAGTGGACACATACGACTAAAAAAGTGTATGGTCATATTGATATTAGAAGGCAGAGCTGGAATAAGAAACCAGGTCCTCTTTCTTCTGAGCTAGCAGGTAGAACCACTATCAGGTTGTTGTCTTATTGAGAAAGACATGGGAGCTAGAAATAAGATCCCTTAACACTTGGTGATTCTTCCCACCTTTTGCATTATCTCCTGATAATGGCAAAGTTTAAAATTTAAGGCTATTTGAAAATGTCTATGACTTGAATAAATTTTAAATATATACTCAGGCCAAATATACTTAGGACACAGAGATCTGAGACTCATGGTTCAAAGCCAGCTGGGGTAGAAATTCTCTAAGGGCAAAAAAGCTGAAACTCAAGGCATAGCTCAAATGGTAGAGCACCAGTCACGCATGAAAAAGCAGAAAAAGAGCCCGAGGCTCTGAGTTCAAACAAACAACCCTCCAAACAAAACATAACATAAAAACAACCCAAACCACAAAACCTAACTATGGTTAGGTTAAAGGTAAATCCAAGGTGTTAGTTTTGGAAATATTTTTGAAAATAGCAGTATCCGCTAGGACATGAAATGAAGTTAGGCTCATGACATCCCCAAGTGCTGCTGAGAATGATGCCACCTACCATGGTGAAGTGCTCCCTGCGGCACACCATGCAGATGTTTTCAGTCTCATCTGGTACCCACTGGCTCCTGGCAGGAGGTGCTGATGGGGGCACAAATTCCAGTAGAGGCTGATTTGGAGCAAAACACCGTTCACTTGGGCTGGGGGGACATGCCATGGAGACACCTAGGAACCAGAGGTCAGAGTAAAAAGTGATCAATATTCCATCCCATAAATAAAAAAGAGAAGGATAGAAGTTCACCATTTTACAAAGCCCTTCTGAAATAATAGGTCCAGTTGATGATTATCAATAGCTGCTTGTGTCACAAAAGAGATAACAGAAACATTGTATGCCTCCTGTTAAAAATGTAAAGCAGGGCTGGGAAGGTGGCTCAGTGGTAGAGTGTTTGCCTTGCATGCCTGAGGCTCTGGGTTTGATTCCTCAGCACCACATAAGCAGAAAAAAAAAGCAGGAAGTGGCACTGTGGCTCAAGTGGTAAAGCACTAGCCTTGAGCTGAAGAGCTGAGGAACAGCGCTCAGGCCCAGAGTTCAGGCCCCACGACCGGACCACCCCCCCAAAAAAAATGTAAAGCAAAACCAATCAAGTGTAATTATCAAAAAACATTAAGTGCAAATTAATACATACTTCAAGAAAGATCTATCAGTGTACTAGAGAGCAGAGACTCAGATTGTCATAAGGAAGCAACCAGCAAAACCAGCATGTGGGAAGCTTTATGGAACAAATGTCACAATTTCCTCCTTACATAAAAGAAGTGGGAGATCTAGTGATTAAAACAGACTTAAAAATTTAGCCTGATAGCTGGGTGCCCGTGGCTCATGCCTGTAATCCTAGCTACTCAGGAGGCTGAGATCTGAGGATCACAGTTCAAAGCTAGCATAGGCAGGAAAGTCCATGAGACTCTTATTTCCAATAAACCACTAGAAAACCAGAAGTGGCGCTGTGGCTCAAGAGGTAGAGTGCTTGCCTTGAGCTGAAGAGCACAGGGACAGCACCCAAACCCAGAGTTCAAGCCCCACAACCGACCAAAAAAAACTTAGGCTGACTAGGGGCTGGGAAGGTGGCTCAATGGGAGAATGCTTGCCTTAGATGCACGAGGCCATAGGTTCCATTCCTCAGCATCACATAAACAGGAAAAGCTGGAAATGGCACTGTGGCTCAAGTGGTAGAGTGCCTGCCTTGAGCTAAAAGAGCTGAGGGACAGCATCCAGGCCCAGAGTTCAAGCCCCAGAACTGGCCAAAAAAAAAAAAAAAAAAATTAGCCTGACTAAAAATTTAGTCTGAGCAGGTGCTAGTGGCTCATTCCTGTAATCCTAGCTACTCAGGAGGCTGAGAGATGAGGATTGAGGTTTGAAGCCAGCCAGGGCTGTGAAGCTCTTATCTCCAACTGATTACAAAAGAAGCCAGAAGTGATTCTGTGGCTCAAGTGGTAGAAAGCTAGCTTTGAGCAAAAGGAGCTTAGGGACCCAAGGACCAACCAACCAACCAATAAACAAACATAGTCTGATTAAAATAAACTTAAAATTTTAGCCAAATTCTATGTGGAGAAATTAGACTTTGATTCTAGACAAATCGACTATAAAAATGTTATGTGGCCGGGCACCAGTGGCGCCTGTAATCCTAGCTACTCAGGAGGCTGAGATCTGAGGATCACAGTTCAAAGCCAGCCAGGGCAGGAAAGTCCATGAGACTTATCTCCAATGAACCACTGAGAAAACTGGAAGTGGCACTGTGGTTCAAGGGGTAGAATGCTTGCCTTGAGCTGAAGAGCTGAGGGACAGTGCCCAGGCCCAGAGTTCAAGCCCCATAACAGACAAAAAAAAAAAAAAAGACAAAAAACAAAAACAAAAACAAAAACGTTATGTGTTGGGTGCAATGGCTCATGTTTATAATCCCAGTTACTGGTGAGGTAGAGATTAAGACTACAATTCAAGAATAGCCTGAACAAAAAGTTACTGAGATCCCACTGAACCAATAGCTGGGCATGGTAGCATATGCTTGTCATCATGGCTATGTGATAGGTATAAATAGGAGGATCATGGCCTGGGCCAGCCTGGGCAAAAGCACAAGACCCTATCCCAAATATAAATCAGGCAGAAAAGGCTGGGGCATGGCTCAATGGATAGGAGTGCTTATCTATTAAGCATAAGGGACTAGGTTCAACTGCCAGTACCACAACAAAATAAAACAACAAAACTTAATGAACAACTAGGAACATATGAACACAAATATCTGAAGATAACAAGGGATCTTCTTCGGTAATATAATGATTTTATGGTTTTATTTTACAAAAATGCTTACTTTTTAGGAATTTAAAAGAAAATATTTATAAATGAAATGATACCTTTGGTACTTACTTCAAGATAAACCAAAAAAAGGAGAGGTATAGATGAAACAAGAATGGTCATTGTAAAGAGATAGTTGTTGTAGCTGGGTGACTGGTAGGTGAACTTCATTATATTCTTTTTACTTTATAGTGTACAATTTCCATACAATAAGCACACACACACACACACACACACACACACACACACACACACACACACACACACACACACACACACACACACACACACACACACACACACACACACACACACACACACACACACACACACACACGTGCGCTTCTCATCTACCTATGAGTCTGGTTCTCTGGCCAATTGGTTATTGAGAAGCTAATTAATTCCCAGAGATAGCTAGGATTGCTACTTTCCTTTATGGTATCTAAGGAGATTTCTTATCACTTAGCAGAGAAAATAGAAAAAAACACAGTAATCTTTATCAGAAGAAGAGACACACAGAATCATGCTCTCCTGAGACTGGGGAGAGCAGGGCTGCTGAAAAGAATGACCATGTTTAAAACACGGCTGAGGCCTTCTAGGAGCTTGTTCCTTTTGTGTAACAGAATTTTCAAGGGGATTAAATCCAGTCAATTCTCATTAGCAGGATCCATATTTGTGAGTTTGTCTATTCACTAATATACAACCATCCTCAAAAATCAACACTTGCAGTGCTTTCATGGTCATTTGTAGCCATGTCCAGAGTGACATAAATTTTGAGTTGGCCAACATTGAAGTTGTCAGTTGAATGGACTAAAGTGGCACTCTTTCCTCTTGTCTTAGCTCTCATATGGTAACCAGAGAATGTAAAGAGGAGACAATTCAAGATAGGTATAAGCAGCTCTAGTTAGAACTAGTTGGGACCAGGCATACAGATTTTTCTTTTTTTGTTTGTGTGGGGCTTGAACTCTGGGCCTGGGCGCTGTCCCTCAGCTCTTCAGCTCAAGGTGAGCTCTCTACCCCTTGAGCCACAGTGCCACTTCCGGTTTCCTGAGTGGTTTATTGGAGATAAGAGTCTCTTAGGCTTTCCTGCCTTGGCTGGCTTTGTATCAGATCTCAGCCTCCTGAATAGCTAGGATTAGAGGTGTGAGCCACTGATGCCTGGCTCCAGGCAGATTTTGAATCCCATCTCTGGCCCTTATTAGTAGGAGCCTCAGAGAAGTCATTTCTCAATCTCTTGTTTTGTAAACTAAAGAGAACAGAATGTACTAGGGTAAGTTATTTTTAAGGTTTGAGACTATAATCTATATAGTATGTATGTATATGTGTATGCGTGCCTCTATGTGTGTAGCTTCCTCTTGAAGCAGTGGTTTAGGATTCACAAATTCAATGTTTGTTTTTTTTACAGTCTTTAAGTCAGAATAAGGCAAAGTTAAAGTGAAAACCAGGTAGCAGTTCTTACCAGAAACAGTAGTAGAGAATTCTGTTGATGGTGATCTAGACAGGGTTTCAGGTTCCGAAGTCTGATGAACAATTTCCTGGAGATGAATCACAGAATCTGCCAAGAGGGATCTGCCATAAGCATCTTTATCCATTATGTTAGGTATTTAGTTTCAAAGCTCTATGGGCTCTGCTGACTGTCAAACCATGACTCTAAGATAATGGTGGAGTATTTCTTTGTTTGGTTGGTTGTGGGGCTTGAACTCTGGGCCTGGATGCAGTCCCTGAGCTCTTCAGCTCAAGGCTAGTGCTCTATCACTTGAGCCACAGCACCACTTCTATTTTTCTGGTGGTTAATCGGAGATAAGACTCTCATGGATGTTCTTGTCCTGGCTGGCTTCAAACCTGGATCCTAAGATCTCAGCCTTCAGAGTAGCTAGGATTATAGGTATGTGCCTGGCTATGGTAGAGTACTTCTAAGACATGTTTTGGCACATGAGATTATGGAGTAGTAGCCACTAGTATTTTTCAAAGTAAATTAAAAAATGTTAAGAGAAGACAATTATAGGTACACATTTCATTGCTTCATTCTAGAAGTAGTTGAGTCAGCTGTCATATAAGTTTTATCTGATGTGACTGAGAATGAAGCACTCTCCATTTAAAAAAAAAAAAAAGATGGCATTTTTAGGGCCACTCTATCAAGGCCAGACAGAAATACTGTCCAGCAATATTTGCTTCCCCAAACCTTCATGGTAGTTATTCAGTGGTTGTCTACCTTTGTTTCATTCTGACCAAAATCTCTCCCAAGAAGAGCTGTGTCTCCTAAAGTAATTCCTTTCACTTTAATCAACCCCAAATAATAAGAGAAGGGAAAATGAAAACAAAGAATGGAGCATGGTATTGCTTTCTCCATACAGAACCACTATCTAGAATGCTGCAGTTACCTGATCGTTTCTCCCTCAGAGGGTATGGGAGGTCCAGGGCTTTCCCTGCATATCTGGAAAGCAAGGAGTCAACCTCATTCATGGTGAAGCCAATCTCCTGTCCAGTCAGCAACTGGTTCAGAGTCTGCACTGCCAGAGTGGCCCAATCCACCTTCATGTTCATCAGCAGCTGCTCTAACATGAGTAGGGGGTTGGAGGACAAGTGGGAATAGCTGTTCCGGTGCTGCTCAGGCAGAGTCAGCAGAACCTATTTGTGGGGGTAAACCCATAGAGAAAAGAGAACAATAAACACATCTCAAAAGAAAGCTGAGATTCTTTTGGGAGAAAGAATTCCAGAGAGCTGAAAGTCTATAGTACTATTGTGATTTGCTAGGAGTCTTTCATCAAGCAAGGCGACTCTCCGTAAGTCATCTAAGTGGCTATGATGAGTATTCCAAGCACTTTTATCCGGATAACAGGATGGTAATTCTTTTTTCTATCAAGGATCAGAGAGTGCCAAGCAATGGTGACTCACACTTTTAATCCTAGTTACTCAGGAGGCTGAGATCTAAGGACCCTGGTTCAAAGTCAGCCTAGGCAGGAAAGTCTGTGAGATTTCTCTCCAATTAACCATCAGAAAACTGGAAGTGGAGAGTAATGGCTCAAAGTGGTAAAGTGCTAGCCTTGAGCAGAAAAGCTCAGGGACCCTGCCAAGGTCCTGAGTTCAAGCCCCACAACCACTACCACCAATAACAAAAAAAGAGACAGTGAGCAAATTTTTTAGGCTTTAAGATGTATAAAATGATTCAGCTTTTCCAATGTAGTGTGAAAGCAATCATAAACAAACATGTAAGTGAATGGATATGCTTTGTTCCAATAAAACTTGACTTACAAAATATGGTAGATTTGGTCCCCAGGTAGTAATCTATTAACCTCTTGCCTGGACCCTCAAAAGCACAGTTGGGCTTTGCCTCAATGTTACCATTATACTGAGGGGAGGATTTACTTATGAATGAGCAATGTTGGGTGATGTCAGAGGGCTGCCCAATCCAGCCACTTCCTAAGTCCTTATGAATCTAAACACCCTTTAAAGGTCATGCCACTAGGCTTAAAATAAGGTCACTGGTTGCCTATTTTTCTCCAACTTAAGTTAGCTGCACTAAAAAAAAAAGTCTATTTTCTTAAGAGAAAGTAGTTATATACATGGCACTTGTTCTATTTTGATTGCTAGTCAGAATAAGTAGAAGAAATTAGGAATTTCTTCTCTAAAAATCGTTTTACTAGAATTACTTTTTGTACCTTGAAATTTCTCCAGTTAGTATTTTCAAGGTTATATAATAAAGGTAAAGAAGTATTATCTCATTTAATTACTAGACAACTTTTTTTTGTTGTTGTTGGTCATGGGGCTTGAACTCTGGGCCTGGACACTATTGTCCCTCAGCTCTTCAGCTCAAGGCTAGCACTCTACCACTTGAACCACAGCGCCACTTCTGGGTTTCTGGTGGTTTATTGGAGATAAGAGTCTCATGGACTTTCCTGCCTGGGCTGGCTTTGAACCGTGATCCTCAGATCTCAGCCTCCTGAGTAGCTAGGATTACAGGCATGAGCCCCTGGTGCCTGGCTAATATATATATATATATTTTTTTGGGTTTGGTCCTGGGACCTGAATTCTGGGCCCGGGCACCGTCCCTTAGCTCTTCAGCTCAAGGCTAGAGCTCTACCATTTGAGCCACAGCACCACTTCCGGCTTTTTTCTTTTTGCTTATGTGGTGCTAAGGAATCAAACCCAGGGCCTCATACATGCAAGGCAAGCACTCTACCACGGAGCCACCTTCCCAGCCCCCGCCTGGCTAATATTTTTAAAGGCCAGGTGGTTCTAAAACATGGTCCAGATTGAGAAGCACTGATATAGAAGTGCCATGGAAAGTCGAAAGACCCTTGAGAGGACATTTTGAATAAAGGGCTGCAAGAGTATGACAAGTCCTAAGAGGCATATCTAGGGAATGGTGGGCTGTGTGGTTACAATCTCTTAGCACAGGCTAAGGACAGCAGGCACTGGCACAAGAGCTTCTGAAAGGGCAGGTTCTAGTGGAGCTGGGCCAGCAGTCACCCTCCTCAGACATGCTTTCTTGAAACCTTTCCCCCTTACCTTGGATCCCATGTACAGTGCCTGGATTTCATGGTGTCGAGCAGTGGTCAGTTCTCCATAGAAATGGGTGGTGAGGTAGTTGGCCAAGAAGTGTGAGGTGGCCAAGCTAGGATGCTGGTCAAGGGCCTTCTCTGTGACCTCAAGGCACATGGCAGGGTCAGGGATTCTTTGCAGAAGCTATAGCAGAAGAATGGGTAGAAGAGGAAGGCAAGGCTTTCCTAAGAACTCTGGAGCTGCCTTGCTTGCTTAGAGAAAGGAATACTTGGTTTATTTATTTTGGGTTCATCTTTCCCTATGCTCATTTTTGTTACCTCCATACCTTCACCAATAAGTCACAATTTTTTTTTTCCTGGTTGTGAGGCTGAACTCAGGGCCTAGGTGCTGTCCCTGAGCTCTTTCATTTAAGGCTATCATTGTACCACTTTGAGCCATAGCTCCACTTCTGGTTGGAGATAAGAGTCTTATGGACTTTCCAGCCCAGTCTGGCTTTGAACCATGCTTCTCAGATCTCAGCCTCCAGAGTAGCTAGGATTATATGTGAACTACCAGTGCCTGGCTGAGACATAGTTCTGACAGAACTTAGATTCTTCATTACAAGAATTCTAGCCCCAGTTGTTCTACTTGGCACCTAGTATAGAGAGAGGCACTTTCTCTCAAGATGACTGTGACTGGCTTCTGAAGGACAGTTAGGCAGATATGAGATTGCAAATATTTTGCATGGGATTCATGGGAAAAAGTCATCTGATTTCACTAACTTTGTTCTTCCCAATTGGAGAAATTCTGTAGACCAATAATATGTGGGCCTAATAAACCTGCTGGGGAATAGATTCCATGTCCCCCACTTACTTTACTATCCCAATGTGTGAACTCTACATTAAAGTTTCAGGATAGAATTCCCAGGGCTTTACCCAAGTATTACAACACAGTGGTACCTGGGTTGCCCTCCATATACTTGTCTGTCATGCTGTATCTAGTACCCTGCTTGAGCTCCTTTGATCTGGACTTACTTCTAGCATTTGACATATTATCTTGCAATCATATCTAAATGAGTCTTACATCATCACCCTTATTCTCCCTAAAATGTGGCTCAATGCAGCACAAGGACTACTAACCCTAATTATTAACACTGTCATACTACCATCTAGCAAAGTAGCCAGGAATATTCAGTGTCTCCTAAATGAATAAGCATTCAAATGAATGTCTACATTTTGAACTATGATATATCAACTTCTTAAAAGGCAGATAAAGTTCTCATTAGGGTGCAAATGGCCAATGAATAGAAAAGATATTCATTACTAATAATGGAAATGTGAATTGCAACAATGGAAAGAATCAGAGACTTACTTTCAAAGCCTTTTCATGATCTCTTCTTTCTACTAGGTAGAGAAGATGGTTTTGATGTAGGCTGATTAAATGTTCCTTTGAAATGGGGTATAGACAGCCCCATTCCTCACATAGCTCATACTCCTGCAAGGAAACACACATGTCTTCAATTCCTTTAAGTTACTGGCCATGTCATTTGTCCAATTTTTGTCTGAAAAGTTGGACAGTATAAACAGTGTAAGTATGGGGCACTGTGAGTGGGAATATAATTGGGACAACCAACTTGAAGAGGGAGGGTGTTTATGCCTAATGACACAACCATTAGAGATATATATTCAGTACATAGCATGCGGTGTATAAAATTCTGCATAGGAACACAATGGTGATGACAGGAAAGGGTCAATTGTATTATAGTCTATACTGGCAAATTTTACAATTAAAAAAAAAAAGAATGGGATGCAGTTACAAAAAATTGTGGACATTGATACATATAACCAGCTAAAGAGTTGAAGCTCTGGAAAGAAAAGGGAGGGAAAATGATACCTGTGCTTCCAGAATCATGTTCATGATAGCTGATGGGTCCTCAACACAGCAGCTCTTCAGGGCCTGCCAGTCACACCACACTGGGGGATCCTGCAAACCTAGAATCTAAGGAAAGACAGGAAGACCCATTAAACCACACTGTAGCTTTTTCCTCCATGAGCAAGTCACTTTTATGTCCACGGAAGGGCCTCCCCTAGATCTCTGCCCCAAAAGCGGGCCATCACTCTAGTTTAGGAAAGAGGAAAATGAATCCAAATGGGACAGAGATCATTGAGAGAGTGAACCTCTTGGGAAGTAAAATCAGTGAGCAAAGGCTGAGTGGGAGGCTAGAATTGGAGCTTTTACTGGTAAAGATAATTCTCTGAGGTCCAAAGCTTGTCCAGTTTTCTGAGTTCACTTGTCCCAAGCTCCTCTATATCAAAACTCCACCACAGACATTCTTTTTTTTTTTTTGGTCCGGTCATGGGGCCTGAACTCTGGGACTGAGCACTGTCCCTCAGCTCTTCAGCTCAAGGCTAGCGCTCTACCACTTGAGCCACAGCGCCACTTCCGGCTTCTTTCTTATGTGGTGCTAAGGAATTGAACCCAGGACCTCAGGCATGCAAGGCAAGCACTCTACCACTGAGCCACCTTCCCAGCCCCAACACAGACATTCTTTTGGATTGAATATTCTGCAGGATCATCTTTCCTGCAGCATGAATGAAAACTGCTGAGGTGTGAGAGTAAACCTTTCTCTCCTGCCATGTTTACTGTCTCTAGTGAAGCTCTAGATTCAGTTCTGTTCAAGAACACATGGGAAGAACAGAATGTATTGTGTATTACTTATGTAGCTGTACTTCCTGAATCTGCCTGCTTGAGCCTCTTCAGCTTGGATATAATACATATCCCTCAAAAATCTTTCCCTTTTGAAATTGCCATTGTCATGCAAGCTTTCAAAATGGACCTTGAATTACCTGAAATTTAGAACAATTTTTAAGAAAAGATATATCAAAGCTCAAATACACATTGTGGAGCAATGTTAATATTTTTATTATCTTTGCTTAATTCAAATGTATTTAAAACAATAGGAATAAATAACACTGGAACCAGATAGAGGGCCTCTTCCTTGTTCACTTAAGAGTGGATGTCAGATGCACAACCAAAGTCAGACCTATATTTTCTGTTTTTAAAACTTCCCCATAGGCCAGGTGCCGGTGGCTCACGCCTGTAATCCTAGCTACTCAGGTGGCTGAGATCTGAGGATTGCAGTTCAAAGCCAGCCCTGGCAGGAAAGTCTATGAGACTCTTATCTCCAAATCACTAGAAAACCAGAAGTGGCACTGTGGCTCAAGTGGTAGAGCCTTGAGCTGAAGAGCGCAGGGACAACACCCAAGCCCAGAGTTCAAGCCCCATGACCGATCAACAACAACAACAAACCTTCCCCATCACACACAAATAGGCTGAGGGTTGGCTTCACGTGAGAAGCTTCTTTTCTTCTCTTGATGCCAGAATCCCATACCTTCTGATACACCTGCAGCTCTGCCAACTTCCTCTGCAGCTCAGACTTTAAACCTTCTTGGATAGCTTTATCTGAAATGCAGTAGGCTAGGATCTCCAGACATGACTCTAGGGGCCACCTGTCCATAAACTGCAAGGCCAGCCGACTTCTCAGACATGCATCCTTCACAGGAAACAGGTATCGCCATGCTTCCTTGTCTATAAAACAAAAGTAATATCCAGATATACATTTTTGGCACATTGCGTAAATAGCACTCTTTCAAACTTATTTCATCAGTGAAAGCTGAGTATTCCCCTGCAATTTCTACTTAAGAGCTATTTCAGATAAATGATTTTACTTCACTGCGTATTTTGTCTTATTTGTTAGATCTCTTACTCCCATACTCATTTCACAGATTTGGCAAAGAAATATAAAAAACAGACTCCAAGCAATTTAGACTACATAGCCTTTGTGTTGATTCTTACCTTCTTCAGGAGTGATTTTTCTCCTTTCTTCAAGTAGCCAAGCTGCCTACCCAAAAGCCATTCCATACAGGTCATCCAATTCTTGCTTTCCCTAGTGAAGTGTGATAACTCACCAGCTTTCAACCTGATTACATATGAAAATTTCCCAGGGGGGGGGGAAGAGAGAGAGAGAAAGAGAGAGAGAGAGAGAGAGTGTGTGTGTGTGTACAGGGGATTGAAGTGTGTGTGTGTGTGTGTGTGTGTGTGTGTGTGTGTGTGTGTGTGTGTGTGTGTGTGTGTGTGTGTGTGTGTGTGTGTGTGTGTGTGTGTGTGTGTGTGTGTGTGTGTGTGTGTGTGTGTGTGTGTGTGTGTGTGTGTGTGTGTGTGTGTGTGTGTGTGTGTGTGTGTGTGTGTGTGTGTGTGTACGGGGGATTGAACTCAAGGCCCAGGGAGTGTGTGTGTGTTGGTACAGGGGATTGAACTCGAGGCCTTGTGCTCTCTCAACTTTTTTGCTCAGAGTTGGTATTCTACCATTTGAGCCACACGTCTAGGCCAGCTTTATTGCTGGTTAATTGGAAATTAGAGCTTTGTAGACTTTTCAGCTTTGGCTTGTGTTGAACCTCAATCCTCATATTTCAGCCTATTAAGTAGCTAGAATTACAGGTGAACTACCAGAGCCGATTTCTAGGGAGATTTTAAAGTAGGGATAATTGAACAGGCTCATAGTTTGCTTATGTTTTATTTTATTATTGTTATTATATTATTATTATTCCAGTCCTGGGGCTTAAACTCAGGGCCTGGCATTGTTCCTGAGCTTCTTTTGCTTAAAGCTAGCACTCTTCTATTTGAGCCACAGAGCCACTTCTGGCCTTTTCTGTATGTGGTACTGAGGAATTGAATCCAGGACTTCATGCATGCTAAGCAAACACTCTACCACTCAGTCATATTCCCAGGCCCCTGTTTTTATTTTTTAATTAACTAATTAAAAGATTCCATCTATGTAGCTCAGATTGGTCTTATGATCTTCCAGCTTTAGCCTCGCACTGGGAATATAGGCATGTGCCATGATACTCAGCTTAATTTATTTTTGCAAATACAATTAGAATATATATATATACACACACATATATGCTTTATGTATTGATTATGGTTGCTTTCATGTTATAGTGGTAGAGTTGAGTAGTTGCAACAAAGAGTGCATGGCCTACATGTTTTTTACAAAAAACTTTTCTGATATTTATTTGTGCTGGTCCTGGAGCTTGAACCCAGGACTTGCTTTGCTCAAGACTAGTGCTTTACTATTTGAGCCATACCTCCACTTTGGCTTTTTGTTGTTAAATTGGAGATAAAGGTCTCCTGGACTTCCCTGAATGTACTGGCTTTGAATCTCAATTTTAAGATTTAGCCTCCTGAGTAGATAATGTTGCAGGCATGAGCCACTGGCACCTGGCTTCTGACTTGTCTTTTTTTTTTTTTTTGGTCAGTCATGGGGCTTGAACTCTGGGCCTGGGTGCTGTCCCTCAGCTCTTCAGGTCAAGACTAGTGCTCTACCACTTGAGGCATAGCACCACTTCCATTTTCTGGTGGTTTACTGGAGATAAGAGTCTTATGGATTTTCCTGCCCAGGCTGGCTTTGAACTGCGATTCTCAGATCTTAGCCTCCTGAGTAACTAGGATTACAGGAGTGAGCCAACACGCCTGGCTGACTCGTCTTTTAAAGTAATCCCATTCTTGAACTACATCCTGGGTCTCTGAGAACAGGACGCAGATTATTTGTCATTTTTAGAATTTCACAATAATTTTTATACATAGGATTAAAGAATATTGGTTGTTGGTTTTATGTGTTCATACAAAGTTCAAACAGATTTGGGCTCTAAGCTCTATTCTACCATCCTGGGCAAGTTTTCTAACCTAACTCTTGGACTCCAGTAAATAGTTTTTTGGTTGTTGTTTTTTTTTTGTGTGTGTGCTGTTCCTAGGGCTTTGAACTCAGTGCCTGGGCACTGTCCCTAGCTTTATTTATTTATTTGGGTCCGGTCGTAGGGCCTGAACTCTGGGCCTCGGTGCTGTCCCTCAGCTCTTCAGCTCAAGGCTAGCACTCTACCACTTGAGCCACAGTGCCACTTCTGGCTTTTTTCTTTTTGCTTATGTGGTGCTGAGGAATCGAACCCAGGGCCTCATGCATGCAAGGCAAGCACTCTACCACTGAGCCCCTTCCCAGGCCCTGTCCCTAGCTTTATTGCCCAATGCTAGTGCTCTATCACTTGAGCCACAGCTCCACTTGTGGCTTTTTTGGTGGTTAAGTGGAGATAAGAGTCTCACAGACTTCCTTGCCCTGCCTGGCTTTAAAATGCAATCCTCAGATCTCAGCCTCCTGAGTAGCTAGGAATACGGGCCTGAGTCACTGGTGCCCGGCAATGAAGAGTTTATGATGACACTTTTCTCTAGTGTTATTCTAAGCACTACATGTGAATGCTAAATATTACAATTATTACAGGTGAAAGAGGAAGGCGCAGCTTTTTGCTTACCACATGCAACAGCACAGCTCAGGACTGCATCCCAAACGTGGCTCAGATCATCTGTGTCTTGCCCATATACTTCAGTGAGCTGAAGGGCCCGTGGCCAATCTCTGGCCACCAGGGCTTCTTTGAATGCCCCAATCAACACATCTAGGGCAATAGGAGAATGCAGGCCCAGGAGCACAGTAGAGAGGCTGGTGCGACCGCAGAAACTAGCTGCCAGACTCCTTCCTTGCTCGGAGGATCCATGGAGAGGCTCCCAGGTAGCTAAGAGGGAGGCCTCAAGCACAGGGAACTGTTCCAAGAGGTGCTCACACTCCTTGGTGATCTGTTCTACAGTCAGAGGCACTTCTCTGCGACCACACAGCTCCTTCCACAAGCTGGTCTTGCTAACCTTTGTCCCCGGGGAAGCTCCTAGGCAAGCAATAGTAGCCAGTAGCTTTGAATGGGACTTTAGGAAGGCCAAGGCAGAGGAGGTGAGAGCTGGGGGTGGTGAGTCTTTTGGGGAGGAATGGATCTTCTTCTCTGGTGTGAGATTCTCATTTGGCCTAGGGGAGCTTGGTCTAGAGAGGGGGATGTCATCCAGGCAGTTGGAGATATGTTGCTGGGCCAAGATGCCCAGGTGAGTCAGAAGGGATGATGCCTGCTGGCTTTGCAGAGAAGGGCAAAGACTAAGGGGCTCACAGCAGCAGTTGACAATGACCTGAGGCACACTTAGGCTGAGTCCTTCTTGGGCCAGAAGGTCCGCCAACCTGAAGGAAGAGAGGCAGAGGGCTAAGTACATGGAAATCATCACCTGATTTTACAATTTATATTTACGCAGCAAACGTTATCATTTGCTATTAATCATTCCCCTCTTAAAACACAACAACATGGGGGGGGGGGTGCCAGTGGCTCACGCCTGTAATCCTAGCTACTCAGGAGGCTGAGATCTGAGGATCACAGTTCAAAGCCAGCTCGGGCAGAAGATCTCTGAGACTCTTATCTGCAATTAACCACCAGAAAACTGGAAGTAGCTCTGTGGCTCAAGTGGTAGAGCGCTAGCCTTGAGCTGAAGAGCTGAGGGACAGCGCCCAGGCCCAAAGTTGAAGCCTCATGACTGACAAAAGAAAACAAAAAATAAACAAACAAAAAAAGCAACATAAAAGGTAGCATATTAGATACATTGGTCTGTCTTTTGCTTTTCACTGAATAGCCTACCTGACTCTCATGCTTTCTTTAAAGTATTCTCTTATATGGATGAGCCATAACCTAACTATTCTGTTGTTAGTGGACAACATAGTTTTCTGATCTCTTGTATATACATCACTTTCTACCTGTAGAGGTGCAGAATTAATTGCCCAACATGGATTCCTAAGTCAAAGGACACATAAATTTGTAAATTACATAGAGTTTCACAAACTGCTTTTCTACAAGATTTGTACCCCACTGGGTATGAAAATGCTTATTATCCTACAATCTACACAACCACTGTCACCAAATTTTTGGATTTTTGTACTATCTGTATGTGGAAGTTCATCCATTAATCTTGTACTTGCCATTACACATGTTAACAAGAAAAAAAAAAGAAACAAAGTTCAGTGAATTTTAATATACTGTGGAAAGGTAGATGCACATTCAGGGCAAAATATGAAAGACATATTTCCTTTCTGTGATTACTCCAAGTACAATACCACTGAGGCCTACATTTCTTTGATGAAATATTCAGGGAGGCCCAAGGCTGACTCCCATGGAGGTGGCTCATACCTCTGTGGGGGAACCTGTCTCTCTAGGAGGAGATGTGACAACAGCTGGGAAGAGCTCTGTTGCAGGAGAACGAAGGGATTTCCTATTTTCACCTCCATGTGATCTGCAAGGGCAAAGAATGTGATCTTTAGTCAGGTATGGGTGGCTCAAGCAGCTGAGACCTAAGGATCATGATTCAAAGCCAACCTGGACAGGAAAAGTTCATGAGACTCTTATCTCCAATGAAACACCAAAAAGCTGGAAATGGTAAAGCTCCAGTCTTAGAAAAAGCTAAAAGACAGCATCAGTCCGAGTTCAAGCCCCAGTACCACTAACTGCAACAGACCGGAGCCTTGTTTCCCCAAACCATTTAATTATTCTGGGACACAATTAAGATATATTGAGAGCCTTCCTTTTGATTCATGCTAGGTAAAGGGTATTCACAAGCTGACTCGTACCACCACAAGTTCATTTGTACATTACTACTGCTTTAAAGATTACCTAGCCAGATAAACTTTAGTGGGTAGGTCTAGCCACAGATGGGTGACCCCTGTTCACTTCAACCTGAATGAAATACATGCAGTACAGAATGAGTAAGTACCCCTAAACATCTGAAATGTGTAGGACAAGAAGGGTTTTGGATTTTAGGATATTTGCATACATATAATGAAATGTCCTGGGGATAGGACCCAAGTCTAAACACGAGATATATTGGTTTCATTTACATCTTATACATAGAGCCTGAAGGTAATTTTACATGGATCTGTCAAATGTGGAACCTACCGCTTACGGTGTCATGTTGGTGCTCAAGATCTGTAGGATTTTATAGCATTTAGGACTTTGGATTTTTGTGTGAGGGATGTTCTGTGAATTCAGCTAAGAATCTGGTACTCATATCAAAAGCTTGTTTTTCTACTGGCCCTCAAATTCACAAGATCTGCCAGAGATTTGTTTTTTAGTACTAAGGTTTGAACTCAGGGCCTTGCTGTAGGTAGGCAAGCACCCTACCATCTGAGCCATATCCCCAGCCTTATATTTGAGTCCATGAGATTTCATTCACACTCCCATGTGCTCAACAATTATACTCAGCACAAAGATACATTAAAAAAAAAAAAGAAGACAGAGATGAGTAAGGGCAAAGAACCTTATGCATCTGGGCACCTGTCCTCTTCTTTGCCTAAATACTTGTACAGGCCAGTCATAACTCCACTTCCTCTTTTTGTTTCTTACCAGGCTCAGAGCTTAAACTCTGAAGGAGAACTGCAGCCAGGGTGCTGCAGTAGGTGAAGAAGGTGCCCACATAGTCAGTCTGCTCAATGCCTGTGGGGGCTTGTCTGCTCAGATTCTTCTGGAGGAGCTCAATCTGAATGTGAATAGGGTAGGCCTCTGCTTCAGGAGCTTTTTGGGAGGACTGCTCCACCAGGGATGTGAGAGGAGTACTCTTGGGCTCTGAGGGAAGTTAGGCAAGAGAAAGGACACAGGCTTTAGTCTATGTATCCAGCTTTTGGTCAATTTTAGACCTAATACATAAACTGAGCCTTCTATGAACGACATGGGGTCCTATAGCTTAGCTGCTATACTTAGAAGGTAGATATAAAGCACTACTTGGGAGCATAGCACTGGTGGCTCAGGTCTGTAATCCTAGGTATTCAGAGGATCGTGGTTCCAGGTCAGCCTGGTCAGAAAAGGCCATAAGACTGTCTCCAAGCAGCAAAAAGTAGGCATGGCTCAAGTGGTAGAGTACCAGCCAAGCATGCGAACCAAATGGGTGCAAAGCCAGTTCAAATCTCAATATTGCTAAAAAAAAAAAAAAAAACAAAACAAAACCAGCCCCCACCCCCCAAAAAACACCCCTAATTCAGTCACTTAGACAAGTGATTCTCAGCCAGCAAAAACTTCTGAATTTAGCTGTAATCCTGGCTACTGAGGAGATTGAGATCTGGGGATCCCAGTTCAAAGCCAGCTGGGGCAGGAAAGTCCATGAGACTCTTATCCAGAAAAACTGGAAGTGGCACTGTGGCTCAAGTGATAGAGTGCTCACCTTGAGCTGAAGAGCTCAGAGAAAACGCCCAGGCCCAGAGTTAAAGCCCCATGACCAACAAAAGAAAACAAAAACAAACAAGCAAAAAGCCCCTCTGAATCTGGAGGAATCAGGATCTATTATCCTGTTTTCACCTATTGTGCCTGGGGGTAAAATCACTTTCTGAAGAGAGAACATTACAATCTTTTGGGAAGGATTGCCCAATATTGACAGAGGCCTTGCTGAGTTTGCTCACCAAGAAAGAAAAAAAAAAAATCTATCTGCTCATGCAATGAGAGTCATCCTTTCAAATGTGAGGTAGAAACAGGGGGACTTTTGAGTTCTGAGATGTACCCGGGCTAATGAATCGTCTACTTCTCAAGTCTGACTTCCCAGGGCTCCCTCACTCTTATCTGCTTCACTGTTCCTGAGTAGACAGCCCCATACCTGGCAGTGCTATTGCTTCTCTCAGAGATTGAAGAGTTTGATCCAGCTGCTGGGAGAGGCTGGTGTGGCTGGCAACACAGTCCTCAGTGAGTCTGGGCCAGCACATCTGAAGCAGTTCAATGATGCTGTACCGTGGAGGGCCTCCTGCTTTATCTTCTACAGCCTCTATGGAAAGCAAGAAAGTGATAAAGAGTCAAGTCTGCTACCCATGTATTGTTCCAGTCCAGGAGAAAAAAAAAGGTTGAGGTGAATCAACTCACCTGATTTCGTTTGTCCAGCTGATGTAAGTGGGTAACTGAGAATCTTACTAATTTGCTGAAGAACAACGGGAAAACCTCGAATGCCATCAGCATGGAGGTGTGGCTGATCTAGCCGTCGACCTGAAAACAGATGAAGGAAGAGAAAAATCAGAAAAGATAAAATACTTTCAGAGACTGAGTTCAGCATTGAATTGTGTAATTTTATCTTCTCCAATACTGACAATAAAGTACATGTAGTTCCAATTTGGGTGCCAATCAGAGAACCTGGCTTATTATATACCAGAGGTTTCAAGAAGCCTCTGCTGCCAAAAGCAGCTCATCCAGAACCTTTGGCCCTCCTATGGGATTAGCTAGCTTAACTCAAATGGATACTTATTGTGAATTTGCATGGGTACTACCTACTACCTTTACCCATGAACTTGAGCTAGGATCATATCTATTTTCTTTTCTTCTTTTTTCCAGGGCTGAGGACCAAACCGAGGGCCTTGTGCTCGCCAGGTGGATGCCCTTCTGCTGAGCTAAACCCCCAGCCCTATATCCATTTTCTCTAATTGCCTAATTCTATTTTTGATTCCTCTAAGGATTTCATATACATATTCTGGGACATTATAAATCTCAAAACATGACCTTCCCTTCAACTGTGCTGCACTGAGTTTTCTTTTATACCTCGTTTACAGCTTCTTGGTGGCCCTAAGTTTTAGGTTAAGTAGGTCCAGCCAGGAAGGAGATGTGCTCTAATGTCACAAGTAACATTTGTTCCTTTCTTTTTCTAGAGGATGCTGGGGATGGAACCCAGGGCCTCATGCATACTAAACATATATTCTAGCACTGAGCTACAATTCCAAACTCATTTGTTTTTTGTTTTTTTTGGGGGGTTGGTTGTGGGACTTGAACTCAGGGGCTACATGTTGTCCCTGAGCTTTTTTGCTCAAGGCTAGCACTCAACCACTCTTGGTTTTGAAGTGGTTAATTGGAAATAAGAGTCTCAAGGACTTTCCTGCCTGGGCTGGCTTTAAACTGTGATTCTCAGATCTCAGCCTCCTCAGTAGTTAGGATTACAGCCGTGAGCCACTAGTGCCCAGATCTCTCTGACTCTTTATTTTTAATATACATTTCCTCCTTGAATTGAATAAAAACCAGAAAAGAGTTTCCCAAAATGACTACAGACTGCTATATTCACTAAAACTATGAGATATTCAGGGCTGGGGTATAGTTCAGTGGTAGTGCACTTGCTTAGCATATGTAAGGCCATAGGTTCCAACTACAGCATTGCAAAAATAAATAAATAAATTTTCTCCTTGTCCTCCTTCCTCTAATAACCACCTTCCTCTTGCAGGGATAAAGGGACAGGGTTAATGCTGCCCACTCACCCCGGCTCTCAAGGCTGCTGTTCAAACGCCGTTCAGCTGTTTCCAAGAGCTGTTTGCAGGTTTTCCAGAGCTGGCACTGAGAGCAAGCAAGGTCAAATGCAGCCATGGCGGGGGGACTGAGATCCTCCAGAACCTCTCTCAGTGGAGCAGTGGGCTCCATGGGAGCAGTGTTTATCCAAAAGTCCTCCTGAAGTGTGGGGATGGGTTCTCCAGAGGTGCTGAGCAGCTTCTCAGTCACATCAGAAATGGAGTAAAATACTATCCCTGTATAATCAGCAGTGGACAAAAAGCAAGGGGTTAAAGTGATTCTGACTACTATTTCTATCATGAAAAGTAGTTGTTTAATATTGTTCTGCACAGAATCTATGATTATTAGTACCTTTTTTTTTTTTTTTTGGTTGGTCGTGGGGCTTGAACTCTGGGCTTGGGCGCTGTCCCTGCGCTCTTCAGCTCAAGGCGAGCACTCTACCACTTGAGCCACAGTGCCACTTCCAGTTTTCTAGTGGTTTATTGGAGATCATAGTCTTACAGACTTTCCTGCCTGGGCTGGCTTTGAACCGTGATCCTACATCTTAGCCTCCTGAGTAGCTAGGATTACAGGCGTGAGCCACTGGCGCCCAGCTATTAGTACCATTCTTATAGCCTATTCTTTTTTTCTTTTCTTGCCAGTTGTGGGACTTGAACTCAGGGCCTGGGTGCAGTCCCTGAGCCTCTCTGAGCCACCAGATCCCAGCTTTACAACCCAATCTCATAATACCAAAGACATGAAAAGAGAAATTTGGGATGGCTGAGATGAGGGAGGGCTTCTTCAAAACAGGTTCTAAAACCAGGAAAGAATAATATTTATGTCTGCTAATTAGAAATGATCCCCACAATTAGTTGCTAAAAAGGTAAGGTGGCCAGGTGTTGGTAGCTCACGCCTATAATCATAGCTACTCAGAAGGTTGAGATTTGAGGATCACAGTTTGGAGTCAGCTCAGGCATGAAAGTCCATGAGACTCTTATCTCCAATAAACTACTCAGAAAAAACAGTGGTGCTGTGGCTCAAGTGTTAGAGTGCTGCTAGCTTTAAGTACAAAGAAGCTCAGGGACATCTCCGAGGCCCAGAATTCAAGGCCCAGGACTGGAAAAAAAAAAAAAAGTAAGGTAGATACTGTTTTAAGAGTCCATTTATATCAACAATATGAAGATGTGCTTTTATTTTTTGTGCCAATACTGTCGCTTGAACTCAGGGTATGGCTGCTGTCTCCTAGTTTTTTGCTCAAGGCTGGAACTACCACTTGAACCACACCTCCACTTGCAGCTTTTTGCTGATTAAAAGGGCTTGAACTGTGATCCTCAGATCCTCCCTAGTAGCTAGTATAATAGGAGCCACTGGTGCTTGGCATCTACACACACACACACACACTTAAAGTAAGTGTAGGACATTTCTGGAAAAACATGGTGCTAACTTGAATACAGAATCGAGTCTAGTATAAGATATGTAAATATAAGATAAGATTCTACTTCTGTCGGGCTGGGAAGGTGGCTCAGTGGTAGAACGCTTGCCTTGCATGCATGAGGCCCTGGGTTCGATTCCACAGCACCACATAAGCAGAAAAAAAAGCCGAAGTGGCGCTGTGGCTCAAGTGGTAGAGTGCTAGCCTTGAGCTGAAGAGCTGAGGGACAGTGCCCAGGCCCAGAGTTCAGGCCCTCCCCCCCCCCCAAAAAAAAAGATTCTACTTCTGAGAAATTATGAAAGATGAGCTGTTTGATTGTAAGCTACAGTTGGAAATTGAGGCATGTGGATCCCAGGCTACATGTTATTACACGGCATGATTATAAAGGAAGGAAATAAAGTCCCAACCATTTCTTGAAGCCTGAGCTAGTGGCTGTAAAACACATGCTGGGAACAGCATTGATACTTTCTAGTTAAAGTCACAGAGGACTCAAATAGAAGTTATATGAACACTTGATCAGAGGCTGGATGCAATTAGAAAATATCTCTGCATGCATCAGAAATGCATTCTGGTTTTTTGTTGTTGTTGGTGGTGGTGGGGCTTGAACTCTGGGCTTGGCAGCTGTCCTTGAGCTCTTCAGCTCAACACTAGTATTCTACACTTTGAGCCACAGTGCCACTTCCAGTTTTCTGGTAGTTAACTGGAGATAAAGTGTCTCACGAGCTGGGCGCTGGTGGCTCATGCCTGTAATCCTAGCTACTCAGAAGACTGAGATCTGAGGATCATGGTTCAAAGCCAGCCTGGGCAGGAAAGTTCCTGAGACTCTTATCACCACTCAGAAAACCGGAAGTGGTGATGTGGCTCAAGTGGTAGAGCACTAGCCTTCAGCTGAAGAGCTGAGGGACAGCACTCAGGCCCAGAGTTCAAGCCCCAGGACTGACCAAAAAAGAGTCTCACAGACTTTCTTGCCCAGGCTGGCTTTGAACTGTAGTCCTCAGATCTCAGCCTCCTGAGTAGCTAGGATTACAGGCATGAGCCAATGGTGTATGGCTGTTTTTTGTTTTTTTTTAAAGGTAGTGTTAATCCTCAGCTCCCCCCAGACCTGAGCTCCCCCCTGCCCTGGAGTTCCGGTCCTACAGCTGGCCACTCCCTCTCTCCACCCAGACTCACCCACACACACATTTTCTCTCACTTCCTGGACACAGACCCATGACTTGGATGGGGGCAGATGACATGTGTTCCCTCTCCTGGAGAGATATGGCTCCTCTAATAAGCCTTACAATAATGTTTCTTCTGTGCCTGCCTGCCTCCACATGGTTCCCTGGGATAGTTCTGAAGGATCCTTTCATATAGTGCATGAAACCTGTGATTGGTTCCACGGTGGATGTGCCCTCCCCTCCACTTCAGATAGGGGTCCGACAGCTGCCCGGGACCTAGCCTGAGGTCCTACACTCCTGTCACTAGAGGACCACCAAGGTAACTTTCTCCTGCCTGAGCACTCTACCTCCTGCCTATCCAACACTGACTAATTTGTTCCTACTTCAGGGTAAGTAACCAGAAGATCCTGGCTTCCACCATATTAAGGCCACCTGGGCCTTGGTGGACTGCTGAGCTCCCGTATAAGACCACCTGGGCCTTGGTGCGCTGCTGAGCTCCCGTATAAGATCACCTGGGCCTTGGTGGGCTGCTGAGCTCCCGTATAAGACCACCTGGGCCTTGGTGGGCTACTGAGCCCCCATCAGAAGATGGTTGGCAGCAAGTTCTAGTTCCAAAGGTCACTTGCCATGGGAAGGACACAACTAAATTTTTTTACAGGGGCTGGGAAGGTGGCTCAGTGGTATAGCGCTTGCTTTGCATGCATGAGGCCCTGGGTTCGATTCCTCAGCACCACATAAGCAAAAAAAGAAAAAAGAAAAAAGCTGGAAGTGGCGCTGTGGCTCAAGTGGTAGAGTGCTAACCTTGAGCTGAAGAGCTGAGGGACAGTGCCCAGGCCCAGAGTTCAGGCCCCACAACTGGACACTCCCCCCAAAATCTCTCCTTTTTTTTTTTTACAATCAACTTTGGCCCCAAATTTGAGTGCTCATGCAAGTAAAACTTTCTTTCTTCCTCTCCTCTCTATCCCTTCCCTCTCTCTGTAAATTGCTCTCTTCCTCGCTCTCTTTTGCATACTTTAAAATCTTTGTGCACAAGAACGTTAAGCGTATGTAAGCCCGTTAAGAAACTCCCAAGATTATCGCATTGTTTCAAAGAGAAATTTTAGTTAAGTTACTGTTCTGCTTGCTAAAAGGTCTTTAACCAGTATGTGTAGAGATTTTGCAGGTAAACAGCAGGAAGTGTGACAATGTATACATGCTGGGAGATGCCACAGCCTAGCCCAGACCCTGGCCTTGCTCCATCACACACGACCACAACCTGCTGATTTGAGGTGAAAAGCACAAGCCATTTCAGATCCACTAAAGCTCAGACCTTTATATTGTCCTGATTTGTTTGTGTTCCCTTCCACCTGTAGGATAACAGGCCCCCAGACAGGACACCACCTGGGAACAAGTCCAGGCCAACCTGTTACTACAGGCAACTGGAGACTTCACTTACGCTGCTCTGCCTTGCCCAGTGCAGACCCAGGCCCTAAAAACCCCAGCTCCTTGATGCCTCCAGGCCAGCAGGAAGTAGCCAAAGGTGCCCATGACACCTGTTGGCTTTGATAACTATTTGGACCTTCACCAACTGTCAAGCAAATGCTTCTTGTACTTGTCTGAGCACCAAAGCAGAGACCTCTGAATGCTTTTCCCCTTTACAGCAGGAAGTAACTTCTGAAGAAATGACCTCCACCCTTACCCCCAGACAGATATCCCAATTTTTATTAAACAACAAAGCAGGGAATGTTAGTATTATCCCCACCTTTAATCCTCAGCTCCACCCAGACCTGAGCTCCTCCCTGCCCTACAGCTGGCCACTCCCTCTCTCTACCCAGACCCAACCACGCATGCATTTTACCTCACTTCTGCCCTCACTTCCTGGAGACAGACTGTAGACTTGGCTGGGGGCAGATGCCATGTTGCCATGTTCTCTCTCCTGGGGAGATATGGCCCCTCTAATAGACCTTACAATAATGTTTCTCCTGTGTCTGCCTGCCTGGGAGGGTCCTGAAGGATCCTTTCAGGCAGAGTCCTGCTTTGAGTTCCTGCCCACTGAAATGAATAGTGTATGATTTTCCCCTCCTGGTCCTGCCCTGGCTGCCTCACCACCTATGGTAGCATCAGGGAAGCCTAACCTGCTGCTGCAGCACTGCCAATGGCCTGCAGAGTTGAACGGCCACTGTTGGTTCTCCGAATGGTGCTGCTACCCCCATCTGAGTTCTGGTTTTCAATCTTGTGCTCTACTTGGGCTAGCTCCTGGATCACCTCTTGGTAGCGTTCCACAAACATCAGTTCCCCTGCGCTGGGTGAAGACTTCAGGTTGAACATGAATACCACCTGTCATGAGAGAGGGAGGAACATTGCTGTTGTGGCCCTAAAATCTAGTTGGGAGGGACAGAAGGGTAGTGAAAGTTGAAAGAGTAGATCAAAACCAAAACTAACTGAAAGTCAGTAAGAAAACCACCAAAAACCCAGTAGAAAATAAGGAAAAAATGCAGACCATCTCAGGGAAGATAATCAGGCACTAGTATCACTAGTATAGAAATGAGAATATATTTTCCCTGACCAGCAATCTAGTAATTTAAATAGTAAGACTGTTTTATATTTATTACAATAGCAAAGTGTAAAACTAAATTCTCAGAGGATAGGGTAGATCATCACATTGATTCATAAGGTAGGTTGGCAATCTATAAAGCTTTAAAAATTACTTTTTACTCAGTTACTGAGTCAAATGAGAAGTATTCTTAAGGAAATGATCCAAAAGATTTAATGCCCAAAGGTGATCATCTTGGCAGATTACAACCATTACAAAGTTGAAAATACTCTAGGGGTTGGGCAAAGAAAATGGTTATTTGCTACCTGGTTAGATGATAGTATGAGGTCATTAAAATTAAAGTGATTCTAAGGTAAATGGTTATAATGGAAAAAAGACAATTTAAAGTTTGAGATTCAAAATAATTTCAGCTAAATAAAAGATATATCTTGGAAAGATATTAGCTGAAATCTTTAGCATTGGTTGCTCTATACAATAGGGTTAAAAGTGAGTTTATTTTCTAGTAAATACTTTTTTTTTCTGGTATAGGGGTTTGAACTCTGGGTCTCCTACTTACTTGACTTGTATGCTAGTCTGGTGCTCTCACATTTAAGTCATGGCTCAAACCCTTGCAAATACTTTTGATGTTTTCTTGTAATATGAATAACTTGTTCAGTAACCTGGATAAAACATGTTTTTATGAAAAAGAGGAAGAGGAGGAGGAGAAGGAACAATTTTTTCTTTTTTGTGTACCCTTATTAGAGCTAGAATTCAGGACCTGGCTGCTATTCCTGAGCTTTGTTTACTTAGGGCTAGTGCTCTACCACTGAGCTACAAGGACCACCACCACCAAAAATCCCCCCAAAGAAACATATTGAACGGTGGGTCAATGGTGAACTGTCAGCCTAGCATGGGAGAGGCCATGTGTTTGATCCACACAGCACTGCACAGTCAAAACAACAAAAATAAAGACTAGGAGGGTCTTATCCTGGAGAGGATCAAATTGATCATAATCATTAAAGTATGAGATCTAAAATGAGGAAATTAAGGACATCCTATTACTTAGATTTCTAGTAGAATTATTCCCTAACAAAACTCACTAAAGATTCTGACCTACACATCCAGTCTGACACATTGGAAGAATGCCATTTTATGCTATTGAGTTTAACCAAGAGCATAAGATTCTTGCATTTCTCACAGGTTGTGGCATATCCTTTTACTATCCCTATGAGGAGAAAAAGGCAGTTTACATTTAACTCCAATTTTCAAATAAGGATATAGCAACTGAGTCTCTCCGTTGGCAACTCTATACCAAAGACATTCTAAGTTTACTAGCCTCTTATTCCTTTTTCCCCCCTAGTATAGGGGTTTGAATTCAGGGCCTTTGCCCTGCTCAGTTTACTTGCTTGGATGTTGTTCTATCCCTTAAATTATGTCTCTTGCTTGGCTTTTTGCTGGTAGTTTTAGAGACAATGCCTTGCAGTTTTTGCTTGGGTAGACTTTGAATCATTATCCTTTGGATCTCAGCCTTCTGAGTTGCAAAGACCATAGGCATGAGCTACCAGTGACTGGCTCTCTGCCTTCTTATGTTTTGAACTAGCACCCTATTAGTAAAACATGCAACATGGTTTTAACTATAAACAAAGAGTACAAGAAAAAATATTTCACTGTTTTGCAGTGGTGGGATTATGGTTGCTTAATTCTTTTTTTTTTTTTTTTACAGGTTCAAATCTTTAGCTTAATTCTTTCATCTTGTTAAAATGTTATGTTAAGAACACAAATAACAGGCTGGGACGTTGGCTCAGTGGTAGAGTGCTTGCCTCACATGCATGAGGCCCTGGGTTTGATTCTTCAGCACCACATAAGCAGAAAAATCCAGAAGTGTTGCTGTGGCTCAAGTGGTAGGGCTCTAGCCTTGAGCTGAAGAGCTGAGGGATGGTGCCCAGGCTCAGAATTCAGACCCCATGACCAACAAAAAACAAACAAAAACAAAAACACAAATAATGCAACGTCTCTAAATCAGTGATGCTGAGGACTGAGTCTGGATACACAGAAACTTATTTCTACTTTTCTAGCTCACATGTCTCTTCAAGTGTTCCTGGGTGGTTTTGGTGTCTGGGCTTTATTGAAGCCCAGTGTGCCACAGTCAACTAGGGATTTGATCTAGCATTCTTTCCTATGACAAGGTGGGGCTGAGGATTCCCTTACCTGATGAGCTTCTGCAAAGTTCCCACGAAGGATGCAGGATGCTAGCAGTGACTCAGGTGGGGAGAACATCATGGGGATGAATGAACTTTGAGATTGGGGCTGTGACTGGCCATCCAGCTCATTCCGTCTAGACACACCACTCACACTTCCCTCTGCAGGGACATAAGAGCGTGAGCAGTCAGGGAAAGCAAGAACTAAGGCAACAGGATGCCACCTTTCATTAAAGTCTTATCTTCTTAAAGTCCTTCTCCAAAGGTCTGAAACAACCTTCCTTCATGTGAAGAGACAAACACATGGCTCTCATCTTAGAACACAGAACCAATTGCTTCTTGTGTATTTGCCTCTTAGGCATTTTTCTCTGCAGAGGAGTAGCTGAACTGGCAATGTAAACAGCCCTTTCCCTTTTCCCAGCTGAAATCCGTTTGTCTGTGGACCCATTTTCTTGAACATAGGCATTTAAATAGGCTCAGTCCTGGTTTTTACACCATGGAATATGACAGCTCTATTGGGACAAAGCTGCTTAAATCTGACAACTGATTAGGGACCCACATACCTGAGGTACTTGTGCTCAGCTCACTACTTGTACTTTCCAGGGACAGGTTGGAGCCTCTGTCCAGTCCATCTAGAAGAATCAGGAAAAAGAGAAAAATCAATCAACTCCTTACACTGTAAAAAGTGTGATATCAGCTTACAAACCAAGATCTGGATAAACTGAATACTACACCAGCTATACCTTTTATAGCAAGGGTTAAATGCAGGTTTATTATGACCACAGAGTTCCCTTTGGTAGTAGTTTATACCAATGGTTCCCAACTTGTGGGTTTTAGAGCTCCTGAAACTCTCAAGTGATTTCTAAGGATCAAAAACTGCTATCTTCTCACTAAGACTAGCATTACTGTGAAAAAACAAAAGCAACCACAATTATGAAGCAGGAAACAAAATAGTACAATAAAAGAAACAGTACAAAGAAAGAAAAAAAGTGTCCTCATACTTGAAAAGGTAAGTAGGAAAACCAAAGTATAAGAGCTGGCCTGGCAAATACCAAACTGTTCAAAGACCTGGAGGAAATACTTCCAAGGCCAGATTTCCTGAAGTGTTAGAGTTTACCAAGAAGGTTGTCTGTCCATTTGTGTGATCATATGGTATTCTATCATTCAAGTCCACTTGAATCACTGTTTGCACTTGTAGAAGGAGCAGACAATCACAGGGAAGAGGTGATGGAAGTACATTCTTGGGCTAGATGGCCAAGTAGATGCAAAATCTGCCTTCTGACCCAGATCAATAACCAAGTGGCTTTGGGCTAACTTAGAAAATCAGCCTTGAGGTCTCTTATGGCATCTTCTTCTGCACTCAGTACACTCACTTTCCTTATTGCACTTAATTGGAACCCACTCATTCTTTGATGCCCAGTTCCAGATTCAACACCTTCATAAATTTTTTTCCCCATTACTTTGGAGGCCATGCTGATGCCCCCTTCTAAAAGAATTCTTTGTTTTGTGGTAGTACCTCAGTTCAGTTTGGCTTTTTGTATATACTGGGTATGTTGGTATATTATAGATTCTTTGATGGCAAAGGCTTAGTTTATGCCTCATTCAAGATACCTAGTAATACTGTTTTGCTTGAGGCAATTCTTATTTAAAAATACACTCCTAAATAATGCCACTACATTTAATTCTTCTAGGAACTTATTAGTCGCAAGACAAAATAGAAAAAGACTTAATAGTACAGAATGACATGCTTTCCTTTCTACATAAAGCGTTTTTTATAATTAAATAAGAAAGATGAGCCCAATAGAAAAATGGACCTTATGCCCAGTCTGTTAATCCTAGCTTCTCAGAAAGCTGGGATCTGGAGGATTATGGTTTAAAGCCAGATGAAGCAGAAAAGTCTGAGAAACTGTCTTCAATCAAAATAACCAGCCAAAGAAGCTAGACTAGAAAGTGATAAAGTGCCAGCTGATTAAACAAACTGAGTAATTGAGAGGCCCTGAGTTCAAACTCCAATATCAGCAAAAGAAAAAAAAAGTCTTCAGGTATGATTTGATAGGCACAGAAAAATGTTATTGGCTAATAAAGGTTAAAAAATTAAAGCCAGGCGCCGGTGGCTCACACCTGTAATCCTAGCTGCTCAGGAGGCTAAGATCTGAGGATCACAGTTCAAAGCCAGCCTGGGAAGGAAAGTCCGTGAGACTCTTATCTCCAATTAAACACCAGAAAACTGGAAGGGGAGCTGTGGCTCAAGTGGTAGAGTGCTGGTCTTGAGCTCAAGAGCTGGGAGACAGGGCCCAGGCCCAGATTTCAAGCCCCTCGACCAATCCCCAGGCCCCCCCCAAATTTCAAACTATAAAAATTATACAATGAAATATCATTATTCTGTTAGCAATTTAAAATAATCTGATATTACTCAATGATAGTCAATATGTAAAGAGGCAATCACATATTTGTTAGAAATATAAATTGGCCTACCTTTTTACACTGAGTTCTAAGGCAATTTGGTAATATCAGTATATATTGTATTTATTTTTGATGGTACCATGTTTGAACTTAGGGCCCTGTGCTTGCTAGATAGGTGCTCTGCAATCTTAACTATGTCTATAATCCCCTTTTGTTTAAGGTTACTTTTCAGATAGAGCCTTCCCCCACCTCCCCTGCGGCTACCTAGATTCTCTTTCTTTCCCCCTTCCCTAGCTAGAATTACAGGAGCATGTCACTACATCATCTTGTTTAATGAGCAAAGATCTAGAAAACTTTGCCTGGGATGATCCTGAACTGCAATTCTTTCATCTTTGTCTCCTGAATAGTAAGGATGATAGGTATGTGCTACCACTCAGTATCTTTGACCTAGCCATTCTGCTAGGAACTTACTCTAAACTCACAGAAGTATACACAACTATGCATAAGGTTGTTTTTTTTTTTTTGGTCTGGTCGTGAGCCTGAACTCTGGACCTGGGCGCTGTCCCTCAGCTCTTCAGCTCAAAGCTAGCACTTTTACCACTTGAGCCACAGCGCCACTTCTAGCTTTTTTTTTTTCCTGCTTATGTGGTGCTGAGGAATCGAACCCAGGGCTTCATACATGCAAGCCAAGCGCTCTAACACTGAGTCACCTTCCCAGCCCCTGTAGCACTATTTTTTAATAGTGAAAAACTGGACACAACTGAAATGTCTATGAGCAGCTGTGTGTATACAGGGCAATGGGATAGTAAGTAGCCTTTGAAATGTTAGGAGAAAGCAGTTTTTCTTAATATGTAGTATGGACCCATCTGTATGTGTAAAAGAATATAGTGAAAAAAAGCAGGTGGCAGTTCTTCACATATATATACACGCACACACATACACATATATATGTAATATATATAATACATCTGTATACATGAAAGGATATGCATATGTATGTATTTTGCATGGAAGACTTCTTTGAGGATATGTCAGAGACTATTAACAAGAGTTAACTTGGGATGGGGGGTGGCACTAATCTTGTAACACTTTCATTTGTTCTGACCATGCGTTCCAGCTTGAAGAGGTAGTATTCCACTTGCCTGGTGTATGGAAATGAGGCATGAGGAAAGAGAATTCTTCAGTTTACCTGCCCGGCTTCTTTTTGTCCGCCGACCCCGTCGGAGACTAGAGTGCCGTGCAGCAATGGACCGGTATCTTCGGGATGGCTGCTTCTCTGAAACAGCAAACAAGGAGAGTGATCCCCTTTGATCTGACTCAGTTCCTTTAGGGGAACAGGGAGATAACCTATCCTGAGTGCTGAGACGGAGAGCACTATACCAGTGTTTTGATGCTGGTTGCTGGGGTGGTATCTTGAGTTGTGATGCCTATGACTCCTACCTTACTTCCTCCCAACTTGTTAGACCTACCAGTTCTATTCTTTTCTCTTACCTGAACCTTGGTTGCTTGTTACCACCTTATATCTCCACTGGGCCTCAGAGAGAATCTTGGAAAATTGGTGCAGGCGGGTCTGCAGTCCTTCTCTGCTTCCTAAGCAGCTCTGGCCTTCTAGCAGGTTTGCATTCTCAGGGGAGCTATGGCTGCTGATCTCTTCCAGCTGCTCCTGAAGAAGCCTGAGGAAGGCCCCCATTGCAAATTCATCAGCCAGGAATCCACTGCTGCCACTAATAAAGTGCTTTAGATCCAAAAAGCAACTCCCATGAGGCTCTGAGAAACCATCTTTGAGCTCTGTCTTTAGGCAGTTTGGCACTGAATGTGCATGACCCCTGTGGGCGCCTAGGGAACTGTGTTCTGACTTCCTGTCAGGCTGTGCTATGTGTTGAGGGCTCTCAGATGGGGACCTCACATCCAAAGAGCCTTTCCCCTCAATGTCCTCATCCTCAGCATAATCCTCCGGCAGGTGAGGCTCTGGGTGAAGATCAGCAGAGGTGATGAGGAGCAATGAGAAGATGTTTTCAAGAAGTTCCAGGCACAAAGGGTCAGGGATCCTGCATAGGTACTGTTGACACTTGGCCAGGTATGTTGAGAAGAGATGAGAAGCACCTAAAGATGCAGGTGGAAGAAAAGAGAGGAAGTGAAAAGACAGAACGCACACATTAGCAACTTGGCTTGCTGGACTTGAGTCTCAGAACTTTAAACTTATTTCTTTATTTTTGTTTTAGCAAGAAGAAATTTACATCTGTGCAGAAGGGTGCTCGATCAGCCAAAAATCTGGCAAGCAAGCAAGAACACAGAACAGCTAGTCTGCTCTGATATTTATCTCTAATGCAACAGACCCTGACCCTCTGCTCAGACTTATTTATTTTTTTTAAAATGGCTTAAGGGAACTGAAGTAACAATCAGAAAAATATGAGATGACCCAGCCAGATCTCTTCATGACTGGCAGGAAGACTTTGCTATTTTAATTAAAAAGTATAGCTCACTGAACACTTGTTATTTTGTTTCTGCTTTTAAATTATAATTCTTGGGGCTGAGAAGGTGGCTCAGTGGTAGAGTGCTTGCCTTGCATGCATGAGGCCCTAGGTTCGATTCCTCAGCACCACATAAGCAGAAATAAAAAAGCTGGAAGTGGTGCTATGGCTTAAGCAGTAGAGTGCTAGCCTTGAGCTGAAGAGTTGAGGAACAGCGCCCAGGCCCAGAGTTCAGGCCCCACGACCATACTCCCCCCCCCCAAAAAAAATAAATAAAATATAATTCTTTTTTTTTGTTACAGATACTTCATGTTTTAGTTCCAGTAATGAAGGTGGTGTGCAGACTCTATGGTCCTCACACCTGTTTCTCTTCTTCCTTTCCTTTTTCCTCTCACTCCCCCGCTCTTTCCCACTTCCCTTCTTCTCCACGCCTTTCCTTTCTTCCTGCTTCTCTCCCTCTCCCTTTCTCCTTCCTTCCTTCAAAACAGACTCTTATTATATAGCTCAGGCTGTACTCAAACTTGTAATTCTCTTACCTCATCTTTCAAGTGATGGGATTAAAGATATATATCATCATGCCCTACTCCTCAGTTTATTTTACGTATGATCCCAAGTTGTCTAGACCTTACAAGAAAACACTCTGTAGTAAAAATTGCCCATGCTCAGAAGTGAATGTCTATTCCGAAGTAAGAGAGAGATAACTGAGCAATAATAGGCAATAATTGGCTGGAAATGTGGCTTAGCGGTAGAGTACTTGCCTAGCATGCATGAAGCCCTGGGTTTGATTACTCAGTACCACAGACACAGAACAAGCCAGATGTGGCATTATGGCTCAAGTGGTAGAGTGCTTAGCCTTGAGCAAAAGAAGCTCAGGGACAGTGCTCAGGCCTGAGTTCAGGCCCCAGGACTGGCAAAAAAAAAAAAAAAAAAGGAATGAGAAGCTATTAAGAAAAACAAGGGAGGATAGGCCACTAGGTTGGCATTTCTCACACTACAAATTACAACTCATTGAAATCAACTTAGAGGGTTGCATTGAAAGGATGAAATGAAATCTGATGTAGTGTCTGTCTGTAAGCCAAGTACTCATGAGGCTGAAGTGGAAGGACTGAGAGTTTGAGGTTAGCTTGGATTACGTTAGGTTATATTGAAACCCAAGCTTACATAAGTAGAGGAAAAAAAATACAAAACAGAAAAATAACCACAACTTAATCATTAAGTGTTCTTTTAGAAGAATAAAACTTAGTTTCGGTTTATATATCACATATATATGTATGCATGCACATACATAGAAAAAGCTGCCTGCCTTGGTAAAAACTGCAGTGTGATGTGAAATGTGAAAACAAGCAAGCAAGAAAGACAGTGTTTGGCAAACACTATACTAAGTGATCAAATTCCATTAAAGTTTAAACTAGTCATTTCCTTCAATCCTGGTGAGAAAAGGTAACCACAGGAAACACTGGGGGGAGCTCACAGCATCTGCCAAGGATTGGGGAGTACGGCACCTGGGGTGGGGAGAGAGTCCTTGGATGGCTCTGCAGTTGAGGCCAGGTCCTCAGAAGGGCTGTCTTTGCAGTCTCGGCACTGGGAGTACTGATGTGAGTTTACACAGAGGGCATAGATGGCATACTTCATAGCACAGAAACCCTGGTAGAGTGTCAGGTTCTGGCACTGGCTCAGGTGCTCAGGGACTGAAGCTTCAGCTGAATCTGAGATGTAGAGAGAAATAGGCTTTAGAGTTAAATATTTTTCAGGCACAAGCAGCAGTCATGAGCTGAAGCAGAAACTATACTTGTAAGTTCTTACCCTTTTTACTTTTTGCGAGTCTGATCTGTGTTCCTTTCCAGACCTTTCTCCTATTCAGCATCACACTAGTCCCCTTCAATTATTTTCCTCCATCAACCCTGCATCTACATGTCTCACCACCTCTACATGGCGTTGTTGTCCAGGGCCAGTACTTGAACCTTAGCCCGTTATTTCTCTTCTTTTAGCCTTTTCAAGTTCAGTGTCATGTGTATCTCAGTGGATTACTAGGGATCAGACTTACAATATTTCTCTGGAAAGCTTTTGTACTTGTGTGTGGGGGTCGGAAATCTAGATGCTTCAGAAAATCTGATAAACAAGTTGTCTTTTTTTCCAGAAACAAACATGGAACGTGGTAACACTGGTTTTACAATCAGTGGCAGAACTTTTGAAATACAAATTAAGGCGGGTATTAGTAGTTCATGCCAGGCTACTGATGATGCTGATTTGAGGATCACAGTTCAAAGCCAGCCTGAGTAAGTCCGTGGGACTCTTATCTCCAATTAACCAGCAAATCTCTGGAAACTGAGGTGTTGTTTAAGTGCTAAAGCATACACCAAGCTAGCTGAGCAAGAAGAGGCCTTGAATTTAAACTCATTACCATCAAACTGGGAAACATCTACTGTCAGAGAGGAAGATGATTACTTTTATATTTGAGTATTCTTGGCCCGTGAAGGCAGGTTGTGATTATACTATATTGTGACTTTTGACAGCAAAAACCAAGGTCTTGAATTTTACTCAAAGATCAAAGGCTAAAATGAGTTTTCATTAGTGTTCTAGGCAAGTCTTTCCTCTAAAATTCTTGATCTGTTCACTAGATATGAAGGAGATATGGGAGGAAAAGAAGGTACAAAATGTACTATGACAAAACTTATGGAGCATGAAGCCACTCAACAAGAATAGCTATAAACTCATGAGAAGTACAATTTGTCATGTCAAAAATGAAGTTTACAACTTGGGGGGGGGGAGGATTGGGTAGGAGGGGGAGGGAAGATGGGAAGGGATGGGAAGGGTAAACAAAGGAGGAGCCTACAATGTTTGATAAGAAATGTACTCACTATCTTGCCCATGTAATTGTAACTCCTCTGTACGGTACTTTCACAATAATAAAAAAAAAAAGAATAGCTACAAACTCTTGACACTGGTTATGGTGTAGATTCAGAGGGAAGTTTCTAGTTGTTTCACAGTGATTAGGATATGCTAGTGGTTCCTAAGATGATTCCACAGGACAAAGGATGTGAGATCAAGTCCAGGGGATATTTCTTCTACCTCCCCAAGGAAGGTGAGGAATGCTTCCATGTTCCATAATCTGACTGGGATAAACAAGGATAGCTCAGAGGGGCCCCCCCCTCTTTTTTTTTGTCAGTTGTGGGGCTTGAACTCTGAGCTTGGGCGCTGTCCCTGCACTCTTCAGCTCAAGGCAAGCACTCTACTGCTTGAGCCACAGCGCCACTTCCAGTTTTCTAGTGGTTTATAGGAGATAAGAGTCTCATGGACTTTCCTGTCCAGGCTGGCTTTGAACGTGATCCTCAGATCTCAGCCTCCTGAGTAGCTAGGATTACAGGAGAGAGCCACCGGCACCCAGCTTAGACCCCTCTCTTGACAGATATTTCAACAATAACATGTAGATAAATCTGATGCGGGATGAAATGTACAAGAGCTCTGTGAGAGGGAATCCTGTCTCAAGTGTTCTATTGCCAACTCACCATGCTCTTGAGGGAGGTCTTTGGCTGGTACTTTCTGTAAGAGCTTGAGAACCTCTTCCTCCCTGAGGCCTGGAAGGTTCGTAAGGTGATGGAGAGAATAGAGCACTGAGTGGCTGTCTCCACCATGTAAATGATACAGGAGATCTCTCTTTGGTATAGGGTGACTGAAAGAGAAAATTGGGAGGAGGCAGTTCACATTACTGTTTTTAAGAAAGACATTACTGTTCTGTTCCCTCTTGTTCTTCCTCTCTGGCCCAGCCACACAGGTTTTACTTCCTTAAACATGATTTTTTAGTAGGTCTAGAATACAATTCACCATTTCTTTACCCTTGGGGGAAGTACATCCATTGAGTCAGCTCTATTTTTTCTAGAAAGGACTGCCTTTCTGGCTAGTGGGGGTCTAGAAAGGGCCTGCAGGTAAATTTTGAAAAATATCTATCTTGTCTCAGTCTTTGCACTGACACAAGCATCTTTGGCTTGACTTTGGGCAAAGTCCCTTTGCCACTTCTTCTGCCAATCCTGCTTCAGGAAGTTCTGGGGAGGTAGGTGAAGAACAACAGAGGAATTCAAATCTAGATAGACTAAGTTATCAGGAGAAAGCAGGGCTTCCAAAATAGTTCAATGAGCATTTATTGAGTAAAAATGTGACTCATCCAAGGTACAATGTGACTAAGAATATGGATGGCATTAACTTGTTGTGCAACTTTGCTTAAGTTATTTTAATGGCTTTGGCCGTCAGTGTCCTACCTTTAAGAACATAATTGTCTACCTCATAGGATTATTTTGAGGCTTTATCATTTATGTAAAGGGCTTACAGATAGAGTAAGTACTTAGGAATGGGGAGCTATTTTTTAAAAAATAATTATTTTTATGTTGAAATTATCTTCTAGTTATAACTGAATGGTCACAGAGAAGGTAATGATTATTTATGTGTTCTTTTTCCTGGTTTAATACCTGGAACAATTATTCATGTCTGGTTAATAATATCAACTGAGAACACTGATGTGCTCTGTGTGTGGCCACACAGATAGAGCCCGGGGCTCAGTGTGCCCAATGGTGGGCAGGGGGCTGACCACAAAGGGGTTATACCTGCTCTGCTGGACACACCACTCCAAGACCTCTAGGTGAGCCCATAGGCCATCACAGGCATCCCTGAGGAACTCATCACAGCCTTGGTCCTGTGTTGGTACAACAGAAGAAAGAGATGACTCAGGCCTCTAGCATCAAGTGTTGTAACTAACTTTGGTACCGTACATTCTACTTAGGCTTGAGACCTCATGGTATTCATTTGTGGAGAAGCTGGGTGCAGGGTGCCAGATACCTGGGTCCTGTGGAGTGTCTGGAGCAGCCTCTTAGCTGACTCAAGGCTCTGACAGTGTGTCCAGCCGAGGAGCACGAGCAGGTGACTGAGAGGCCTGAATTCTCTATCAAGCAGGTAGCCTAGGTTTGAGAAATCTTCCTCTTTCAACAGAGTTAGTGCTGTTACCTGCAAACCAAAGAAGGCTGCTGTAAGCAGCTTTGTAGACTAGAAAGAATGAATTCCAGCTGGCTGCTCAGTTGGGAAAGAATTTTTTTGTGATTGTGTGTGTTGATTGTAGGGCTTGAACTCTGGGCCTGGGCACTGTCCCTCAGCTCTTCAGCTCAAGGCTAGCGCTCTACCACTTAAGCCACAGTACCATTTCTGGCTTTTGCTGTGTATGTGGTACTGAGGAATTGAACTTGGGGATTCAAGCATGCTAGCCAAGCACTGGGCCACATTTCCAACCCTGGGAAAGAAACTTCTTAGGACAGCAGGGGCAGTTCTGATATGACAGAGTGGACTGTTAAGTAAATTAAATGTTCACAAAAGCATGAGACACTTAAGCCTCTTGAAGTCAGGGACTGACTTGTGTTGTGATCCTAGTTCCTAGCTCAACAATTGGTACTCAGGATAAGATTCATAAATATCTGTTGAAATGAAGTTTACTTGTAACCTAGAAGGAAAAACAGTAATCAAATACCTGTCAGTGCTTATGGAAGTAATCCTATCTATTCAAGAGGCTGAGATCTGATGATTGAGATTTAAAGCCATCGCAGACAGACAATTCTGAAATTCTTATCTCTAATTAAACACTAAAAAGCTGAAAGTAGAGATGTGGTTCAAGTAGTAGTAGAGTGCCAGCCTTGAATGAGAAAGCTAAGTGATAGCCTGAGGCCGTTAGTTCAATTCCCAATATCAGACCAAACCCCCCCCCCCAAAAAAAAAACAACAACACATCTGGTTGAACCACTACCAAATATCCCCATGCTGCTGATCACATATATGGTATATAACATGTGAGCACCGTTATATATTACAGACTGTGATAGACAATTTGCTCCAGGAAAGTTAGAATGAACTTGTGACTTTAAATGAGCATCATTATTCCACAATACTGTGAATTTCCGGAAATTAAGTAATCACTCAATCACAATCAAAAAAAAAAAAAAAAAGAACCTCGGGGAAGGGAGGGAGGGAGGGGATGGTAGGGGGAAAACAATGGAGGGGGTAACAATGTTCAAGAGGAAGTGTACTCATTACCTCACTCATGTAACTGTAACCCTCTGTATAGTATCTTTACAATAAAAAAAGTAAAAAAAAAAAACAACAACAAAAAATTATAATCCTGCCATGATTCTTTCTCACATGCTCCAGGAAAGATGACACATCTCCAATGTCCTATTTCCTATAGAGTAACTACAATTATAATTAAGAAGGGAACTAGTTCCCAGACCTTCCTCTATTTACCCTGGGACTATGGGAAGGACAGAACCAAATGACATTACTAATACACAGCTGTTGGATGGATGAGTGGGAGAGAATTGTAGTATGGAAAAACCCAAGGAGATTTCTGGGTCCTTCTATGATGAAGAATAATTATATTTGACTTACCAAGATCTGCTCAAGGAAGTGCTTGTTGTTGCTTAGGCAGTAGAAAAAGGTCACTTTCCAGGCTTGGGCTGGGTCAGGAGTGGAGAAGAGGGCCAGCATTACCCGGTCAGGATCTGGATGATCTGGTGAGACTGAATAACAAACTAGACAGGGTTATTGGGAAACCTAGAGCTCTTCTTTCCTATATCAGAGTCCATTTGAAAAACTAACTGATGTACAAGTTAGCACTATTTTTGTGTGTATGTACTAGTCCTGGGGCTTGAACTCAGGGCCTATGCACTGTCACTGAGCTTTTTTGCTCAAGGCTAATGCTCTACCACTTGAGCTATAACACCATTTCTTGCTTTTGTTGATTAATTGGAGATAAGAGTCTCACAGACAGATTTTTCCTGCCAGGGCTGGCAATCCTTATATCTCAGCCTCCTGAGTAGCTAGTATAAGCTACTAGTACCTGGCTACAGCTTATCTTAAAGACATTTTTCTTCTCTCAGAAGCTTCTGGAGAGTTCTTTCCTGCAAAGTCTATTATGATACTTTTTTATCTGCCCCTAGAAAAGTGGCACTTTTAGAAAAGAACATCTTAAGGCCAGGTGCTAGTGGCTCACGCCTATAATTCTAGCAACTAAGAAGGCTGAGATCTGAGATTGTATTTTGAAGCCAGCCAGGACAGGAATGTCCAAGAGACTCTTATCTCCAATTAATCACCAAAAGTAGAAGTAGAGATGTAGCTCAATTGGTACAGTATGCCAACCTCGACGAAAAAAAGGCTAAGGGATGGTGCCCAGGCCCTAAGTTCAAGCCTTAGAACTGGCGAAAGAAAGAAAGAAGGAAAGGAAGGAAGGAAGGAAAGAAGGAAGGAAGGGAGAGAGGAAGGAGAAGAAAGGAAAAGCACATCTCATCATTTTTACTCAGCCTCTCCTGTTAGTAGTCTTAAACAAGCAAGGCACCAGTCAGAAAAGCTGGTATACTGAAATTACCAAAACACATGAATCAGCAAAGGGAACATACCTTTTCCTGAAGTTGTGGCTCTTGGTAGCCTTTCTGTAACTTTCTCTGCATATGTGTGGCTGTAGAGGGATAACAGGCTACGTCCAGCTTTGTGTGTAAGGCAGCTGAGCAGCCGCTCCTCCTGTAGGGGACTCCGCTCAGTCCTGCAGGCCTCCAGGAGTTCTTCACACAGGACACACAACTCAACCCCAGATGGCTCTGCAGGACAACGCAGAGTCCGCAGGGCTCCATAGATGGCATCAACTACTCTAGAGGGCTCAGAGGCAGGGTCCTGCAGCGTTCGCAGTGCCTTTCGAATGAGGTCCACAAGTGCCTTCTGCAGAGGCCAGTGACAGGGGCTGGTGCCATCATCCTCCCCAAGCAGGAGCTCCAACAGGGCCTGAGCTAGCAAGGGTGCCTGCTTCAGAAGATCCCAGAGTAGAAACTCAGCTTCGGAGCTGAGCCATGGGGTCCAATTCTCCTGCCTCTGACTTCTGCAAGGCACAGGGTCTACTGGGTCTTGTGCTAAAGTCTCATACAGCTCCTAAGTTGAGAATGAAGAAAGGGATGAGGGATAGCCATGTCCAGAATGTTATTACTTATATTAGCTGAGAGTTTAGTAGCATTAGCAAACATTTCTGTATGAGTTACTATATTCTAGTTACCATGTTCTATAGAAGAATCAAATAAACTGAAGGGGAACATGTTACTATTCTCTCCTTTTAACGAATGGGAAGATTGAGACTAACAAAAATTTAGTGAACTGTTCAAGGCTTCCATGCTCAAGCTGGTCCCTCTCCACTTCCCCCAAAATGTGTATAGAGGCCTGAATTGGAAACCATAAATTCATATGGAGTCTGGTTAGGTATTATGCAGTAAAGAATTTTTTTTTTTTTTTTTTGGGTCCAGTCGTGGAGTCTGAACTCTGGGCCTGGGCGCTGTCCCTCAGCTCTTCAGCTCAAGGCTAACGCTCTACCACTTGAGCCACAGCGCCACTTCCGGCTTTTTTCTTTTTGCTTATGTGGTGCTGAGGAATCGAACCCAGGGCCTCAGGCATGCAAGGCAAGTGCTCTACCACTGAGCCACCTTCCCAGCCCCATGGGCAGTAAAGACATTCTTAAGGAATCGTTTATTTCTTATCTTTCCATAAAACCTTTCTGTTTGAATGTATCCTTCAAAGGTTTACCCTTGGCAAGGTAGTGCATGCTGATGATCCTAGAACTTGGGAAGCTAATGCAGGAGGATCTATCTAGTCTTTGAAGCCATTCAGAGATGCCTCCTTATTAACTGCAAGAATGTGACAGAACTCACAAGTGCAAGTTTCCACCTTAAATTCTACTATAAATATGTCATTGGCCTGGGAAGTATGGTGCAATGGCTGAGAAATTTCCTAGCATGTCCAAGAACTAGAGTTAATTCCTTGTACCACAAAAACAAACAAACAATAAAAAAAAAAAAGAAATTGGGGCCTCAGAGCATACCTCAGGCATTTGAAGTAGTAACTGATATATGTTATATAAATACAGATAATACTTAGTTGGAATCTGCCCCAGCAAGTTGTTGTAAGGATTAACTATAGTTTAGTGTATCTGTAATAGGAAAAGGTAGTCATCAAGTTCCAGTTTCTCTCTCCCTTCATATTCTCTACCATCTACTGAACAAAAATTCAATCATTTCAGTTTAAATTCAAGTTATATATAATAATTTTGGACAATCCACCTCATGGTGGATTACCCCAGTCCCCCCACCCTTTTTTTTTTTTTTTTTTTTTGCCAGTTATGGGGCTTGAACTCAGGGCCTGGGTACTGTCCTTGAGCATCTTTTGTGCAAGGGTAGCACTCTACCACTTGAGACACAGTGCTACTTCCCTCCTACTTTTTCTGCGTATGTGGTACTAAGGAACTGACCTGGGGCTTCATGCATGCTAGGCAAGCACTCTATCACTGAGCCATATTCCCAGCCCTGTATTACCCCATTTTTAAACTCTCTGTTTTGCCTCCCTAAAAACACATCTTGGAGAACAGTTTGTTAGTGTCAGAAAGCTTAACTGGTTGAGTACACAGAGGGCTCCAGGGCTTACTCTCACCTTAAGGTGGTTCTCTGGAATGTTACCTTGGAGGTCTTCAGACAAAAAAAGAAACTCAAGCTTTCTCCGGAAAAGAGCAGGTAATAACTTCTAGAAGAATGGATAAGAAGGTAGCATAGACATTAGGCATATGTTTTCACTAACAAACCATAAGTAAATATTTTTCTTTGGTTAGTCTTATTTTGATTAGTTCTCTAAGGCAAAGTACTTCAACCATTAAATTCCTAGGTTTGTTTTCAGATACTTTTCTTTATAACAAAAATGGCTAAACTTGTATTGATCCTAATAACTAAAATATAAAACTCATATTTAATCAGCCTCAAATTCTACTGTTATTTTATGTGAACTTCCTTTCCTCCCTCCGTCCCCATTCTCTTAGCTGCCTGCCTGCCTTTCTTTCCTTGGTGTGTCCAAAACACTGATTGTTGGTAAGCCTGAGATTCTGGCTCACACAGTCCTCTTTTGGCCCAACTCTCTGTTTTGGGTATTCACCATCCACTGTGTATCAATTGGAGAAGGAAGGCAAAAGGGGCCAGGATCTAATGTCCATTAAATATTTATATGCCAGGTAATGTGTACCATATTTTAAACTTTCACTTAAATTTTAAACCAAATCCACAGCACATAGTTATGTGTTTGAAAAAAAAAAACTTTACTAGAGGTAAAATGGTTGGGAAGTTTCTCAGATTATTACAAACAGGAAAAAGAAAAAGTGATTCTTAATGCATGAGTTTGTGTATTTTGCAGTGCTGTGGACCTTTGGCATGCTAGGCAACTAAGCACACTCTCATTTTTTTTTTTTTTTTTCGGTCGTTGTGGGGCCTGGACTCTGGGCCTGGGCACTGTCCCTCAGCTCTTCAGCTCAAGGCTAGCGCTCTCCCACTTGAGCCACAGCACAGGGCCACTTCTGACTTTTTCTGCTTATGTGGTGCTGAGGAATCGAACCCAGGGCCTCATGCATGCAAGGCAAGCACTCTACCACTGAACTACCTTCCCAGCCCTGTTTTTGTGTTTTTGAGATAGGTCATGCTATGTTGACCAGTCTGGTCTCAAACTCCTGCTTCAGACTCCCAAATGACTGGGAGTACAGATGTCCATGCCATTGTACCCAATGTCTATTAATGTGATATGCTATTGGTAAGGGATAATGTATAAGCAGAGAGAAAGCCTGTATTCTTTCTATACTCAAATATCTCAAAATAATTTCCCTTAGCCAGGTGCCAGTTGCTCATCCTTATAATAGCTACCCAAGAGGCTGAGATCTAAGCATCATGGTTTGAACCAGTTTGAGCAGGAAAGTTCATAAGACTCTTATCGTTAATCTTTCCAAAGAATAGTTTTATTGGAAGGCAAAAAACAGTTGCAGGAGTGAGAGAGAGAGAGAGAGAAAGAGAGAGAGTTTTTTGTGTATGTGAGAGAGAGAGAGAGAGAGAGAGAGAAAGAGATGTTAAACACAAGTTTACACTTCCTCCACTTATTTGTTATTCATCTCATCAAAGGTATTCTTGGTCCAAAATCATATTACTTCTTGGTGTGTGTGCCAATATTGAGAGTTAAACTCATGGTCTCACACTTAACTTGTCATTTTCACTCAGCTTGAGCCACAGCTCCATTTCTGGCTTTCTGCTGGTTAACTGATTTGTTTGCCTGGATAGGCTACAAACCATGATTCTCAGATCTCATCCTCTTGAGTAACTAGAAGTAGAGGCATGAGTCACCAGTGCCTGACTTCACTGTGTAATCTTGAAGGACCAAAGTGAAGATTTCTGTTTGTGCTTCCTACCAGTTCCCAGTCCTAGATAAAGGAAATGCTGATACTTTCTTTTTTTAAAGATACACTTTTATTTATTAACCAGTCCTGTGTGCTATGGACATGGAGGTTACTCTGTTTCCTTCTATTAAAATAGCTTATAGCTGGGTGCTGGTGGTTCGTGCCTATAATTCTAGCTACTCAGGAGGCTGAGGTCTGATGAGTCAGCCCAGGCACCCAAACAGTAGAGACTTTTTTTTTGGTCCAGTCGTGGGGCCTGAACTCTGGGCCTGGGCACTGTCCCTCAGCTCTTCAGCTCAAGGCTAGCACTCTACCACTTGAGCCACAGCGCCACTTCCAGCTTTTTTCTTTTTGCTTATGTGGTGCTGAGGAATTGATCCCAGGGCCTCATGCATGCAAGGCAAGCGCTCTATCACTGCCACCTTCCCAGCCCTAGAGACTTTTATATCCAATTAATCACCAAAAAGCTAAAGCTTTTTGACTGACTCAAGTGGTAGAACAATAGCCTTGAGCAAAAAAACTAAGCAAGAGCATGAGGTCCTGTGTTCAATCCCCAGTATCAATACAATTTCCTAACAATGAATATCTCTGAAGCTACATCTTCACACACATGTAGAGATAAGCCATTTCAAGATGAAGAAGCAGAAGACAAAAGTAAATGAAGGAAAGGAAAAATAGAACCACTGTTTCACCAAACAACTAAGAGGTCAACTTTGGGCAGAAGGTAGGAGCCTGGAAAAGAACAGGCAGCAAATTTCTAGAACAGGAAGTCACTTCCAGGATTGTGACCAGCCAACAGCACTGAGAATGCAATTTAAAACCTTGGTCCTTATGATCAAGTTTTAAAATTCCCAGAACTATAAAAATATTCCCATAGCTGTTTAACTAAGTGTTACTATAGCTTTAAAGACCAAATAATCATGATATGGAAAAAACAAGAACAAGTTTTGGTCTCTGCTTAAGGAAGCAGGGAAGTAAAATCTACCACCTGATGTGGTTGAGCAACTGTCTAGAAAATAAGCAACCAATCAGGCATAAACCAAGCAAACAGCCTTCACTGAGAGGAAAGTTCATTTGGTTTGGCAAGTTTCACATTTGTAATGGGGAAATACTTAATCAGTGACATGATTTTTCTTTTCTCTTTGAAGATACCATTGATCTCAAGATTTTTTTCTTTTAAATATGATGCTTAATTATTCTAGGTTTCATTATTTTTCCAGTCTTACTTCTTTTATTTTCCATTCAGTCATCCTGTTACATCTCTTTGCTAGAGAACTGGATAAACCCTGGATAACAGATAGCTTAAGAAACCACTCTTTGGCAGCTATTTGAAGAAGTGTCATGCAAAAATGAAACTTAAGACTAAATTCTAATGAATAGCAGGAATGAAAAGAAGAGAAACAAGGCTAATTGACAGACTTATAAAAAATTAATTTCACTGTCTATGGTCGTTGCATACCTGTAATTCTAGCACTAGACAGGGTGAAGCAGGAGAATAGGATTTCAAGGCCAGCCTGGGCTATATAGCAAGATCCCGTCACTCATAAACAAACCAATTTAGCTATTTTTAAGTTCACTTAAACTGAACAATGTTGAGGTAGAAGAGAATTGAGATTTTGATTTCAAATCTAGTTCTAGTTCTCTTTATCCTTGGTCAATCATTTTCCTTAAGTTAGAAGCTATTTAGTTTAATTTTTGGGGGAGGGGGAGTAATGGGGTAGAGGCAGGTTCTCACTACATTGCCTAGGCTAGCCTGGAACTCCTGGATCTAGTGTTCTTTCTTACTCCCAAGCAGCTGGACCTTCAGGTATGTACCATTGTGCTTGAGACATCACTTAGTTTTAGACTCAATATTCAGAGAAATCCTTTTTTTTTTTTTTGGTTTTGGTTGGTCGTGGGGCTTGAACTCTGGGCTTGGGTGCTGTCCCTGTGCTCTTCAGCTCAAGGCAAGCACTCTACCTCTTGAGCCACAGCATCACTTCCAGTTTTCTAGTGGTTTATTGGAGATAAGAGTCTCAAGGACTTTCCTGCTCGGGCTGGCTTTGAACTGTGATCCTCAGATCTCAGCTCCTGAGTAGCTAGGATTACAGGCGTGAGCCACAGGCTTCAGAGAAATCCTTTTAATAGACCTCAGTCTCAGATAGGAAAATCTTGTAAAGGATCTTTCAGCAGGAAGATACATTTTTTTTGTTGTTGTTGTTGATCATGGGGCTTGAACTCTGGGCCTTGGCGCTGTCCCTGAGCTCTTCAGCTCAAGGCTAGCTCAAGGCTAGTGCTCTACCTCTAGAGCCACAGTGCCACTTCCCGTTTTCTGAGTGGTTTATTGGAGATAAGGGTCTCATGGTCTTTCCTCCCTGGGCTGGCTTTGAACCATGATCTTCAGATCTCAGCTTTCTGAGTAGCTAGGATTACAGGTATGAGTCACTGGTGCCCAGCTGAAGATACTCTTTCTTTCAACAGGAAAAGCATTTCCTTATCAGTTTTATTCCACTATTAATTTGTTTTCCATGATTTTTATATTTATGGATTATTTTACTTAATAATTAATGAGGATAAATTTGTAAGATTTCACCGTAGTAGACTAGTGAAAATAATTTTTAGATGAAAAGCCAAGTTTCAATTGAGCTCATCTTGTACTACTTGAGTGCTGACAAGATAACAAATAAAATATGAGCCTATAACATTCAGAATGTTATAGGCTCATATTTTATTTGTTATCTTGTCACTTTTACTAAGTTTCATAGAATACACTTCACAAAACTCATCATTGCGGTTAACAAAATGGCATTAGTTGAAAAAGTGTTATATGTCAATATATGTTAGTGATTTAATGAATGAATGTGGGAAAGGCAACAGCAAAAACACTTAAAAATATTCTTACTGCCAATACTGAAAAAGATTACAAACAACTCCACAGTAAAGTAAAGGACAAAGGTGAAATCCCATTACTATTAAGTCTTTCTCAGTCTTGATTGTAGGCAAATGTTAAATGTGAACGTATTTACCTTTTCATGAGCCAACCATTTTTCCAGTACAAGAAGCCAAATCCAGGCTAACTTTTGAGGGTTGATGTTCTGCCCACATCTGAAAAGAGTGAAAAGGAAAATTTTGTAAAAATGAGTTTTTACTGCCTTTTTTGTTATTGTCATTGTCCAAGGCATAGATTTCAATGCTCAGTCCATCTTCAACAGGCAAGTCGTAATGAGAAAAATTTAACTACATGACAATTCAATAACACATTAGAACCAGTGTAGAGCTGGCAGGTTTCACCAGAAAATTCTTGGGCTGACTGGAAGTGTGGCTAAAGTGGTAGAGTGAAAAAAGCCAAGTGATAGTGTGAGGTAAAGGTCAAGGCCCTGTTACTCAGTCAATTCTTGAGCTAGACAGTGGCTCAAGGAGTAGTACAAGGCCTCAAGTTCAAATCTCAGAACTGCTAATAAAACAAATCCTCTAAAATCCCAATTCCACTCCCATCATTTCTAAAAAAATGAGGTGACACTATGTTCTAATCGATTTCCAACTCTTGGTTTTAGACTATCCTCCTGGCTCAGCTTCTTGAGAAGCTGGGACTACAGACATGTGTCATCATGCCAGGTTTGGTCTTTGAAAAACAAAAACCACTAAAGCCTTCCATTTACTAAGTTAAGTACTCTACTATTTGAGCTACACCTCCAACCCCCTTTTTTGTTTTTGGTTGTTGTTTTTTTGTCGGTTGTGGTACTTGAACCACTGGCCTGGGCACTATTGACCCTCAGCTTAAGCTCAAGGTGAGCGCTCTACCACTTGAGCCATAGCCACTTCCACTTTTCTGAGTGGTTTATTGGAGATAAGAGTCTCATGGACTTTTCCTGCCTGGGCTGGCTTTGAACCTCAATCCTTAGATCTCTTCCTCCCCAGTAGCTAGGATTATAGGTCTGAACCACTAGTTCTTATTTTTCTGATAGGGTATCTTCCTATTTGCTCAGGACTCGTCTTGGACTGCTACCCTATTAACTGGGATTTCAGGTGTATACCACCATATCCAGCTTATTTTTAAGTGTTAACATGATAGAGAAAATCATAATACCTCATGCTACCTAATATACATTTTTGAGCACAGAAAATGAATAAAAATGAATAAAAATGAAATGAGGACACAAAAATATTTTTTTTGGGGGGGGTTAGTCATGAGCCTTGAACTCTGGGCCTGAGCATTGTCCCTCAGCTCTTCAGCTAAAGGTGAGCACTCTACCACTAGAGCCACAGTGCCACTTCTAGTTTTCTGCTGGTTTATTGGAGATAAGTGTTTCATGGCCTTTTCCTGCCCGGGCTGGCTTTGAACTGTGATCCTCAGACCTCAGCCTCCTGAGTAGCTAAAATTATAGGTGCCTGACTTCAAAGCCTTTTTCTGAAGTCAGTAAATTTAGACAGTAACTTCTCAGAACACATATTAGGAAATACAAAGACTTTCTCTACTTGGTAGCTGCTGACAATACTTAAGCAGTATAACAAAGTAAGAACAATCCAGGGAAAAGACTAAAATAGTGCATTTGGTCCCAAAACTACTAGTTATTTTAATATGGCCATGAAGAATTCACTAAAAATATATAATGGAGAAATGTGATTATCAGGATAGTATCAAGAGGTGAGAAATTCTTTTGTAGATATGCATAGTTCTGTATCTCTATTACTGTGGGATTACATGAGTCGATATGATTCAAACTGCATAGGATTACAAATAAAAAATACAGACTTAAAATATGATTAAAATAAGAACTCTAGTATAGTATAGCTAACAAGTAATATGCAAATGTCACTATTTTTGTAACTTTCTGTGAGTCTAATTATTTCAAAGTAAGAAGCTTTAAGAGGATTCAGTTTCAGTCCTTTGTTAAGAGCTACAATCTCATTAGCAAAGAAAATACTTTTCAATATAGTTACACACACCATCTTCTTAATAAATAGGCACACTTCGGTGGCCAAATACTAAAAGTCGTACGGATTATGTATAGAAGTAAATTTTTAGAGAATGTGAAATACATCCTGCTTCTGCTAATTCTTCCTAGGATAATAGAGTGAGCCACAATAACCTGAGATCAAATACTGGAAACCACGTGACTTCGGACCTGTGACCTCCCCCTGGCTGTAAGAGATCCTTTACCTTAGCAGATACGGACATCGCACCAACGCCTGAAGTATGTCTTCCACCTTCTTAGGGATATCCCCTTGTCCCTCATGTAGCTGATGTACACATGCCTGTGCCAGCTCCCATTCTCCCCTCCGCAGGCATTCACAGAAAAATTCAAAAAGCTGCTTCTCAGTAGCACTCTCCTCTTTTCCAAAGGGAAAATTCATGTTTCCCAGCCCAGAGTGCAGGGAGATAGAAAGAGATGCGTTACGCCGAATACATGATCAATGGTCTCATTCCTGGAGTACCTCCTAGAAACAATATACGAGATAAAAGGAGATGGCACTCCAGACAAAACCGCAATGCCTGACTGGACTGGGAAAGGAGGGACTTAGATTCTGAATTTTTTTTCCCTTAAAGTTTCATTGGATCCCTCACTATCTCTTTTTTGAGATCTGTCACTCTCTGCCAGGGGTGCAATCCCGTCTCTACGCAGATCCTCTATTTAACAGTAGTACCACCAGTCTCCCGGGCCCCGGAGGGTAGACACGTAGGTCCACTTCCGTATTCTCTGCTCAACATTACTCCCAGTCGGGCTCCAAGTCCCCAGGTGGGCGCCTCGGCCAGAGTGAGTAATCCGGCAGGAACCTCCCTCGTCCGAGCCCTTGGGTTAAGGGAGATAAATCTGAATCTGAAACCGAAAGCAGAGGAGGCCGGAAGAGGGCAGGGAGGCAGGGAGCAAGGGCGGAAAGCACACTCCCTATTCAGGGGGAGGAAAGCGCATCTGCCTTCAACCAGGCGTCTCACACTCACCGGCTCCGGGCTCCCAAAGCATTAGGTGTTCCCGTGCAGCCATGTTTGAGGCGAGTCAGGTGACTGATCCCACAGAGAACCGTGGGTGGGGGGGCGGTGACGACTGAGCGCGCCGCTCCCATTGGCTCACTGGAGAGGAAGATGCAAATTAAGCGCCCGATGTGTTTGAGTCACGTGACTCTGCCTCCCGCGCTCTCTCCCGCCCTCCCACCAGGAAGGGTAAGCAGCTCTGAAAGCTGGCTGGCTACCTGGTGTGGGCCACGTGACAGGCCCTCCCCTTATACTATCGGTTGTGCGTCCGGCTGGACTGGTGGTGGGCAAGCCCCTTTTTCTCTCTCTAGCATCTGAAGTCGACATTTCCCTAGTGCCAACCAGAGACAGTGCTTTAACAGGATTCCTTTCTTCTACTTGGGCTCTTTTATAATCACAGAACTCTGCACTTTGAATTCTCATCGTCTTCTGTTTTTCTTTCTTCATTTCTATTGCTTTATTTTGTTCTACCCCTGAATAAGGTGCTGCAGGTCATTTCAAGAGTGCAGACCAATACTTAAGATACAGTGGGGGCAACAGCATAAAGATAGCTAAATCGTAAAGATGCACAAGGCAGCTGGCACAGAAGAATCCAGAATGAGCAAACCAGGCACCCTGTAATCTGAGCTACTCTGGAGGCTGAGATTTGAGGATTGCGGTTTGAAGACAGCCAACTCTCCGGGAGACTCTTATCTCCAATTAACCACTAAAATGCCGAAGGTGGAGTTGAGTCTAGAGTGGCCGAGAACCAGCATTAAGCAAAAAAGCTCAGGGTCAGCGCCCAGGCGGAGTTCAAATTCCAGGACTGGCGCGTGCACACACACACACACACACACACACACACACACACACACACACACACGCGCGCGCACATAACGAGCAAAGGCCTTTTTTCGAAAAACCTAGGATTCTGAAATTACTGTCTCTCAACAGTTTATTATCCCTCATCTCCAAACGGCGCTTTAATGTCAAAGTTTCGACTCAGATGTTCCCATTTGTGAGTTTCAATGTGAGCAATTTCTGCAAGCCTTTTCTAATTGTTTTCGCCTTCGTGGGTGGGGCGGGGACGGGGGCGGGGATTGGGCAGGAGGTGCCGGTGGCAGGGGATAGTAGTGGTAAAATCCGTATTGAGGATTGAACTCAGAGCTTTCCTAGCGCTTTACTAGCGTTTGAGCCACGCCCGCCCTCCCGTTATTTTCCTTTTCGTTTCTCAGACAGTCTCCCACTGTGGATGGGCCTTTACCCCGTCTTCTACCTCAGTCTCGCTACCTCAGTCTCACACAGCTCAGATCACTATTACTGGCCCTTTAGGCAATTTTTAGATGTTGTGAAGCAAGAAAGAAAACAAAGAAAGTTCCGATCAAAGTTTGCCTTGCTTCACACTCAGCACCCTGACGTTCCCCCATCGGATTCCGAGAATCTTTAAAAGGAGAAATAAGTGGGATTCATAGCGCCTAGGCTGAGAGGATTCGAACTACAATTCCCAGCAAGCAGCGGAACCAACGTTCAGCCTGCTTCTGATTGGATAAATGGTGAAGGTGTCCACCAATCACCGTTCAGGTTGTTGCTTTGTGGCTCTTTCCGCGGGAAACTGAACAGAGTTGCGGGGGAGGGCGGGGGGCGGGAGTTTGAAAGTTGGATGTTGCCCACCGGGCCGTGGAAAGTTGCTTTGGGGTGCAGTTGTAGGGAAGTGTGTGTGTTCGTTGTTTCCTGCTCCCTCCCTGGGCCTGTGGAGATTGAATAACGGGGTAGCGGAGAGGCTCTATTGGGTGCTGGGCACACCCCCTTAAGCCGGTAGGGATCTTCAGGGGAGGCCTGCCTTGGGTCCCCGGGCTTCTGGCCTTCTCAGGGGAGGCGGGATGCTTGGAAGTGACCTTATTGGACAATTCTATCTATCTATTCTATCTATCTATCTATCTATCTATCTATCTATCTATCTATCTATCTATCTATCTATCTATCTATCTGTCTATCCATCTATCTACTTACCTACCTAACCTACCAGATTTTGGGTGAGGTTTTCACTCCCACCCCACCCCCCCTTCCACTTCTTGCAGTTTAGGATCTAGGCAGGGAGTCTGCCCTTAGGGGAGGTTTGGGGACTGTCTCACTTAAGGCAGGGTTGAAGAATCCTAATCTGGAATCACGTTCATGGATTCGAATGCGTGCCTCTCATTGGCTTGCTGTTTGCATGTTTCTCAGTAGTCTGTAAAATGAGAGATAAAACATCCAAAGCGCTTGGAACTGTCTCTAGCATGTACTAACTGTTCAATAAATAGTAGTGGTGGTTGTTATTTCTCAGCTTTCATTGGATAGCTAACATGTTTCAGCAAGAGTGAAATCTTGCATGTGAGAATGTAAGCAGCAAGAGGAAATTTCAGTTTGTAGATAACACCTACAATAAATACAATCTCATTTGATTCAGGTTTGTTCTGACAGAAAACGGCAAGTTTAAATATGATTATGGACTTACAGTGTCATGGTCAAGTGGATAGTTCTCAGAGTTGGACTGTCTGGGTACAAATTCTGGAGGACGATAGATTAGCTGATATTTTTAGATTACTTTTCTCATGTCTAAAAAGGAACCAAGCTGGGTGCTGGTGGCTCACACCTGTAATCCTAGCTACCTTAGGAGGCTGAGATCTGAGGATCACAGTTCAAAGCCAGCCCAGGCAAGAAAGTTGGTGAGACTCATCTCCAATTAACCAGCAGAAAATGGGAAGTGTTGCTGTGCTCAAAGTGGTAGAGCACTAGCCTTGAGCTGAAGAGCTCAGGGACAGCACCCAGGCCCAGAGTTTAAACCCATGACTGACAAAAATAAATAAATAAAATAAAAAGGAACCAATAATTTCCTTGTAGTCTTACTGGGAATATTAAATGTAATAATTAGGGTTAGGTTTTGGAACAATATTAAGTTGTACTTGAGAAATTTAGCTATTATTCGTACACTGCAATGGACAGACTTTCTTTCTTTTTTTTTTTTGGTTGGTCGTGGGGCTTGAACTCTGCACTTGGGTGCTATCCCTGCGCTCTTCAGCTCAAGGCGAGTGCTCTACCGCTTGAGCCACAGCGTCACTTCCAATGGACAGGTTTTCTAAGGAAAGGTTATGTTGGGAAATATCTCTTGAAAGCTAGTTAATTCAAATAAAATTTATAAATACCCTGATAACCTTAAGATGCTATATAAATGTCCATTAGGGTTACAGTTTTCTCTGTGCATGTCTAAACATGTTCTAATATTTAAAGCACTTTAAGATTCTATAGCCTTCCTTAATTTTTATCAGTAATCATTATGTTTCATTTTGCATCAATAGATGCTGTAGTAATTTATTATAGGCCATCCACTATAGTAAATGTTACTTTGTGATGTTTCCTCTAGTTTTTTCCTTTCTTTGCTGGATCTGAAGGCATGAGTAGCAAGAAACTAAGACGAGTGGGTTTATCACAAGAGCTGTGTGACCGTCTGAGCAGACATCGTATTGTGACTTGTCAGGTAAAAGTCATGTAATTTTTTTTTTTTACCTAAGAAATTTTATGTACAAATTAACTGTTAAGAATACCTCAGCTGGGTGGCTCATGCCTGTAATCTTAGCTACTCAAGAGGCTGAGATCTGAGTATCACGGTTCAAAGCCAGCCCTGGCAGAAAAGTCCATGAGACTCTTTATCTTCAATTAACCACCAGAAAACCAGAAGTGGCACTGTGGTGCAAGTGACAGAACACTCACTTTGAGCTGAATAGCTCAGGGACAGTGCCCAGGCCCAGTGTTTAAGCCCCATGACTGGAAAAAAATATATATCTCAATACTATCTACTCAGGAGGCTGAGATCTGAAGATCACAGTTCAAAGCCATCCTGGGCAGGAAATTCTGTGAGACTTATATCTCCAAGGAACTACTCAGAAAAAGCTGGAAGTGGTGCTATGGCTCAATGGTAGAGTGCTAGCCTTGAGCACAGAGAAGCTCAGGGACAGAGCCCAGGCCCAGAGTTTAAGCCCCAGGACTGGCAAAAAAAAAAAAAAGGAATGCTTTCGTAACTCTGCATCATGGATTATAAAATTTTAAGTTCAGGGGCTGGGAAAGTGGCTGAGTGGTAGAGTGCTTGCATCGCATGCATGAGGCCCTGGGTTCAATTCCTAAGCAGAAAAAGCCATAAGTGGCGCTGGGGCTCAAGTGGTAGAACACTAGCCTTGAGCTGAAAGAGCTGAGGGACAGCGCCCAGGCCCAGAGTTCAGGCCCCATGACCGGGGGGGAAAAAAAAATCACAGCTAGGCACTGGTGGCTCATGCCTTTAATCCTAGCTACTTGGGAGGCTGAGACTGAGGATCAGGGTTTGAAGCCTGACTGGGAAAGTCTGTGAGACTCTTGTCTCCACTAGAGTAGCCAAAAAAAAAAAAAAAAAAAGCTGGAAATGGAACTGTGCCTCTAGTGGTAGAGCCCTAGTCTTGAGGAAAAAGAAGCTCAGGGACAGCAGCCAATCTCTGAGTTCTAGCCCCAGGACTGGAAACAAACAACAACAACAGCTACAAAACCTTAGGTTCACAAGAAAAAAATTAATGCCATTTTCTATAAATTACCTAGGTTGCATTTTTACATGCAATTTCATATATTGAAATCAATACTTTCACATTTTTAGGGGGAGAATAGTCATGGTATAAGGTAAAGTTCACCTGTGTCATTTACTTGGGGCTCTAGAAGAAGTTAAATTTTGTAGCTACACGAGAAATATGACTGAAATGAAGAGATAGTATTCAATGAGAATCGTCAGGATGATTTTCTTATTGATATAGGCCTGAAAACCATAGAGCATATGTTGTATTTTTGAGCACAATAGTGAAATAGATTCCTCTCAGCAGTGCTAAATTTTTATTTTAAGATTAAATCTTTAATAAGACAGGTTTTCAGAGTGTACTATATATTTTTGGTAAAGGTCAACTTTGCTTTCTCTGCTGTATATTTAATACTTCCCATGTTCTTTTTTTTTTTTTTTTTTTTTGTCGGTTGTGGGGCTTGAACTCTGGGCTTGGGTGCGTTTTCTGGTGGTTTATTGGAGATAGTCTCACTGACTTTCCTGCCCAGGCTGACTTTGAACTGTGATCCTCATATCTCAGCCTCCTGAGTAGCTAGGATTACAGGTGTGAGCCACTGGTGCCTGGCCTAATATACAGCAACCCCCCCCCCCATGTTCATATTTTGAAATGCTCTTGCAAGTATGAAATCTAACATTTCATTCTATAATTGGCTCTATTGTCTTTTCTCTAAGTAAACTTTTACTTAGAAATAAACACATTCTCAGGGCTGGGAAGGTAGCTCAGTGGTAGAGTGCTTGCCTAGCATGCATAAAGCCCTGGGTTTGGTTCTTCAGTATCACACAAATAGAAAAAGCCAGAAGTGGTGCTGTGGCTCAAGTGATAGAGCACTAGCCTTGAGCAAAAAGAAGTTTATAGACAGTGCCCTGGCCCTGAGTTCAAGCTCTAGGACTGGCAAAAAAGAAAAAAAAAAGGAAAAGAAAAAGAAATAAACACATTCCCACTTGACCTTTTTAGCAGTGTAATGTCTTGTAAACTTGGATTGGATGTTGCTGTTGCTATGTGATGTCACTTGGTATGACCTCAGGCATATGTCAACTGAATTGGATAAGTAGACCGTTATACTCTCTGGCACCAGTGGCTCATGCCTGTAATCCTAGCTCTATAGGAGGCTGTGATCTATGAATTGTGGCTTGAAACCAGCCCTGTCAGATCAACCTTTTTATCTTCAGTTTACTGGCAAAGAGCTAGAACTGGAGGTATGGATCAAGTGGTAGAGTTAGATCTTAATTATAAATATATATGAAAACATATAACATATACAGCGTAGATGTACAGAGTACCAGTCATGAATGAAAACCCATGGGAGGGTATGAGGCTCAGAGTTCAAGTTCTACAACACACACACATACACACACACACACACACACACACACACACACACACACACACACACAGAGACTGGTGTTTTTTTAAAATCAGATCTTTTAGTTAAGGTGTATTTAGGGTAAGAATACTATGAAGAATGCCTGCACACACACACACACACACACACACACACACACACACACACACACACACAGAGACTGGTGTTTTTTTTTAATCAGATCTTTTAGTTAAGGTGTATTTAGGGTAAGAATACTATGAAGAATGCCTGGGACTTGGGGTGTAACTCAATGATAGAACACTTGTTTAGTATATGTAAGGCCCCAAGTTCAATCCCAGGTATTGAGGAAAACAAGAGTTCATAAACCCTGGATCTGTGATACATTGCACTTATATCTACAGTATCAACTGAAAGTTTCCTTTTAATTTAAATTTTTTGTTCCACACATTTAAGAGAGAATGTAAAACACTTTCCTTTTTATGTTTCTTTAGGACTTCCTAGTTCTTTCCCCATTGGAACTTATGAAGATGACTGGTCTAAGCTATCGGGGTGTCCAGGAACTTCTGTGTCTGGTCAGCAGGGCCTGTGCCCCACTGATGCAAACGGTATATGCCTGCATATATATTTAAAATTATTTAATTATTAAATGATGATTTTACTTCAAAGATATATTTTTGGTAGAAGCAAAATTAGAGATGTATTGTTATATTATCCCAGCTGCCGGGGAAGCACAGTAGATGGATGTGGTGGTACCAGGGAGGCACAGATAGGAGGATTATAGCCCAGGCTGCTAAAATTCAAAGGGTATGAGGTTGCTTATGTTTTTTGAATAAGTATGGAGGCTAAAAAGAACTAAATCATCTTGTCATTCAGGCTTATGGGATAAAGATACAAAAGTCTGCCAATCTCTCATCAGCATTTCTATCTACCACTCTTGCTGCTTTGGATGAAGCGCTGCATGGTGGTGTGGCATGTGGATCCCTCACAGAGGTAAAGGAGGAACTCTCCATATCTTCTACTGACTTATAAGCTTCATAGCCAGAAAGAAGGATTTAGTCTAAAAGAGACAAATTATTTTATGAACACTAATCTGAATTAAATCTTAAGTACTTCAGTGGACTGTAGGATGCACCCTCAGTCCCTAGTATGGTTGCTCTGTAAATGGTGTTAAAAAAAAACTCTATTTCTTTGACTCAACTTAGAACGTAATGAACATTATGCAATAGTATGATAAAATATTTTGAGTGAATTGAAATTAGGAAAGGAAAATTGCAATTTTGTTAACGTTTGGGCAGATAATACCATACTGCTAAAGTGAGCTACTTTTATTTCCTGTTGCTGATAAACGTTGGTTCTGTGAGGTATTGGACTATCATATTAGTTAATATTGTTGCATAACCAATTACCGCAAAGCAAAGTGACTTAGAAGACAAAAACTGTTTTTCCCCCTCACTTTCTTTGGGAGTAGCTTAGTTCAGCAGTATTGGAAAAGGATGCAGCCCTGCAGGAGTAGGAGGATCTAATTCCTAGAGGGCTCGCTGACATGGCTGGTGGGCTGACATGGCTGGCGGGCTGTTGCTGGTTTTTCTTTAGAGGCCCAGGTTCTTCTGCACTTGGGCTCTCCATGACTTCCTCAGGGTGAATGGTCTCATAGAAGGCAGGATGGAAATGGTGGTAACTTTGACGGTCACGGCCTGGAAGTCATACACCATTTGTACCACATTCTTTTCCCTAAGAGTAAATCATTAGATTCAGTCTACTCTGAGAGGAAGGAATATTAAACCTCACTCTTTGAAAGAAATGGCAAAAGTTGAAGACATTTGAAAAGCACTATAGTTTTTCTTTTCCTTGAAAGCTGCCAGTATGTTTATGGTATGATATTTTATACTGTGTTTGCCAGTACACACCTAAGGATTTGCTTGAAGGTACTAGAGGAATAGATACTTTCAATTAATTTCCAAAGAAGAGTAGATTTCTTTGCTTACTTTATTTGTTTATTTATTTATTGTGATGGAGATTGAACCTAGGACCTCAAGTATGCTCAGCAAGCACTCTACCAATGAGCCCTTCTTATGTTCTAATATTCATGATTTAACTGAAAAAAATTTTTTACCTTGAAGATAGAGATCAATGTGTGTGTGTGTGTGTGTGTGTGTGTGTGTGTGTGTGTGTGTGTGTTTGTGTGTGTGTGTGTGTGTGTGTGTGTGTGTGTGTGTGTGTGTGTGGTAGAGTCTCCTGGACTTTCCTTCCCCAGGCTGTTTTTGTACCATGATCCTCATATCTCAGCCTCCAGAGTATCTAGGATTATAGGCAAGAGCCACTGGTGCCTGGATTACATATTTTATTTCTTGTCTTCCTAGAGAGCTTTGAAGTGTGTCTAGTACATGTAAATTAGTCTAGTGGATGGTTAATGAATATTTTTTTTTAAATTTTTTTTTTGGTCCAGTCATGGGGCCTGAACTCTGGGCCTGGGTGCTGTCCCTCAGCTCTTCAGCTCAAGGCTAGCACTCTACCACTTGAGCCACAGCGCCACTTCTGGCTTTTTTCTGTTTGCTTATGTGGTGCTGAGGAATCAAACCCAGGGCCTCATGCATGCAAGGCAAGCACTCTACCACTGAGCCACCTTCCTAGCCCTATTATGAGTATTTTAAGGGATCTGCTGTTGTGTTACTTTGCCACCAGATGGTGCCAGAGTCAATATCACAATCTTTTCTAGGATCAAGTTAGACCTGAGAACTCAATTACGGTTTTTAACAATAGTAATCCAGTTATAAATTTACTTACAGGACAAAAAATTGAATTTAAGGAAGATTAACTAAAAAAAGGAAGATTAACTAATAAGTGCTTTATTTATTATTTATTTTTTTTTTTGTCACGGGGCTTGAGCTCTGGGCCTGGGGGCTGTCCCTGAGCTCTTCAGCTTAAGGCTAGCACTCTACCACTTGAGCCACAGCACTACCTCGGGTTTTCTGGTGGTTAATTGGAGGAAAAGAGCCTCATGAATCTTCTTGCCTGGGCTGGCTTTCAAACCATTATCTTCAGATCTTAGCCTCTTGAGTAGCTAGGATTACTGGCGTGAGTCACTAGCATTGGCAATGCTTTTTATTTTTAAGACTCATAATAATATCCACTACTTTTCAACTTAGCTTAAATTCTTTGTGAATTTTTTTATTTTTTTCTTTTGGTCGTGGGGACCTGAACTCTGGGCCTGGACACTGTCCCTCAGCTCTTCAGCTCAAGGCTAGCGCTCTACCACTTGAGCCACAGCGCCACTTTTGTCTTTTTCTGCTTATGTGGTAGGAGGAATCGAACCCAGGGCCTCATGCATGCAAGGCAAGCTCTCTACCACTGAGCTACCATCCCAACCCCAATTCTTTGTGAATTTTAAGTGGCCGAGTTGGGATATAAATACTCTGCTTGTTAATGCCATGTTTTCTGCTTTCCTGTTCTGAGCTACAAGCACCCTCTTCAATCTTTTTTTTTTTTTTTTTGCTTTTCAGATAAGCATAGTATCTAAATTAATTGTTTGTTTTTGCCAGTTCTGGGGCTTGAACTCAGGGCCTGGACACTGTTCATGAGCTTTTTTTTTTTTGCTCAAGGCTAGCACTCTACCACTTGAGCCACAGCGCCACTTCTGGATTTTTCTGTTTACGTGGTACTGAGGAATTGAACCCAGGGCTTCAAGCATGCTAGGCAAGCACTGTACCACTAAGCCACATTCCCAGCCCAATTTATTCTTTCTTAAGAAATAAAGTTTATATATATATATATAAAATATGTATCTGGCATATATTTATGAATTCTTAGGAGTTCCAATATAAAACCTTGAACAAGCAGGGTATGGTGGAGCAAGCCTATACTTCTAGCTACTTGGGAGACAGAGTGGAGGATTGCATTTTGAGGAAATAAAAGAGTTTTGGGGCACAGAAGTTAGAGAGACCCTCTCTCAGTCAATGGCTGGCCGTGGTGGCATGTACCTGTTATCCCAAGTTATGAGGGAAGCACAATGGCCTGTCATCCCAGAGACTAAGGGAAGCACAATAGGAGGATCTCAGTCTAGGTGGGCCTGGGCATAAACTGAGACCTTATTTTGAAAATAACCAACATAAAAACTGGTGGAGTGGCTCAAATGGTAGAGAACCTGCTTAGCAAGCACTGGGGTCCCAAGTTCAAGCAACATATTGTCAAAATAGCACACCAACCACCACCACCACCACCAATACAAACCAAAGACTAGAATAATACTATAAATCTTGAAAGTAACCATGGACTTCTCTCTAACCCTCTTTTGGGAAGTGAACTTCATTTGGAATTTTCACTATTCTCTATCATAAAATTTTATTTTGGTTTATTTTTGAACTTTTAAAAATCATATGTCTGATTAAATCATATCTCACAATTCTTCCATAAACTGTTTTTCTCACTGTTATTTCCAAAATTTATCCATGTTATTATAGGTGGCAAGAGTATAATTCAGCTTGACTGCTGATCATAGTTGTAAACCTAATATATTTGTACATACACACACACACATATATATGTATTTTTGTTGTTGTTGTTGTTGGTTGTGGGGCTTGAACTCTGGGCCTGGGCGCTGTCCCTGAGCTCTTCAGCTCAAGGCAAGTGCTGTACCACTTGAGCCACAGTGCCACTTCTGGCTTTTTCTGCTTATGTGGTATTGAGGAATCAAACCCAGGGCCTCATGCATGCAAGGCAAGTGCTCTACCACTGAGCCACCTTCCCTGCCCTGTATGTATATCTATCTATCTATCTATCTATCTATCTATCTATCTGTCTGTCTGTCTGTCTGTCTGTCTGTCTGTCTGTCTGTCTGTCTGTCTGTCTGTCTGTCCATCTATCTATCTATGGTAAACAAATAACTTAAAGCTTAATGGCTAAGGGATATTTATTATTTCACACAGATTCTGTGAGTCAGGTATTTGAGAACTGCTTGAATGTGTCTAGTTCTAATCTCTCAGGAGATTATAGTCAAGATATTGACTGAAGACATCTATAAACCTGCCTGGAATTGGGGAAGCTGCTCCAAGATGGCTGCGAATTTGGTCCTGGCTGTTTGCAATCCTTTGCCATGTGAACCTCTGTGAACTGATTGTCTTCATGTTGTGAAAGTGTACTTTCCCCCCAGAATGTGATACAGGGGAGCAAAATCAAAACGGCAGTGTCTCTTATGATCCAGCCTTGGAAGTTATGTATACTTTTACTTAGTACTGGGGCTTGAGCTCAGAGCTTGGCACTCTTCCTTAGCTTTTTCACTCAAGGATAGCACTCTACCACTTGTGCCACAGCTCCACTTCTGTTTTTGTTTTTGGGAGGTAAGAGTCTTATGGACTTTCCTGCCTGGGTTGAACCTTGATCTTTAGATCTCAGCCTCTTGAGTAGCTAGGATTACAGTGCCACAAGTGCCAACTTCTTTATTTAATTAAAAAAATATTTTATTTTTGAGGTGGTCCTAGGATTTGAACTCAGAACCTGGGTACTGTTCCTGAGCTTTTAAATTTTTTTAAAAAAATTTATTTTATTGTAAAGATGAGTTACAAAAGGGGTATGGTTACATGAGTAAGATAATGAGTACATTTTGTCCCTGAGCTTTTTTGCTCAAGACTGGCACTTTACTACTTGAGCCACAGCTCCACTTCTGTTTTTGTTTTTGATAGGTGATTGGAGTTAAGAGTCTCATGGATTTTCCTGCCTGGGCTAGCTTCAAACCACAGTCCTCAGATGTTAGCCTCCTGAGTAGCTAGGATTACAGGCATGAACCACACTGGTGCCTGGGAAGTTTTAGTGTGTGTGTGTGTGTGTGTGTGTGTGTGTGTGTGTGTGTGTGTGTGTGTGTGTGTGTGTGTGTGTGTGTGTGTGTGTGTGTGTGTGTGTGTGTGTGTGTGTGTGTGTGTGTGTGTGTGTGTGTGTTGATTTACACTCACAACGTTCAGATAAAAGCTCAGCCCAGTTTATCCCTTTACTTGATCCTTGTGAGATGCCCATCTGGACACTGACCTACAGACATTTGAGGTAATAATTGGTTGTTATTTTAACACTGCTAAATTTGTGGTAATTTGTTGCACAGCAATAGAGAAATGAATACAGGTGTCATTGGAGGTACTTAAGTTCATGTGGAAATGATTGAGAGAAGAAGAATGTGTCTGGAAACAATCAGCTGCCATTTTTATAGCTACTCTTTCCTTACTTTACTTCACAGTTTTAAAATTTATTTATCGTCACTTTTGATTGGTGTTAACTGTACCAAATCTGGGTATAGAAAGTTCAGCTCTGAGAGATTCTTCCTTCGGAAGCTGAGGGGAGACTCAGAGACACCAACTCTGCTGTATTGCCAAATGGAGTGAGTTAAGGGATTTTGTCCCTTTCTTTGAGAAAATCAAATTCCTTACTTAAGGAATATATGTACAGACAATTCTGAATCTATTATAGCTGAAAATGGTAAAGAGAAGCTTGAAGCTCAACCTTTGAAAGATTACATTGTGAAAATCAAACCGATCATTGGCTTTTTCATATGAGAGAAAATAAATCAGTATTTTGGAACCTTGTTTTTTTTTTGGGGGGGGGGAGGGTTGGTCATGGGGCTTGAACTGTGGGCCTGGGCGCTGTCCCTGAGCTCTTCAGCTCAAGGGAAGAACAGCACTTGAGCTACAGTGCCACTTCCAGTTTTCTGGTGGTTGATTGGAGATAACAGTCTCATGGACTTTCCTGCCTGGGCTGGCTTTGAAATGTGAGCCTCAGATCTCAGCTTCCTTAGTAGTTAGGATTACAGGTGTGAGCCATTGGTGCCCAACTTTTGGAATCATTTTTAAAAATTACCACCTATTAAACATTGTTCCCACATCCCTCTTCCACCCTCAATGACCAATGGAATTTTGATACTATGGATATACTGTACATCTGTTTCTGTTCTGTGTGTATGTCTGTGTTTCATATATAAAAGAACAAGCACTCCTCCTACCTCCCCACCCACCCAGGCTTCTTCAAAATTAAATTTCATTCTTGGGGCCAGAGTCACCCCTGCTGAGAGTGCGTGAGATAGACACTTGTTAATATGCAAAAATAATTAAAGATATCATCAATGCAAGTATTTTCGTAAGCAATCTAGAGATTGCAGACTAAAACTGGTCCAAACTTGTGTCAACAAAGAGATACAGTATATTATATTACTTAGTTGAAGAGTATGTGTAGGAGAGCCAACCTGAAGGATTACTAATGTTTACAATATGGATAGTGATGCCTCAGCCAGTTCTTTGCTGTTAGTCATGAGAAATGATTCCATAGAACATATCTACATTATTTGTATTTCCCAAGTCATTTCAATGCTTTGTTCATGATCTAAGGAGACCAGGCATCCATCAGTAGAGGAAGTTTTGCTCTGAAATTGATTCTTTTACTGGCTCAAAAAGGTAGTCAGGATGCTAGAGTCCTATTTTAGCATTCCGATTTTTTCTTGGAATGAGTCACATTATAGTTCTTTTTCTTTCTCATTGATGGGGTTAGCTGTTGCCTGGGAGATGGTAAAGCAGGGGTTGTAAACTCACATGCCCACAAGGGCTAGGCATATAATAGAAATGCATGAAGTAGTGAAACCTGAAGTTTACATGCTTTTTTAGTATATATTTTGGCTGCTTACAACTGCACCAAACTAATTTTTCTTGCACATAGGTCTGCAGGTCTGTAAAAGTGGGCTTTGTTTTATTAAAACTAGTCAATTTCAAAGATGCCACACTTTAGCAACACGGTGGGGATAGTAGAAAGAAATTTCAGATGGGAATTCCTTGAGTGTGACCTGTTGACATGGTTTGTTTATCCTGACCAGTTTTTTGTTTTGTTTTGTTTTGTGAGGCAAGATAACCAGGCTTCTGTCCTAAAGCAGGATTTAAAAGAACTTATTTATTGTTATTGTAAAGGTGATATATAGAGGTCTGATGGTTATATAAGTCTGATAAAGAATACATTTCTTTTTAAACAGTGTTTCCTCCTCTCTCCCAGTTATTTCCTCTCGTCTCTACCCACAAGTTGTATAGTTCATTTTCAACATAGGTTCTAGTGAGTATCACTGTTGTATTACTTCACCCTTTGTCCGACCGTATCTGTGCTTCCCCTTACCCTCCTAAAGACAGAAAAACAAACAAAAGGAAATGAAAATAAAACAGCAACAAAGAAGAAAAAAAGGAAAAAAAAACCCTCTTGTTTTTACTTCCTGGAGTTCATTTCAAGCACGAAGCTATTGTGCCTATGTGATCCTCTCCTAAGAATACCCTTTGGTCTCACTGTATGTAAATGCCTAGAGATTTGTGTAATGCAACATGTCCCAGTGTATTTTTTTAACTATATAGTGTGTTTATTTGTAGATTTACAGGCACAAGACATGGGCCTCATATCTAAAATATAGAGATAAAAAATTAACTCTCCCCCAAAATAAACTCTCAAAGAAACAACAATTCAATTAATAAATGGGCTTAAGACTTAAAGAGAGACTTCTCAAAAATAGTAAGAATTGCTAATAGACACATGAAGAAGTGTTCAATCTCTGGCCATAAAAGAAATGCAAATCAAGGCTGGGAATGTGGCTCAGTGGTAGAATGCTTGCCTAGCATGAATGAAGCCCTGGGTTTGGTTCCTCAGTGCCACATACACAGAAAAAGCCAGAAGTGGTGCTGTGGCTCAAGAGGTAGAGTGCTAAACTAGAGGAAAAGAAGCTCAGGGATAGCACTCAGGCCCTGAGTTCACAAGCCCTAAGACTGGCAAAGGAAAAAAAGAAATGCAAATTAAAACAGCAATGAGATTTCACCTCATCCCAGTTAGAATGGCCATTATCAGGAAAATTAACAATAACAGATGCTAGTGGGGATGTGGCCAAAAGGGAACACTACTACACTATTGGTAGGAATGTAAACTTGTTCAACCACTCTGGAAAGCAGTATGGAGGTTCCTCAAAAGGGTAAACATAGAGCTTCTCTATGACTCAGCAATTCTACTTATGGACATTTATCCAACTTGTCATAGATAAGGCCATCCTAAAGTTACCAGCAAAACCATGTCCTTTGCAGAATTGTTTACCTTAGCGAAGATAGGGAATCAACCCAGATGCTCCTCAGTGGACTAATGGAAAATGTGACACACACACACACACACACACACACACACACACACACACACACACACACACACACACACACACACACACACACACACAATGGAATTCTACTCATCCATTAGAATGAATGATCTTGTACCATTCATAAAGAAATGGAAAGACAGAAAAAATTATATTAAATGAAGTAAGCCAGACCCAAAGAAACATACATAGGTTGCATGGTTTCCCTCATTTGTGGTAGCTAGAATGTGCCTAAAAATCTACAAGGATTTTAATACATATGGTTGATTGGATCGTTTTTTCCAATTCTGCATTCACCCCTTATTCAAGAAATAAACATATTTCTTAATAGCTTCCTAATGTTTTTCATATGGTGTTTAGTAAATGCTATTTGTTTTGAATGAATGCTTTCAAATGAATGATTATCTCCCTTGATAGTTCGATTTTTGTTTCACTGTGCAACTTGTCATGTCTATGTAATCTTGCCTTATTTTTGCTCTCATTCTCTATTTCCTGTCACTTAGAAATTGGTGGCTATCAATTGAAATAAGAAGGAGTGGTGGAGAGAATCCAACATAAAATCTCTTCCACATGCTGTTGCAATTTGAGATCAAGGTTTCTTTTTTTTTCATGAGATGAAATGCAACCTGGCCTTTCTAAGTTTTTTTTTTTCTTTTGGTTTTAGGGTTTGGAGAGTTAGTTATTTTAAACACTGAATTCTGCAGGTCTGAAGACCTGATTATATTTCTACAGAACTGTTGAGTAACCAGAGACAGGTATTAAAGTACTGGGGGTCATTTAAAAATGTGTAGTTTTTACAAGCTTGTCTCAGACACAAGCTGGACAGTTCTGTTCTTTTGCGAAGTGTTGGCTTGAAAGTTTGTTCTTTTCTATTGGCCCTCTCCTGAATGTACTGAGCATTAACTTGGTAAGATTTTAGGTCAATAGGTCCAAATTTCACATTCATTTTATCCATGTAATCTAATTTAAGATTAAAGTGAGTAGGCTTTATTTTTTTTTCTTTTGCTTAATTAGACTTTCTTTCCTTGGGAATATAATTTTTCCTTTTCAAACTAACCACTAATTTTTGCTGATATTTCATTAATCCTTGATGATAATTGAGTGATTTTTCCTATTTTCTTTTTTTTCTTAAAATGTCTTTCAGTTCTTTTTCTTTCTTTCTTCCTTCCTTCCTTCCTTCCTTCCTTCCTTCCTTCCTTCCTTCCTTCCTTCCTTCCTTCCTTCCTTCCTTCCTTCCTTTCTCTCTCTTTTTCTCTCTCTTTCTTTCTTTCTTGTATTTCTCATGTGGGAGTGTTAAAATATTGGCTCAAACTACACAAAGCTAATTGTATTTTACTGGTGTTTTCTGTGTGTGAATGTTACATTCACTCTGAGTTTCCAAAAAGCAAATAACTTAGACTGTTCTGGTTTGGCACATTTTCTTTTTCTAACCACTGTTGGGACTGAAACTGGAAACTGAATACAGCTTGAAATTTTGTGGTTTGAGTGCTAGAATTCAGGGCTAAACTGTCTGAAACTAGAAATGATTAATGTTGAAATGTTTTCATCCACTAAGTAAACCTGAAAAAAATAATGAAATTTAATGCCAGGCAATCCATAATATTGCATGTGTTGTAAATTTATGAAGTTAAAAGAGAGGAAAGACTATATGAAGAGGCCTAAGGAATTAGAAATTAGTTATTATAGTTTAAGTGTTATTATTCAGACTGTAAAACAAACAAAAATCCCAAACAAATTCAGATATTTCTTAATATTATGCATATAATGTTCAGTTTTCCCCAAGTGGCATTTGTATTTGGCTAACTTTTCAGAGTTTGAAGCATGTTTCTTTAAAGATGGAATAATAAATCAAAACTTTACATTTTATGCTACTTTACATTTTATGCTACTTTGCTGAATATTTTCATAAACATCATACTAATTAAAATGCTGACCTGTTTGATCTTACCAATGAAAAAATTACAAAGCATCTCACAGTTTTAAACTTTTAAAATCTGAGAACATGTCCAAAACTTGCTGTATAGATGGTGTTTATAAGTCAGTTCTCTGTTCTGTTACTCAGAATCTGAAGTATTTGTCCATTTTCAAGGTCCTCTTTCAACTTGAACTTTACCTTTTTCTAATATGCAATGATTAATGTGGGCCTTGTTTTTGATGATTATAAAAGGTCCATATAAGTATTGGGAAGTGAAGAGAGAGGGTTGGTGGAGGAACTTGACTTGTATCTTTATTTTTTATAGATTAGTGTGAATTACAAGTTTATAGTTATCTAGTTAAGGTTTATGGATTTAACTAAACTATCTCACAAAACTGGCAAGTGGCATAAAAGATTCCTGCAAAGAAACTGTAGATTGATGACTATAGTAGTTATAAAAATATAAGTAAATACATACATGTAAATGTGAGAGAAGCTGGTCCTTCTATGACTAATGAGGTAAAAATCAACCACAATAGAATCCCAAACTGAAATTATAAAGAATATAATTTGGTCTATGCAGATTTTTTCATTATTATTGATAATATAACTTTTTAATATTGTTCCTCAAAATACTAGTTAATGACAGTAGAAATTAACAAACATTTGGGACAGGAAGGCAGACTTGATTAGATTTACTATGTAAGAATGTTAAAATATTTCTAAATGTTGAACTTCATATCACATGACACTTTGCAGTCATGTGATACAAATTCAATATCTGGAAAAATTTTGCTAGAATTAATGATAAATTGGATTTTTCTTTTTTTCTTTCCCCTCCCTCCCTCCCTCCCTCCCTTCCTTCTTTCCTTCCTTCTTTCCTTCTGTGTTGTGCCAGTCCTGGGGTTTAGATTTGGGGCCTGGGCTCTGTCTCTGAGGGCTTTTTTTTTTTTTTGCTGAAGACTAGCACTCTACCACTTGAGCTACAGCTCTACTTTCAGCTTTTTCTGAGTAGTTTATTTGAGATAAGAATTTCATGGACTTTCCTGTCAAGTCTGACTTCAAACTGTGATCCTCAGATCTCAGCTTTGTGAGTAGCTAGGATTATAGGCATGAGCCACCATTGCCAGGCTAACAACTACTTTTTGTATGTGTATATGTGTGTGCCACTGAGGTAAAGGTATTGCCAGAGAAGATACATTTCCCCAAAGAAAAGACTTCCTGAATATAAAGCAATGTATATGAGAGAATTTCCTGCATTAGTACTGTTTTGATATAATAAGAGTTTGGGTTGCATGTGAGTGGCATGTACCTGCCTAGAGTTAGAACACTGTCTAAGCATTCATAGAACCCTGGGCTCAATCCACAGCATCACAAAGTAAATAAAAACCAAATTATAGACTGTGTATATATATGTGTTGGAATATATCAAGTGGCAGAAAACATTTGTATAGCTCATTTAATGACAAATTTACCTAAAAGGGAAGAAAATCATACATATTAAACTTGAGATCATGGTCTAAATGCTGAATTTTTGGGGAAAAGCACATTGTTGTAATTGACATGCATTAAAAACAACAACCTAAGATAGATCCTTTGATGAATGGATAGATTAGCAAAGGGTAGCATGATGTAGTCTAAAATATAGTAAAAATGATCTTTGTAGAGTATAGATGGATATTCTGGTAACATTCTTTCAGCTTTTCCATTGCATTATTGCATTATCCTTAAGCAATATAGAAGTAACATAGAAGATGATGTTAGATATACAAGAAAGTATGTTAGGATGGTATCAATTTTGCTAATTTTTATAAAAACACATCTTAGGGATGACATTGTCCAAAAAGAACTGTATTCTTTATCTTACACATGCAACTGTAACCCATTTGTACATGACCTTTATAATAACAGTAAAAGATTAAAATAAAACATTGTTCAACACAAAAAATAGCTCATCTTAGTCCATTAGTATATACCATTTTACTTTAACAAAACACCAGAGGCTGAGTACTTCATAAGGTACAGAGATTTGGCTCAGAATTCTGGTGGCAGAAGGCTCATACAACTGGCACTGGCATCTTGCTGACCCTCACCTCCCAGCTTCGTCCACAACATGATGGAGAATCACCTAGGGAAATGGCCTTGTGCAGAATGATAAAGAACATGAAGTAGCTGTTCTTTATAATCATCTTCCCTGATCAGAGCTAATTCATTCTACAAGAATAACAATTCCTCCCAAGGAATCCCTATAGTTAAAAAATGAATATATGAGTACTCTAGCCTGTCTTAATTATAGTTTTTCATCTGAATTACAAAACATAGACATTGCCAATTCCTTCCAAGGATAGAACATAACTAATACCAATCTAGATGCTTAGGGAAAAAGTTAATTTATTACATACAATGGATGTGTTAGGGTAGCAGGGCTGAATTCTTTTCTGAGGCTAGTTGGGACTGTTTTTTGCAGCAAGTTCCTAAAAGGATTTGCTTTGTCTGGCTTACTGTGTTTATATAATTTTTTAAAATTAGATTACAGGTCCACCAGGTTGTGGAAAAACCCAGTTTTGCATAATGATGAGTGTACTGGCCACATTACCCACCAACATGGGAGGTTTAGAAGGAGCTGTCGTGTACATTGACACAGAGTCTGCATTTAGTGCTGAAAGGTAGGCTATTTTATTATTTTCCATTATGTTGCTTTACTTTTATGACCTTCATACAGTATGGAACATTTACAAATAGCTTAACATTTATTGTATTTTTAAGATTAAAAAATGTCACATGTTTAAAGGAATAAAAAAGACACAAGAAGCAGCTTATTTTTGTCTTTTCTATCCTTTTCTTGATGGTATAATGGGTTTCTGGGTTTTACAGAAGGTTTGGAAGGTAGAAGGTAAAACAGTTGAGGAATGCTGGCAGAAAATGGGGAAAGAAAAAGACTAACAAGAAAGGGAAAAGATCAACTGCTTTGAAAGTACTTGCTAGTTGGAAGTAAAATATTAGTGAATAGACATTAAGTAGGATGTGTATACACTTGGAGATTGATTCGATTCTTCTGGTCAAAGTATACTTAGAAATAGTACTTGGACTCCTGTAATTGTATCATTATGAATCAGATCTTTCTTTTATTTCTCTCTAAACAGTACCATTTAGAACAAAGTGGATCTGATCAAGTAAATTCCAAATTGATTATTTTGCTTAGAGCTTATTATTTCTTTTGTTTGGTCTGTCTTGATTTTCTCTTCTTTTTGAGTATATGCTATCGGCTTATCAACTTTTGGAGTTTGTTATACCTTTGCATCATTAAAAAAGCTAAGTCCAGTGACTGACACATAGTAACCGTTACTCCAGATTTTGAAATTCAGTGGCTATTTCTTTACAAAAGGAATAAGAATTCCCTAAGAAATGACTGCTTCTCAATATGGAGTGGGAAATTTTTGAGTCTAAAACATTATATTAGATAGTAAAGAAGTAGGTAAAATTTGCAGGCCAAACAACTCAAAAGTCAACCTGAAGTAAGATCAAATAAGCTGAGTGTCAAGAATAAGAAAGGAATTAAGGCTGGGCACTAGTGGCTCACGCCTGTAATCCTAGTTACTCAGGAGGCTGATATCTGAGGATCTCTGTTCAGAGCCAGCCCAGGCAGGAAAGTCCATGAGACTCTTATCTCCAATTAAAAATGACAAAAAAAAAGAAAGGAATTAAGCATGAAATACTTAATTCCATTAGCCTATAATGATATTAAGAGTTAAAAAGGAACTAATTAATTAGCAGTTCTGGAGAAGCTACCTATTATTTTGATTATTATTATTTATTTTTTTCTTTTTTGTCAGTTGTGGAACCTGAACTTTGGGCCTCGGCGCTGACCCTGAGCTCTTCAGCTCAAAGCTAGCGCTCTACTGCTTGAGCCACATAGCCACTTCCAGCTTTTTCTCCTTATGTGGTGTTGAGGAATCAAACTCAGGGCCTCATGCATGCAAGGCAAGCACTCTACCACTGAGACATCTTCCCAGCCTATTTTGATAATATTAAAAAAAAATCCTCTTCTATATGAACTGTATTACTGAAAAACAAATAGCCCTTTTTATGGAAGGATTCCAGTAATAAGTGAAAAGGAATGGTAGAATATCCCCAAACTACAAGTCCAAATAATCTAATAGACCTAGGCATTGAACATCAAAGGATGCTAGAATTATGCAAAAACATTGAATGTCATTGAGCTCCCTCCTGCTAGAAGAAAAACTAAATAGGAGTAAGATCAAGCCTTCAGACCAGCTACCAGTTTACATAATAGAGGAGTGAGAAACAAACTGCTCTGGAGAGATGTAATCAACAAAGTACAAACTGTGGGAAATGTCAGAACAAAAAACCTGGTGTCTTTAATGGAGAAATGATAAGATCAAGATGAAAAAAGGAGGAGGAACCTTAGAAGTAAGACAGATTTAAAAGTCTTATCAGTCAGTTGCTGGGTGAAATACTTGTTTGGATTTTGATAAATAATTGGGAGAGAAAAAAGCTAAAAAAAATATTTCGCTACTCAGGAGGCTGACATCTGAGGATTCGGGTTCAAAACCAGCTGGGGCAGGAAAGTCTGTGAGATTTTTATCTCCAATTAGTCACCAGAAAATAGGAAGTGGCTCAAGGTGGTAGATCACTAGCCTTGAGAAAAAGAGCTCAGGTACAATGTGCAGGCCCCGAGTTTAAGCCCTGTGGTCTCATGGACTTTCCTGCCTTGGCTGGCTTCAATCACAATCCTCAATCTCAGCCTCCTGAATAGCTAGAATTATAAGCAAAAGCCATCAGTGCCTGGCTCAGATATATATATTTTTTATGGGGAAAATGTACTCCTCCTACCCCACATACTTCTTCCTCTCTGAAGATGGCATTTTCATCACCAGCAGTCTTCCTGTAGATATCTTGCCGAGCCACCTCAATATGTGAGGAAGAAAGGAAAAATGAGGGCAAAAATCATCATAATAATTATGATGAGGTGCCTGGGGCCTGTTAATTGTTGGCTGGATAAAATTGAAGACTGTCATAGAAAGGGTGAAGTAGAAATGGATGTTGGGTTGGTAAGTCACAGTTTGAACCACAGTGTAGAGCATTCCAGGACTTTGGGAAGAAGTAGATCAGAGAAATATGAGACTTAAAGAGGAATATATTTTAGCTTGTGTTTTAGTACTGTCTCCATTTTGTGCTTACAAAGCAAGCTAGCTATCTGTTCAAATGAGAAAGTGAAGGGTTAATATGAGGGAAAACTAAAATACTCAAGAAGAGTGAATCTGGGGCTGGAAAGGTGGCTCAGAGGTAGAGCACTTATCTTGCATGCATGAGGCCCTTGGTTCGATTCCTCAGCACCACATAAGAAAAAAGCTGGAAGTGGCGCTGTGGCTCAAGTGGTAGAGTGATAGCCTTGAGCTGAAGAGCTGAGGGACAGCACCCAGGCCCAGAGTTCAGGCCCCACGACCGGATCCCTCTTCTCCCCGCCCCCCCCCCCCCCCCAAAAAAAGAGAGTGAATCTAGGTATAAGTGATCCAAGTAGAGTATAACTAGATATCTTTGTATTAAGAAAGAGCAAATGGGGGCTGGGAAGGTGGCTCAGTGGTAGAGTGCTTGTCTTGGATGCATGAGGCCCTGAGTTCGATTCCTCAGCACCACAAAAGCAGAAAAAGCTGAAAGTGGTGCTGTGGCTCAAGTGGTAGAGCACTAGCCTTGAGCTGAAGAGCTGAGGGACGGTACCCAGGCCCAGAGTTCAGGCCCACAACTGACAAAAAGAAAAAGAAAGGAAGAAAGGAAGAGAAAGAAAGAAGGAAATTAAGAGCAAATGAGCTGGACATCAGGGGCTCATGCTTATAATCCTAGCTACTCAGGAAGTTGAGATCAGAGGATAATGGTTTGAAGCCAGCCTGGGCAGGAAAGACCATGAATCTCCAAAGAACCACCAGAAAACTGGAGGTGGTGCCTGGCTCAAGTGGTAGAGCACTAGCCTTGAGCTGAAGAGCTCAGGGACAGCACTCAGGTCCAGAGTTCAAGTCCTACAACCACAACCACCACCACCACCACCACCAACAACAAAAAGAATAAATGGGTTCAATTTCCAGTACAAAAATCCAAAATGGGGGATGGGGGTCGGGAAGAAACGAGGAATAAATTAAAACTATTTGTTTAAACTACATTAAAGAGGGGCTGAAGGCATGGCTCAAGTGATAGAATACCTACCTAGGAAGCATGAGGCCTTGAGTTTGAACCTCAGTACCACTACCAAAAAAAAAGGTAAAATTCATGAAATAGCTTGAAGTGGTGGTGCATGCCAATAATCCTAGCACTAGAAAGGCTGAGCCTGGAGGACTTTGATTTTGAGGACAGCTTGGGCTACATAGTGAGTCCCTATTTAAAAAACAAAATAAATCAAGTCCAATAGTCATGTCCTGGTGGCTCATGCCTGTAATCCTAGCTACTGAGGAGGCTGAGATCTGAGGATCATGGTTCAAAGCCAGCCTGGGCAGAAAAGTCAGTGAGACTCTTATCTCCAATTAACCACACCACCAGAAAACTGGAAGTGGTGCTGTGGCTTAAGCAGTAGAGATCTCGCCTTGAGTTGAAGAGTGCAGGGACAGCGCTCAGGCCCAGAGTTCAAGCCCCATGACCGACAAAAAAAAGAAAGAAACAGGATCCTCAGATCTCAGCCTCCCAAGTAGCTAGGATTACAGATGTGAACCACAAGAGCCCAGCTTGCCCATAAGATTCTTATCTCTAATTAACCACAGAAAAGCTGGAAGGAGCGCTGTGGCTCAAGTGGTAAAGTGCCAGCTTTGAGTGGAAAAAAGCTTAATGGACAGTGCTTAGGCCCTGAACAAGCCCCACTATGGCACAGGAAATAGAACAAAATACCAAATCCCAACAATGCATTAGCTAGTTTATTTTACACATCTTTTAGAAAATAATACAAGATGGGATGTTAATGTATATATGAATTATACCTGCAGACTGTTTAAAAATTAAATAATAAGTCAGGTGCTGGTGGCTCACACCTGTAATCCTAGCTACTCAGGGGGGCTGAGATCTGAGGATTGGGATTTGAAGCCAGCCTGGGCAGAAAAGTCCCTGTGAGCCTCTTATGTCCAATTAACCACTCAAGAACCAGAAGTGGCTCTGTGGCTCAAGTGGTAGAGTGCTAGCCTTGAGTACAAAGAGTGCCAGACCCTGAGTTCAAGCCCTACAACCGACTAAAATAAATAAATATGTAATTTGGGCTTAACCCCTTGGATACTGAGGCTTCCTTGGGAGAGGGAAATGCTAAGCTAAGCAGACAGAGTTCTCGATTCCTTTCTTTAGATTTAGAAAATGTCTTTTTGTTTTACCTATTAGAACACTTAAAATTGATATAGTCTTAGATACCAAATGCTTACAAATATTTTGAAAATATGGATAAATAGATTAATCCAGTGAGCCATCCCCATATTTTAAACCGATGAATATTTTGGCAACTATAAGAATTTTAGTATATAAAAATTGAATAAATAATGTATTTTCCCTATTGGAGATAATTAGAAAAAGATGGAAGTGGAGGTTAAGAATAAAAGTATCTGTTGAAGGAAGAGATGGGTCAAGGAATAGCTGGCATTCTTTGTCTGTGAGGAATAAGTGGCTCCAGACAGAGGACCCTGAGAAAGATGTAAGGTTTTTTAATACAGTAAGTTAAATTAGATTGTAGGGAAGAAGATTTTGTGAAGTTAGCAGTATGTTCTCTTACAGCCAGCAACTGATCGGAACTTATTCAAGGAGAAATTTTAAAAAAATATATATTTTTTGGGTCCGGTCGTAGGGCCTGAACTCTGGGCTTGGGTGCTGTCCCTCAGCTCTTCTGCTCAAAGCTAGTGCTCTACGACTTGAGCCACAGCGCCACTTCTGGCTTTTTTCTTTTTGCTTATGTGGTGCTGAGGAATCGAACCCAGGGCCTCAAGCATGCAAGGCAAGCGCTTTACCACTGAGCCACCTTCCCAGCCCCTAAAAAATATATTTTTTAATGTGTTTTCAGACATATTTTTTGGGGGGGCTTTTATGAGTCAGGGCAGTGAAGGTAGGCTTTTTGTTTTTTTGTTTTTTCTTTTTGTTCGGTTGTGGGGCTTGAATCCAAGGCTTGGGCACTGTCGCTGAGCTTTTTCTGCTCAAGGCTAACACTGTATCACTTTGAGCCACAGTGCTATTTCCAGTTTTCTGGTGGTTAATTGGAAATAAGAGTCTCATAGACTTTCCTGCCTGGGCTGGCTTTGAACTGTGACCCTCAATTCTTAGCCTCCTGAGTAGCTAGGATTACAGGTGTGAGCCACCTGCACCTGGCTAATTTTTTTTTCCCTTACAGCATAATCCCTTAAAGTGATATTATCTCCATCATAACACAGTCTGAGGAGGAAGACAGGTGAATTTTCTACCTAGTAGGTGTCTTGGAAATTTGTATAGAGGTTCAGGAAGAAGTGATTTTTCTAATGATAAATGAGTGGGGTCTTGGGATGCTGAATGGGGTGTGATATGAGAGATGTTGATACTGATAAAAAGGCACTAGTCCAGTTGACGTTTTTTATAGATGACCATGTTTTAGCATGATGAACTGGCATCTCACTTTGTCCATACAGTAGTCCTGTGTAGATAAACAGGTTGAAAATTAGGAGTGCCATTTTAAGAATAAGGATGGGACTCAGAAGTGATATGACATACCCAAGATCATATGGCTAGTAAGTTTGCTGAAAGGTGAGCATATATTTCTGTTTCCACTCAACTGTGGTTGGAAAAAATGATTGATTCTAGAAAGGTTACAAGTAATACCTTCAACCATTCAACGAACATCTGTTAGCTATTGAGCATTATTCTATGAATCTATCTTTACCCCACTTCCCACCAGGCATCCAGTAGTTTCCTTTCTATTTACAGGAGTTTTTGTACAACTTATAAATATTGCCAGCTTAATGCATTGTAAATATCTTTTTATTTTTAGTCATCTATCATCTTGTGATGTCTTTTGTTGAATAGAGTTTTAAGTTGTTGCTATATGGTTTTGGTTTTTGGATTTTAATTTAGAAGTTTCATCATCATTAGGCATCAAAGATAATGCCCTACAGTTTTTTAAAACAATATTTATGTTTTCCTTTTATATTGATATCTATAATTGAACAGAAACCTATTAAGGAGCTATTTATTTAAAATTTTGATACAAACTACCACATTTGTCTAGAAATAGTCTAATAGTTGTATTCCAACCTACACTGTTTTGGGATTTTTTTAATCCTATGCTTTTCTTGTTTCTTTCTTTAATTTTTGTCATACTTATAGGAAAAATGGTATCTCATTGTTTGAACTATAGTAGTCCAAATCTTTTCCTTAGTCTTTTTTTTTTTTTTTTTGGGTCCGGTTGTAGGGCCTGAACTCTGGGCCTGGGCGCTGTCCCTCAGCTCTTCAGCTCAAGGCTAGCACTCTACCACTTGAGCCACAGCACCACTTCTGGCTTTTTTTTTATGCTTATGTGGTGCTGAGGAATCGAACCCAGGGCCTCAAGCATGCAAGGCAAGCGCTCTACCACTGAGCCACCTTCCCAGCCCAGTAGTCCAAATCTTTTCATGTATGAATTGACTATATTTCTTTGGCACATTACAAATATACTTTATATATTTTTTGTCTTTTGTCTTATGGATTTATGTAAATACTTTCCATTTTATCGATACTAATGTCTGATTTTCACTTATACTTTAACTTTGGTGATGATATCATTTATGTCTATGATTTTGTTGTTATATTCAATCCTTTAGTTTTTCTTTTATGGTTGATGTTTATTTCCTAGGGCCTTAAATTATTCAGTAAGTTGTACTGCAGAAGTGCTCTATTCTCACTCACTGTCACACTGGATATCCACCTGGTTTATCTTCTCATCTCCTTTAATCTTCTCCTTAAATGTCACCATAGGACAAAACTCCACAAAATAGTGCTTGCTTCTATGCTTTATGTCTTTTTCCATAGTCTATAAACTCCATGATGAAAGAACTTTTTCTCTTTCCTTGTTTCTCTTCTCTTTTCTTCCCTTTCCTTTCCTTTTCTTTCCCTTTTGCTTTTTCTTTTTACTTTTCTACCCTCTTTTTCCCTCTCTCTCTCTGTTATATTACTATATCCTCAGCTCTTAAAATAATGCCTAGTATAAATGTTGAATACATAAATCTTGTGTATCCTTTCAAAGGAACCTGTTTTATAAGAAGGTGTCCACTAGGTGGCATTGTTTTGAAATGGGAGTCAAAGATAACTTCTGTTGCTCTTTCCCTAAAGAGACATATGGAATCCTTAGGCATAGGATACATTTATCTTTAGTTCTGATTTATATTCTTCAGATGGTTCTAAAATAAAAACATTTAAAGAAGCATATAGAAAACTGTGTCATATTGATGTGTAAACAGCCATTTACTACAGGTAACTAAACATGGTAACTGAATAAAGATAGCTTATGTGCTGATCACCATTTCTACTGATTACTATGAATTGATCACCATGAGATAGCTGTATTATGTTCCAGAACTTTTTACCATCCAAGGAAGTGGGTGAGATCCAATGAGCTACATATTCTCCATTTGGTTCCTGACCAACTGGGTATCTAAGTTTTGAAAAGCTTTCATGTTTCTGATAGATGTTGCTATGCCTATTCTATTAAAATTTGGTAGGAAACACTATAGCTTTTTTTTTAATGATGAGTGGTAAACTTAACAAATAGTTACCTTACTAAACAATTATATATATTTGTCCAGGCTTTTAGATTTTGCCAGTTCTGCTATTTGAATGCCTATTACTTCTTCCTGCTTTCCTCATCTTATTTCCTTTTGTTTTAATCCCTGTCCCCTTACAGCACTTCTAAATGATTATGTCAGTTTTGGTTTCTCTCTCTCTTTACACTTATTTGGACCCAATTCTTACTCCTGAAGCATGTTTTTTCTTTTTCTGTTTTACCTAATTGTTTATTTTCTTTTCAGGTTGTTTAAAATATACTTTACAAAAGTTGTTGGCGGGCTGGAAAGGTGGCTCAGTGGTAGAGCTTGCCTTGCATGCATGAGGCCCTGGGTTCGATTCCTCAGCACCACATAAGAAAAAAAGAAAAAAGCCAGAAGTGGCACTGTGGCTCAAGTGGTAGAGCGCTAGTCTTGAGCTGAAGAGCTGAGGGACAGCGCCCAGGCCCAGAGTTCAGGCCCCACGACTGGACCCCCCCCAAAAAAAAAAAAAAAAGTTGTTGGCTAGTTTCTTTTTATTTCTCTGTTCTCTTTTGCTGTTTTAGGTGTTTCCCTGTCACTTTAGATTACACCATATGAAAGAAACTTAATTTGTTTATCTGTTTGAAGTGATCAGTCTCGTCTTAGAACTCTTCAACTGTTTAGAGTTAAAAACTCTTCTTTTGTACTGTGTGTCTCCAAATGGAACATAAAATATAGGGTGGTTTTTGTGTTTACAGTCTCTCCTGCTAGATCCCTTGGAAGGCTAAGTACTAGGGCTGATAAAGTGTCATTTTAATTGGCAGACAGTTATACTCCAAGAATTGTATTTTTAACATTTTGAACCTTAAACACTTGTCATTTTCTGGTAATGCTTCCCATGTCTTCTTAAGCTATTGCTGGCGATAGTTGCCTCTGTTTCAACTTGTAATTCTTGTACATTCATATATTATTAGGTCATGATTTCATGTTTAGAAAAATCATTTTCCTAAAACAACTGGGAGCATTCATTTGTCAAGATAATAATAGTTCATTAAGTAGAAGATAATTTTTTGATAGGAGTTAAATTTTAATTGAGAAAGCATATTTTTTAAAGCAATGAAACATGATGACTTACTGATATCTGATTATTAAAATGATTATATACCCTATTTGTTCAGATATACTTTGTGCATTTTGGAAAATGAAAGCATTTTCTTTTCTTTTTTTCTTTTTGCTGTTTGTGTGGTCTGGGCCTGGGCACTGTCCCTCAGCACTTCAGCTCAAGGTTAGTGCTCTACCACTTGAGCCACAGTGCCACTTCCGGCTTTTTCTGCTTATGTGGTACTGGAGAATTGAACCCAGGGCCTAATGCATGCAAGACAAGCACTCTACCACTAAGCCATCTTCCCAGCTCCCTGAAAGCATTTTCTTATTCACTAATATATCTTATAGCTGTGAGGCAAAATATTATTCATTAAACATTTATTCCCAAGAATATAAACCTTAGACACAATATTGCTTATTCAAGATAAGATGAGAACTAAAAGCCCATGTTGGTCTCATGCTCTAACAGCTACCCTTTGGAAAAGGACAGATCACATTCATGGCTTACATTTTCAGCCATTTCTTAAACCTGCTCTGTTGGTAAGCCAGCTTAGGAGTTTCCCAAGTAAAATCCACTAGAGGTTCAGCAATCATTGATTCTTTTCTCCTGTACTGTTTTTCTCACGTAGGCTGATTGAGATAGCGGAATCCCGCTTTCCCGGATATTTTGACACTGAAGAAAAGTTAATTTTGACAAGTAGTAAAGTTCATCTTTATCGGGAACTCACTTGTGATGAAGTTCTGCAACGGTATGCTGGTTTATTTTTCATTGTATTAATTTAGCAATGCTTTCAAAATAATCTTTTTTTAAAAAAAAACTTTTGTTTTTCATTTTTCCAGCTTCTGAGTAAAGGAAAAAAAAATCTCATGCATGAGAATTATGGGAAATATATTAGAGAAGTAACTTAGGAAGTAACGTAGAGAGGACCAATTTGCTGTTGTTTTAAAGTTAACTTTTTAAAAAAGTGTTGTTTTTTTTTTTTTGCTTCTCCTGAGGCTTGAACTCAGGGCCTAGGCACTCTCCCTAAGCATTTTTTGCTCAAGGCTAGTGGTATACCACTTGAGCCACAGCACCACTTCCAGCTTTTTCTGAGTAGTTTATTCGAGATAAGAGTCTCATGAACTTTCCTGCCATGGCTGGCTTTGAACCACAATTCTCAGATCTCTGCCTCCTGAGTAGTAGTTAGGATTACAGGCATGAGCCACTGACACCTGGCAAAAGTGAACTTTTAGCATGCTATTTTTAACTTAGGTTTTAAGTTTGTCTATTATTTTATGAATTCTGCTTTTATAGGATTCAATCTTTGGAAGAAGAAATTATTTCAAAAGGTGTTAAACTTGTGATTATAGACTCCATTGCTTCTGTGGTCAGAAAAGAGTTTGACACACAACTTCAAGGCAATATAAGAGAAAGGAACAAATTGTTGGCTAAAGAAGCATCTTTGCTGAAACACTTGGCAGAGGAGTTTTCAGTCCCAGTAAGTTTTTCTTTTACTCTTATTTATCTTTTCTATTAACTTCATTGATCTATAATATCAAATAATAAAATTGAGGAAAATGTGAAACAGATGACTTTTTAAGGTAGTACAGCTCAATTGCAATAGTAAATACTATTTTCTAGAATTAATTCATTTTTTGTATATATTTTTTATTGTAAAGATACTGTACAGAGGAGTTACAGTTATATGAGTAAGGTAATGAGTACATTTCCTATTGAACATTGTTACCTCCTCCTTTGTTTTTCCTCTACCATCCCTTCCCTTCCCACCTCCCCAATTCCTTCCCTCCCTCAGCTCTCTCCACTGCAAATTACTTCATTTGCTGAGATTATTTTACCCTTTTTATAATTTGAGACAGGGACTGATTTAATTGTTTACAGTTTACAATTACAATAGACTATTGTTGTGTGTGTATATATATATATATATATATTTAATTATTTTATTTTATTTTTTGTCGGTCGTGGTACTTGAACTCTGGGCCTGGGCACTGTCCCTCAGCTCTTCAGCTCAAGACTAGTGCTCTGCCATGCTCTGCCACTTGAGCTACAGTGCCACTTCCTATTGTATATGTTTTATATCACGTTCCTCATACAGAGATGATGATTAAGTAGTAAAATACTGTGGGATAGCCTGTGCCTCGTTTTATGAAGTTTCTTTTACTGTAGTAATTGTCAGTTTGGTATGTTGTTGTGTTCAATACTCTTTTGTATAAAGTAGGATTTGGTTTGTGAGACGGTCAACCATTAGGGTATGTTTGGAAGGCTAGTAATGAAAGCACCAGTAAGAAAACCTGGAATGACTCAGTATTGCTCTCAGTTGTGAGTGCTGTTATCAGGGAATGTGAATGTGAAGGCACTGTTGAATGGGTTTGTGGTGTACAAACTATACTTCCTAAGGATATAGCAAGTGTTACTTTCATCTGCCAGCTTGTGGGAGGGTTTTACTTCTTCTTCTTTTTTTTGATTCCCTGGGTTGTACTTTTATTAAAATTTTTAAAAATATCCTTATTGTAAAAGTGATGAACGGGGGTGGGGGTGGGGGGTGGGAGTGGGGGTGGGGTGGTGTTATAGTTACATAAGTAAGGTAATTAGTACATTTCTCTTTAAACACTGTTTTCCCTTCCCTCATTTTCTCTTGGGATTTTACTTCTATAGCCACAACAACGGTTAGTATTGTTAAGCTTTTCTTTCATATTTTGAGGTAGAGTCTAGATGTATTGCTCAAGTTGGTCACATACACATGGCCGTGTAGCCAGTGCTAATTCCTCCTCTGAGTGCTGACGTTATAGGTGTAGGCTTCCATACCCAGCTTAAGTTTTTCAATTTTAGTCATGGCTTGTTCAAACAGAAGAAAATTCCTTAATATGAGATAAAATTGGATTGAGCTTATATAGTTTTTAAATTTGATTTTGGGAAATTAAAATCTTAGATCTTTACAACATAAGGGATATGTATAAATAGCCATGTAGCCCTTTAGATGATAAAGCCAAGCAAAAAGTCACAGGAGAAAATATGACATACATAAAGTTCTATATATTTAAATGTTTTTTTTTAAATTCATAATTTGGATTAAAATTAAGTTCTATAAACTTTACCTTGGATACTGCTGATCTTTTTTTTTTTTTTTTTTTTGGATCCAGTCGTGGGGCCTGAACTCTGGGCCTTGGAACTGTCCCTCAGCTCTTCAGCTCAAGGCTAGCGCTCTACCACTTGAGCCACAGCACCACTTCCGGCTTTTTTCTTTTTGCTTATGTGGTGCTGAGGAATCGAACCCAGGGCCTCATGCATGCAAGGCAAGTGCTCTACCACTGAGCCACCTTCCCAGCCCACTGCTGATCTTTTAAATTTCTCTCTCTCTCTTTTTTTTTTTTTTTTTTTTGGTCGTGGTGCTTGAACTCTGGGCCTAGGCGCTGTCCCTCTTCTTCATCCATAGATAAAGATGGATGGGTTTGGACTCAGAACCTTGCACTTGCTAGGCAGGAACTCTTTTGTTTTAAGTTATGACTCTAGCCCCTTTGTTTGTTTTGAATAGAGCCCTTTGAAAGAACAGGTAGTTAGTAGCTGTACATCTTTACGTGTTTTTCTGCTTAGAGATAAATGTTTAATATGCTATATACTTACATAGCACAAAAGGTTTGCATTTTTTCAAAGATCTTTAGAAATACTTCCTTTAGCAGATGTTAGAAATTTCCTAGCCTAATTCCTTCATCTGAGTAGAAAATTATGAAATTTTTAGCTTTGTACTATACTTTGTGGCTTCATATGGAACTACATTTCCTAAAATACAGTTATTATTCTGTAGTTCATTATACTTTTCCAATTAGCTAACCTTGTGCCTCCTTGCAGTTCTGCAGACATACTAGCAGTCATTTTTGCCTTACCAAAGA
>NW_027202270.1:132927282-133076115 GCF_024711535.1 Dipodomys merriami | reverse complement strand
ATATTTTGCCTCTGAACAGCTGTATGGTTTTCCTTTCCTGATAGGGAGGACTTGCCTAACCATGTACATATTAGTCCATACTCATCCCTTACCAATCTCTCTTTCTATGCTTTAGATTTATCCATAACAGTTTTTACTGTTGTATATTATAGCTGAATGTTTATTGCTTGTGTGTTCTTTGTACTCTATAGAATGGTTCTTTGTCTACTCTTAACTGTTACTTTAAACACGAGGAATAGTGCCCAACACACAGCAGAAATTGATACTCAGAAATATTTCTGAGTATTTGAGTTGCAGATTGGTTTTCTCAGACTTGAATTATTATTATTATTATTATTATTATTGTCGGTTATGGGGCTTGAACTCAGGGTTTAGGAATTCTCCCTGAGCTCTGTCACTCAAAGCTAGTACTCTATCACTTTGAGCCACAGTGCTACTACCAGTTTTCTGGTGGAGACTTACAAATAAGAAACAAAATGTAGTAGTTTCTTAGCCTCTTGTTAATTTTTCTTTCTGGAACATTTCTTTCTTTCTGTTTCTTTATTTAAAGCTATGTTTTTGTTGATGAGCCTGTTTGGAAAGCTAGTGAATATTGCTGGCATATTAGAATCTTCTGGAAATGTAATAATCCTTACGGAAAATATTGAGCCACATCCTTAAAATCTGAAATTTATTTTAATTTTTGCTTAGGTAGTTTCAATGTCAAAAGTAAGATCAGTAATTTGTATTTTATTTATTTATTTTGGTAGTGTTGTAGATCAAATATCTAGGCAAGCATTCAAGCATTGACCTCTATCCCCAACCCCAGAATGACTTGTGTCTTTGTAAACATGTGAGAACAAATGTTCTCCCCCAGGGTTGCAGAAAACCTGATTTCTCAAGCTCTTGTTTTGTTCTCTTCATCTGTATTGTAATACAATTTATTATCTTAGTCAAGATTTAGATCACATTTTATTAGTGTTGTGGAAACTGACAAAAACTCTTTGGAGTAGTTTATATGAAATAAATCTTCTTTTAAAAAATAGGGTGAAGTAGTACATAGAATTCTGAATTTTAGGGACTTTTAATGCCTCCAAAGGTTTTTACATTTCTGACATTTGGTCCCGATGGATAGCTTGATTCCTTTCTCCAAGTTTCAAGATGTTCAGGTTACTAACATTTCGAAACCTTATGAACATTCAGAGCATGTTTAAGTCACAGGAAACTGGAGCCAGGCCTATTTTTTTTTCTGACAGTTTATTATACTGACCTCTTTATAGCGTTTTTTGATTAATAGCACTAAGGACTTAACTCAGCTTTTTCTTTTATGATATTTGTAGAAATTTTGAATTTTTAACTTATTTAGCACCCTATTAAATATTAATCTGTTTTAAAAATCAACTTATTTTCCTCTTCTAAAATAAAATAATAAGCCAAGTGCCATTGGCTCACTCCTGTAGTCCTAGCTACTAGGAAGCTGAGATCTGAGGATTGCAGGTCAAAGTCAGCCTGTGGAAGAGAATCTGGGAGATTCTTTTTTTTTTTTTTTTTTTTTTTTTTTTTTGTCGGTCATGGGGCTTGAACTCTGGGCCTGGGCGCTGTCCCTCAGCTCTTCAGCTCAAGGCGAGCGCTCTACCACTTGAGCTACAGCACCACTTCCGGTTTTCTGGTGATTTATTGGAGATAGGAGTCTCACAGTCTTTCCTGCCCGGGCTGGCTTTGAACCGCGATCCTCAGATCTCAGCCTCCTGAGTAGCTAGGATTACAGGCGTGAGCCACCAGCGCCCGGCTTCTGGGAGATTCTTATCTTCCCCCACAGAAAGAAAGAAAGAAAGAAAGAAAGAAAGAAAGAAAGAAAGAAAGAAAGAAAGAAAGAAATGAAAGAAAGAAAGAAAGAAAGAGAGAAAGGAAGAAAGAAAGGAAGGAAGAAAGAAAGGAGGGAAGAAAGAAAGGAGGGAACGAAGGAAGGAGGGAACGAAGGAAGGAGGGAACGAAGGAAGGAAGGAAGGAAGGAAGAAAGAAAGAAAGAAAGAAAGAAAGAAAGAAAGAAAGAAAGAAAGAAAGAAACCCATTGTTGAAGTAGACTTGTGGGCTCAAGTGGTAAGTGCTAGCCTTAATATAAAAGCTCAAGATTCAGTGCCCAGGCCCTGAGTTCAAGCCCTAGGACTGGCATAAAAACAAAAAACCCAAAAATAATAGTAACAGATATCACTTTTCTTGACTTAGGATCATTTTTTTTTACTATTTAATTAAAATGTATACATAATTGCTTGACTTTTTGGGATTTTGCTTAACTCCTCTTAAAGTTTAAGCAATAATAATCTTCAGCCCCTTGATATTACAACAACATATTGCATACATATTAGATGTGTTTAACTCACTCTGCTTATTTCATTGTGTGCAGAAAAAGACTGTGTGCTTCTGTGTGGATAAAATTAATTCTTGCAGTTTTGAAAGCTTGTTCAATGTTAATTGTATTCAAGTAAGTAAGCATATAGAATAGTCCTAGGGAAGCAGCGATTTAAAAACTACACCTCTAATGTCCATAATATATACAATCCTAATATTTATATATTATGTAATATACAATAATACATACTGCTCTAATATGTCTGGAGAGTAACCACTCAAAAAAATCATACTAGTAAAATACCACGTGATTAGTAGTAGGGTATAGAGTAACTATAAGTCACAGAATTTCATTCAAGTAAGTAGAACTTTTTACCTTTTTTTTCATGTCATTGGAGCACTATCTCTGAAAATTGTACTATAGTGAAATCCCCTTCTAAGGTAATTTTTACTTCATGGAGAATTTAAGTTTAGAACTTTCTCCTGGAGTCAGATAGATCTGGATTAGAGCTTGGACTCCTTCACTCTCTACACGTAATCATGCTTAATTAATTTAGTTTTCAAATGCATAACATAGGAATAATAATGCCTATTTTCCCTAGCACTTGGGGGACTGAGGCAGAGAGATTATGTGTTTGAGGCCAGTCTGTGTTACCTAGTGAGATGTGGAGGCTAGCCTAGTCAAGGCTCTGCCCCAAAAAGAAAAGAGAAGAAAAAAATGTTAATCATCAAATAGCAGTGTAATGTCCATTTCTCAATGGATTCTTAGAAAAGTTAGAAGGCAATGCTTTTTTCTTTTTTTCTTTTTTAAATTTTTTTTTAATATTATTTTATTTTATTTGAGAACATACTGTACAGAGGGGCTACAATTACATGGGCAGGATAATGCATACATTTCTTACCAAGCACTGCAGCCTCCTCCTTTGTTTACCCTTTACATCCCTTCCCAGCCTCCCCCCTCCCCCCACCCATGCTTTTTTCTTTTAACAGTATTTCCTTGATAGTGAAAACAGGTTAATTTTTTTTTTCCTCTTGAATGAATTTTTTCTTTTTTTTCTTTTTTTTTTTGCCAGTCCTGGGCTTGAACTCGGGGCCTGGGCACTGTACCTGAGCTTCTTTTGCTCAAGGTTAGCACTCTACCACTTGAGCCATAGTGCCACTTCCACCTTTTTCTGTGAATGTGATACTGAGGGATTGAACCCAGGGCTTCATGCATGCTAGGCAAGCACTCTACCATTTAGCCACATTTCCAGTCCTGAAATATTTTTAGATTTCACATATAACTGAACAAATGATGAGCTTGAGAAAGCTGTAAAGGGCACTTTTATCTAACATTGGATACCTACATTTTATAGCTAGAGAATACCTACATTTTACAGAAATGGTAATAGTTAGTTTCCTATAAGATTGTTCTAAGATTTTTATATGTTAATGAGGCCACTCTCATCTTTACTCAGTTAGCTCATTGGACCAGGGGTCAGCGTATTTTTTACATAAAAGGTCAGATAGTAATATTTTAGGCCTTGTAGCAATATAGTTTCTGTGAGAATCACTTAGCACTGCTATCAACAATTTATAAACAGATAGGGGGCTAAAATTGGACCCATAGACTTAGGACCCCAAGTCTCTCTTTATGACTATTCCTGACTAGCTCCTGGGAGATGAGTTCTAAGCACTTGGAATAAGTTTTTCCTTGTAAGAGTCTTTTTTTTTTTTTTTTTGTCTGTCATGGGGCCTAAACTCTGGGCCTGTGTGCTGTCCATAAGCTCTTCAGCTCAAGGCTAGTGCTCTACCACTTGAAGCACAGTGCCATTTCTGTTTTTTTCTGCATATATGGTGCTGAGGAATTGAACCCAGGGCCTCATGCTTGCAAGGCAAACACTCTACCACTGAGCCACCTTTCCAGCTTCATAAGAGTCATTTTATATACCTGAGGATTTGTGCCATAGGTAGCAGTTTGATCAGGTAATCTAAGCCACATGACTTGTAAATACTGATTTTCTTCTGGGGGGTAGAATCTATAGAGTTGAGGTCAGTTAGACAGGCACTTACATGCCTCCTGACTGACCTGTAATAAAAATTCCAGCCGGGCGCTGGTGGCTCACGCCTGTAATCCTAGCTACTCAGGAGGCTGAGATCTGAGGATCGCGGTTCAAAGCCAGCCTGGGCAGGAGAGACCGTGAGACCGTGAGACTCCTATCTCCAATAAACCACCAGAAAACCGGAAGTGGTGCTGTAGCTCAAGTGGTAGCGCACTCGCCTTGAGCTGAAGAGCTGAGGGACAGCGCCCAGGCCCAGAGTTCAAGCCCCACGACGGACAAAAAAAAAAAAAAAAAAATTTCCAGACACCTGGCTTGGACTAATTTTCCTGATTGACATCAGGAAAACTTGTCACACATTATTGCTGAGGCAATTGAGCATGTTCATGCAACTCCACTGGGAGAGGACACCTGGGAGCTGTCCATATTTTCTTCTGGACTTTACTTAGGCATTTCCTCTTTGCTGATTTTTCACTTCTGTCTTTTGGCTGTAATAAGGCATAGAGATGGCTTATTGACTATAATATGGCTGTGAAGACAACAGATTTTCTGAGTAATCTGAGTCCTTCAAGCAAATCTTCTAAGCCAGAGGCCAATCTTGGGATTCTTGATAATCAGGACATTGATAATATAAAAATTTTTATAGAAGCCAACTTTTCTTCCTTCCTTCCTATTTTAAAACCTCATATTTTAAAACCTATAACTTGACAATTCATAAATGTGTATATATGGGGTATAAAGTGATGTAACAATAGCTTTATTGATAATTTCTGAAAACAAGATTTAGTGAATGGTATTACATCATTCCTAGTTGATTGGTTTTTGACAGTTACATTATGGTGTGTAATATGGTAACACAGGAGAAGCTGGGAAAAGAGAAGTCTGTATTCTTTTTGCAATTTTGTGGTAAAATCTAAAATTATTTCAAAACTAAAAATTAAAATTACTTTTTATTGCCTAAATTGGCTAGAGCTCATAAAAATTGGCTAGAGGAGCTTGTAAAAACATACTGTTCGTTGTATCTGGAGAAGGGACATACTTTTGAGGTGTTGTCTCTCTTCCATTTGGTCATCTGGTCCTGAAGGTATTATCCAATACCTCTTTAAAACACTGCTGTTCATATTTCAGCAAATTGTCTTTGTCCCACTTTCAAAATAAATTTGGTGCCAGGGTACTTCCTACCATCCTTAGTCCTGACTCCCTTGAACCTGGTGGTTAATATGAAGTAATAGTTTTGGAGTTAGATATTGGTTTGAATCAGAGTCCCACTGTTGTTAATTTGAAAACCTAGCATAAATTATTTATCCCAGTTTAAACTCTTAGCTTCCCTGTTTGAGAAATGGGAATAATAATATCTTACTCGTGGGGGTGTGGGGATTAAATGAGATAATGTCTATAATGTTCTTTATGTATTGCTTGGTGCATTCTGTAAAAGGTAGCTATTAATGATTAATTTTAGATGTTACTTCATTCCATATGCCTAGTATATTTTTTTCTTTGTTTAACTAGTATTTCTTTTTCACAACTAAAAATGCCTCAGAAGGAAAAATCATGACTTACTCATTGCTGTATCCCTATGTTTTGTTGATGGATGCTGTTACTGCCGAATACTTCATTAACTCATAGGTCTTCAATAGATCTCTGACTGTATTCCCTCTTTCTAAAGCTCCATGGTGGGCACTATGAAGTAATAAAGTTGAACAAAGACTTCTGTAAGTAAGTTAATTGTAGATACAAATAGCTCTCTGTGGTAAGAGGGAGAATAAAATAAATACGTTGTCTACTGTCCTTTTCCTATTTCTGACAAATAGGTAAGTATTTAGGTAACCCTCTTTCTGTCCTCGGGACTTGAAATTACTCAGAGAAATAAAGGGATATAGCACCCTTATCATGTGTAACCTGACCTTTATCATCCTATTCTTAGAAAGTGTTCTTTTGGAGACAGGTAGGTAGTGGTTAAACTGACAAAGCACAAACTGAATTCTAAAATTGTGTTGCTAAGAAAAGGTTAGAAATGGGAAGCAAGTTGCAGTCTTTAGCATGACATGTGTTTCACAGGACCATGATATGGTTTTTTTTTTTTTTTTTGGGTCCAGTCATGGGGCCTGAACTCTGGGCTTGGGCACTGTCCCTTAGCTCTTCAGCTCAAGGCTAGCGCTCTACCACTTGAGCCACAGCGCCACTTCTGGCTTTTTTCTTTTTGCTTATGTGGTGCTGAGGATTCGAACCCAGGGCCTCATGCATGCAAGGAAAGCGCTCTACCACTGAGCCAACTTCCCAGCCCCCCATGATATGTTTTAGAATTTTTCCACTTACGATTTTAAGATTGTAGCTGAGTAACAATCTTCAGTATTTTCAGAGATAGTAGGGATACAGAGGAATAAGGTCATTTATCTATTACTGCTCAAGAAGTCATTTTGATAATTGAATGATGCTACTTGCTATTTCTAATATGGATTTATATATGTAAATATATGTTATATTGAAGTTTTATTTTATTTTATTACTTTGCAGTCCAGGGGATCTAATCCCTTAGCCAAATGCATTCTAAGCATATATTCTGCCATTGAACTACATTCTTAATAAAACTAACATGGATTTTTAATCCAGTATTTTAATTGATTTGCTTTTGTCTTCTCTCCATAGGTAATAGTTTGTTTTATTTCCCAAAGTATCTCTGATCAAATCTGTCTTCTGCTCATACTTCTGTTTTCAAGAAGCTTTATAGAACATCTGGGAGCTTAGACATTGTTATATAAATATTTATATGGCTCTGCAAGGCAAACAAGTTCTAGCTAGAAGTTAAGAGCATGCACTACAAAAGAAGGTAAAATAAATTGGGGCTGACATGGCAGTACAAAAAAACTTGATAATGAAGCAGAATGTGGAACTTAGACATCAAAAATAAATAAAATTTAGAAGAGATGAAAGAGGAGGAGATCCACAGCTAGTAAAAACCTGGGAAAGTAGGAGAGACAAGAGCCTGCACACACAAGAAAAGATAAGACAGGAGGAATAAATTGGATCCAGAAGCAAGTTCCTAAGGAATACATATTATACAATGCACTTGACTCACTGATTGAGATGGAAGTCCCCATAACTTTTTGCCCGGACTGGCTTCAAACTGCCATTTTCTCCTAATCTCCCAAATAGTCAAAACAGTTTTGAACACAGACAAAGATGGTGGCATCATGCTTCCTAATTTCAAAATATAAAGCTACAGTCATCAAAACAGTTTGATACTGAATTATAGCACTGGGTAGGGAGGGGTGTCACTTGGGCCTGGGATTTGAGACCACTCTAGGCAATATAGATCTGTTCTCAAAGACAAAGACAGAAAACATAAGCAGTACCCAGTACCACAGTGACATAAATACGGATACAGAATAATGAAACAAAAATCAGAGAGTAAATTCATATATTTATTGTTGCTATGGTTTGGATGTGGCTCCCAAGGATTTATGTTTTAGAAGCTTAGCCTTTTGTTTGGTGGTCTTAAAAGGTGGTGGAATATTTAGAGAGGTGGGGTCTACTAGGACTGGTCAGGCCTTGCTAGCAGCCCTGTTCTCAGAGGTTAAGGTAGCTCTCAGATCCTGAGTTTGTTCTTGTAAAAGAGTTGTTATAAAAGACCAAACCTGACCTTCCCTAACATCCTTGGCTTCTTATTTTTCCATGTGATCTCTCTGTTGTCCATGTGTGACTGCTGTGTGGTCATCTGCTATTAGACAGAACCAATTGGGCTACCTGATTTTGGACTTCTGACCTCTAAAACTGTGAGCTACATAAATCTTGTTTCTTCATAAGTACTTAGCTTCAGGTATTTTGTTATAGCAATGGAAACCCCACTAATATAGCACTTACCCTATCTTTGATAAGGGTACCAAGAATACACAATGGGGAGAGGATAGTCTTTTGAATATATAGTCACTGTAAATCTAGATATTCACAAAAGAATGAAATTGAGCTTTCATAGCATACACAAAAATCAACTCAAAATGGACTAAAGATTTTTAAACATAAGCGAAAATTTAATCCTCCTAGAAGAAAACACAGATAAAGAGCTTCTTGATGGTGTATTGGCAATGATTTCTTAAGCAAGATTCCATAAACACGGGTAACAAAAGTGAAAATAAACAAGTGTGATTATATCCCACTGAAAAGCTTCTGCATAGTAAAGATGAAAATGAAAATCTACTGAACGGGGCAAAGCATTTGGAAATAATATATCTGACACAGGGCTAACATCCAAGTGGAAGGAAGCCCTGCTCAGTTGCAGTGCAACAAAACAGACTAAAAAGTAGGCAAAAAAAAAAAACCTGAATAGAGCTGGGCACCGGTGGCTCACACCTGTAATCCTAGCTACTCAGGAGGCTGAGATCTGAGGATCATGGTTCAAAGCCAGCCCGGGCAGCAAAGTCCTTGAGACTCTTATCTCCAATAAACCAGTAGGAAACTGGAAGTGGTGTTGTGGCTCAAGTGGTAGAGCGCTCGCCTTGAGCTGAAGAGCTGAGGGACAGCTCCCAAGCCCAGAGTTCAAGCCCCACCACCGACAAAAAAGAAAAAAAGGTGAATAGATGTTTCTCAAAGGGAGATAAGCATCTGCCTTTGAAAGTATGGTGGGATATGCCTATAATTCATTACTTAAGATGAAAGCCTTAGGCAATGATTAAGATAGTTCTAATGGGACTACAAATTCTCTTGAGAGTGAGAACAAATTCCACTCTTGAATTATTCTTTGGCTTTTTGGCAGGTGATATGACCTCTCCCTCTCTTACAAGTTCCCACCACTGTGATGCTGTCTTCCATGTGGTCCTTAGTAGAGTTGAGCCTATGCTAGTGCCATGCCTTTCAACCTCTAGAACTATGAATTGAATAAGCTTATTTTATTTATAAAGTTGCCTTGCTTCAGATACTTTGTTATAGCAACAGCTCTAACAGCTTTGATTATTTAAATGATGAATCAGAGTTTTCTAAACTCAGGGAATGTATTTAACTCAATTTGTTTTGGTAAAATAAAAATTTTGAAGTGTTTTCTGATTTGTGTTAGATTCATTTTAAAAATTGCAATAATATCTGGCTTCTATATTTTCCCCCTTTTTATTGTTATTATAAAGGGGATATACAGAACAGTTACAGTTACATAAGTCAGGTAATGAGTTCATTTCTTTTGGGATAATGTTGACCCCTTCCCTCACTCTTTCCCAGTCTTCTCCTCCCATCCCCTTGTATTTTTATTCTGATTGTTTCAATAAGAAGATATAGTGAGGGGCTGGGAAGGTGGCTCAGTGGTAGAGTGCTTGCCTTACATGCACGAGGTCCTGGGTTTGATTCCTCAGCACCACATAAGCAAAAAGAAACAAGCCAGAAGTGGCGCTGTGGCTCAAGTGGTAGAGCGCTAGCCTTGAGCTGAAGAACTGAGGGACAGCTCCGAGGCCCAGAGGTAAGGCCCCATGACCAGACTCCCCCTCCCTCCTGCCCCCCCCCAAAAGAAGATATTGTGATCCAGCAAATTAATTATAAGTGATCAATAGTTGTTGGGGGACAGTTGGAAGCTGCAGAGAAGTCCCCTTGCTGCAGAGTGTGGGTACAATTATTTAGTGATGCAGCAGTGTGGTTTAAAAACAAATATTTAGCGTTTTGTGTTTACAGGGTACCATGTTATTGTTAATTCGTCTAAACCAATGTTTAGCTCCAGATAAAGGGCTGGCAAGGGCTTATATTGGCCTAGTTAGGGCAAGATTTCCAGTCATCCTTTGGAGAATTCTTCTGTTTTGTTTTATTTTGGGTCCGGTCGTGGGCCTGAACTCTGAGCCTGGGTGCTGCCCCTCAGCTCTTCAGCTCAAGGCTAGCGCTCTACCACTTGAGCCACAGCACCACTTCCGGCTTTTTTTTTGCTTATGTGGTGCTTTTTTTTTTGCTTATGTGAACCCAGGGCCTCAAGCATTCAAGGCAAGCGCTTTACCACTGAGCCACCTTCCCAGCCCATCCTTTGGAGAATTCTTCTAACTCTGAAGTCAGTTGTCTGTAGATTGAGAATTCTTCAAAGCTTGGTTGACTATTTACTAGTCCCCAAATGATAACCTTTTGCCTTAGTGCATTCTTGTTGCCATAACTGAATAGCATCGACAGGGTAATTTATAAAGAACCAAGTTTTTTTCTTTTCTTTTCTTTTTTTTTTTGTTTTTTTGTTTTTTGCCCGTCCTAGGGCTTTAACTCAGGGCTTGGGTGCTGTCCCTGAGCTTTTTTTGTTCAAGGCTAGCAGTCTATCAAATGAGCCACAGCACACTTTCGGCTTTTTCTGTTTATATGGTACTGAGGAATCGAACCCAGGGCTTCATGCATGCTGGGCAAGCAGCCTACCACTAAGCCACATTCCCAGCCCAAGAACAGAGGTTTATGTAGCTCACGGTTCTGGGCAGGGCTTGGCTCCGGTGGTTGTTGCTACACTGTGGACCGAGTTTCCACCATGAACCTTTGGAGATATGTACAAGTCACGGCACCATTTCTGAACATTGTTTCAGAGTCTCCTCAGGTCTAGGAGCCACCTTGTTTTTTGTTTTTGTTTTTTCTATGGTGTAGCCTCAGTATTTCCTTTCAGAGGTTAAGTAGCTGGTACTTTTAGAGCACTGTGTTAATTGAGGCCACAACAAATTTGTTTCAAGGGGGAGTGTCGTCTCCTCTCGTTGACATTGCAAAAAGAACCTAAGAGATGGAATAAATATATTTGGGTGGCCATGTGTGCAAAATATTACAACATTTAAGGGCAATTTACTTTTGTAAGGGGGAAGGTGTTGTTTTCCAGATAAAAGGGAAGTGGTATTCCTGGCATGATTTTGTTGTTGTTGTTGCTTATCCTTTGTGTCTTGAAAGCGCCGTAACCATCATGCACCAACCAACCAACCAATTATGGTACTGACGTCATCACCTATTCCTGGACTATATTCAGACTTTTTTCTTTTCTGAAAACGCATTTTGTTTAACTTACTATCTGATGGCTTATCTTTTTTTTTTTTTGTAGCTAATCATAATCCTGACATCTCATAGCTGTCAATCAATTGCCTAGAAGGCTTCCTATAACAAATTGCTAATCACAGTTTCTGAGTCACTAGGTCTGGCATGGAGCCTAAGAGTTTGTGTTTGTGACAAGTTTCTATTGTTGGTCTGAGGACCATGTATGGGCATTTGGGAATTCTGAGAACAGGGAATGATTGGGGTTGACATGAAGAGAAAGATGAAACTTGGGATAGGTAAGTTTTGGGCAGTTTGTTATAAGTCCTTACTACTTATGATCAGAAAGACTATATGCTATTTTTAGATGTAAGGAAATATGAGTCTAGCTTTGAGTGTTGCATTTTACCTCCTTCAGGGTTATTTCTTTAGACTCTCTCCCCAGCTAGCTAGAGTTCCTTTTTTAGCTAGATAGAGTTTTATGTACATTTATTCTTGAACCATTGAAATCTGGGGAGTGACTCCTGCAGGTTGTGGTCTTGAAGACCAGATAATGTATTTTAGTTACATGATTGGAGAAAAGAGTTTCATTTTTTTTCAGTCTCTGTATTTATATATCTATCCTAAAAATAGCATGGATAAATTAAATCACAAGCAACATCAGAACTATATTAGAGTTGGCGCCATATTCTAATAAAAGAAATCATTTAGCAAGTGGCACTGTGGCTCAAAGTATTAGAGTTCTGGTCTTGAGTGAAAAAGCTCAGGGACAGTGCCTAGGCTGAGTTCATGCTCCATGACCGACAAAAAAATCTTTTAAAAATCATATTTATTTGTCTAAACTTCTAATGGCCATCATGAGAATGAGGCAGATTCAATTGGATGATTCAATCACAAATAGACTACTATTCAATAACTAATTGGTAAAGAACTGAATCTGTGCTGTGCTTTACAGTGAGAATTGCCAAAGCTCTTTATTCATTCAGTAAGATCTTAGCTCTAAAAACAGTAATTTTAGAGAAAGTACAACTTGCTATCTTTAGAGTTTTTACAATGTGCTAGGTACCATGAAAATTCATCTCTGATTCTCATTTTAGACATGGTAAGATTGAGGAAGAGAGACTGAGTAACATGCAGAAAATTATAGAGTTCTGAATGGAACGCTCAAATCTCATTGAGCACCAATGCATGTTAAAATAGAGTGGAAATTTAAGAAGTATTGAAAGATATTTACATAGTAACAGTGCTCCACACCGGATATCTATTGATTCAAAAGGGGAAAGCAGTAAAATTATTGTGGAAAAGTTAGACAGGTGCTCCCTAAACAAAGTAATTAAACTTAATACTAGTAATAGGACAAATAGGCACCATGTACCTTCTGATAAGGCATTCTGAAAAGAACATACATCTTGTGTTTTTCCTGTCATAAGAGTGTATCTTGCATTTAGCCAAGGGCAATTCAAATTGAGGTAAAGTCTACAATTATAAGTCCATCTTTAGGTAAAGGGGCATTATACATACTTAAGGAAATAATAGAACACTAATTTAACCTTTATTCAATACTCATCCATTGATGATTATTGACTAATGTTTCTAAGGGTTAAAACTAATGATTTATTCTTTCTAAATATTTGCTGGAATCATATTGAAAGGCTTACTACATAATCCTTGAAGTATACTTAATATTATAGATGAGATAACTGCACAATTCATTCCTTTAAATAGCCAATTTTCAGGCTAATTAGTCCATAGTTTCTTCCGTAGCTTCCAGTGAGATATGTTTCAGTTGTGACTCCTTACCCTCTCACCCTCCCCCTTTTTAATCTTTTCAGACTCATTCTCTCATCTTTGGCCAAAATGAGCCAATTATGCCTTTAAAAACTTTTTTTTTCTTTTTAGTCCTGCCCCTTGAACTCTGGGCCTGTGTGCTATCCCTAAGCACCTTTTGTTCAAGGCTTGCACTCTACAACTTGAGCCACAGCACCACTTCTGGTTTTTCTGTGATTAATTGGAGATAAGAGTATTACCAACTTAACCGGGCTTCAAACCTCTGTCCTCAGATCTCAGCTTCCTGAATAACTAGGATTGCAGTGGTGAGCTACTGGTGCCCAGACAATTACACCTTTTGAAGTTCAGTTTTATATATAATGGATTTAAAGTGTCTATAGTTTATCCAAGAAGAGACACCTTCACTGGGTTCTGAAATAGAAGTGCTGACCTCTGGCTTATCAAAAAAGCAGAACTACTGAAATGTAATTCTTCCTTCTAGGATGTGGAAAAGATTTTCCTTTTTCCTCCATTTGTTTATCTACTTATTTTTATAAGTGAACTTATAAAACTTATGAACTCGGTATTTTTCTTTTTCTTTTCTTTTCTTTTTTTTTTTTAAACTGGTCTTGGGGCTTGAACTCTGGGCCTGAGTGCTGGCTCCTTTTGCTCCTTCTTCTGTTTTTTTTTTTTCTGTGACTAACTGGAGATAAGAGTCTCATGGACTTTCCTGCCCTGGCTGGCTTTGAATTGTGATCCTCTGAGCTCAGCCTCCTGAGTAGCTAGGATTACAGGTACAAGCCACTGGTGCCCAGCTGAACTTACCTTTAAAGCACTTATTAGGCTACAAGTCATTACTATCATTTTTATATACTCTTGTATAAATTGTTAACTTTTGGCTAGAGAGGTATCTCAAAATGGTAGTAGCTGAGCAAGGAGGAGGTCCTGGTACTAGTCAAAAGAACAACAAAAAACTGTATTATTAAATTATTTGTACATCTTAATTTGGGTTTTTGATTTACTTTCCCTTAATAAAATATTTTATGGATATTAGTCCTTGCCTATGACCTATTTTGCATTATTTGCCAAACTTTATTTTTGCAATGCATATATAAAAAATTCTCAAATAGTCAATTATACCACCATTTTATTGTATTATATTGGATTTTGAGTCAGAAAGCCTTTACTATACTTGCTTGTAGAAATAGGAAGACACTGAGTTTTCTGTAAGTACACATGTATAGTTGATCTTCACTGTTAATTTTCCTATAATCCTCAAGTGAATACTCTTGGCACTTTCATGGTCATTTGCAGACACGTCTAGAGTGATGGAAAATCTGACTCATGTGGTTGCAGCAGAGGTTACACAAGGGTCTGTCTTTTGTTCCAACTCATATCGTAAATAAGTGTCCCTTTAGTATCTTTGTGGTTTTTTTTTTTTTTTGTTATTGGTGAGTAACTGTTTAAAATGACTCCCAAGCATAATGCTGAAATGCTATCTAATGTACTAGGTAGAAGAAGGTTGTATTTATGGAGAAAAAAGAAATATATATATATATATATATATATATATATATATTAGATAAGCTTCATTTAGTCATTGCTTACAGTTATGTTGGCAGTGAGTTCAATGTTAATGAGTCAGTAAATGTAAGTACCTTTAAATAGATCTAAATAAAATATAGTTATTTATTAATCCGTTGATAAAAATAGTGTTACCAGATGTATGTGTTAGCTTAACCTTGTAATGATTCAGTTTCTTTTTTGATTGTAGTCCTAGTGTTTAAACTCAGGGCCTGCTGCTTGCTTGGCTGACACTCTACTGCTGATCCATATATCCAGCCCTTGCTATTTTTAGGAAAGGATCTTGCTTTCCCCATTGGTATGTGCCTGACCTGTGATTTATCTACTTTTAGGCTTTCTGCTGTTACTGGGATCACAGGCATAACATTGTGTCCAGCTTCTCTTTGTGGAGATGGAGTTTTGTGGATTTTTCTGCCTGGCTGGCCTGAAACCACCATCCTTCCAATCTTAGCCTCTCTCATAGCTTGGGAGAGGACTGGTGTATAACCCATTTCCAACCATGGAGAAGGAGTCTCAAGGGCTTTTCTACCCAGGCTAGTCTCAAACCTTCATCCGCCCAATCTTTTTTTTTTTTTTTGGTTGGTCATGGGGCTTAAACTCTGGGCCTGAGTCCTGTCCCTGAGTTTTTTGTTCAAGGCTAGCACTCTACCACTTTGAGCCACAGCTTCACTTCTGATTTTCTGGTGGTTATTTGGAGTTAAGAGTCTCACAGACTTTCTTACCTGGGTTGGCTTCAAACTGCAATCCTCAGATCTCAGCCTCCTGCGTAGCTAGGATTAAAGGTATCAGCTACCAGGGCCCAAATAGAAGGGAGCCATTGGTACCTGGCTTTACTAATTCTATTTTTTTTTGAGATTCTATATATTGACTTCTAAGACATCAACTATAATTTCAGTTTTTCAATCACAAACCAAAAAAATTGAGTATAATTTCAGTTGACTGTAATTTCAACTTTGACTGTGTGTGTGTGTGTGTGTGTGTGTGTGTGTGTGTGTGTGTGTGTGTGTGTGTGTGTGTGTGTGTGTGTGTGTGTGTGTGTGTGTGTGTGTGCGCGTTGCTGAGGATCAGCTCTCCTACCATTAAAAATACCAGTTACAAGTAACATAGGATAGTAACCTATGTTCTTTCCAGCTTGCTATAAATTGGGGTTCCCATGACTGCTCCTTGAGTTTAATTAATTTGCTAAGTGAGCTTACAATACTCAAAGAAGCACTAATGCTTACCTATATTTTACAGTGGAGAATTGCAAGAATGCAAATGGACAGAAAGATATGTGTGGGAAAGGCATGAATAGAAGGAGTGCAGTTTTTGTGCCTTCTCCATGCCTCCAGGTACCTCAACATGTTCAGCAACCCCAAAGCTCCTGAAACCCAGTCTTTCTGGGTTTTTATGGAAACTTCATTACATAGACATGATTAGAATACATTGGTCATTGATGATCTATTGAATGTCAGCCCCGCTTTCCTCGCTGCAGACTGGTCCCATTCTGAAGCTGTGCAGGGTCCAGCCACTCCTCAGCTCACTACATCACCATGTAGATTCTAGGGAGCTTAAGTGCTATGTATCAGGCATAAGAGACAAAGTAAAATGAAAAGGAGATAAAATATGTATCATAATATGTAGTTTGCTATATACATTTATGTATGTGTATACATATATTCATTACTCTTTGTAGTGGGATTCATTCTGATCAGACTAGATAGGGTCATGTATCTATCATGGCTATGCAGATTTGTTGCCATAAATCCTGTGAGACCAGGCTCATGACCTCTATTTTGGGGAATCCATTTCTCCCAATACACATGATCTGGGAATGTGTTGGAATGGGCATATTTCCAAATGGGAGAGATTTCCTAGAGGAAGCAAGATTAGGTGTTTGAGAGGTAAAAGCAACCATTGTTTACTGCAATATCTGACTATGGCTTCTTGGGTAGGTTTGAGCTGAATTAGTAAATGATTAAGTTATAGCATTTCTAGAAAGGAAAAGTTCTGAATGATTTTTTGAGGGAAGGGAGGGAAAGAGACTCCTTACTGCTTGCTTCCCCCCTATCTTGACAATAGCTTCTGTTTTTTGTTTTGTTTCAGAGCTGATTCCTCTAGTTTTATTGGTTTCTGTCATCTTTGCTGGAGGGAAATGACATCATGTAAGTGAGTGTGAAAGAAAATAAGCCCAGAGTCCTGCTGGCCACAGCTTTAGGCCTGCCCACTAGACCTTCTGCCAAAGTCACATAAAAGGCTCTCTTCTTGACTTTAGGGGGCAGCATGCATCATTATTACATAAGACAGAATATATACAGAATACATACAGAATATATACTCTTCCAACAGGAGTTTTGGCGCTTGGTTAGTATTGTTTAACTTACAACATGTAAGACGATTTTTTCCTTACTTACTGCCAAAAAAAGAAAAAGTAATATTTCCTTCTAGAGCCTGAAACTTTTTTCTTCTAAGCTTTTATTTAAAGAGAATGTATAATTTAGACATTTAAATAGTAATAGATGAAGTAGCCAAAACCTTTTCAATAGTCTGGTTTAAAATACATAAAATACATAAGACTTTTAAAAGTAATTCTTTTTTTTTTTTTTTGTCGGTTGTGGGGCTTGAACTCTGGGCCTGGGAGCTGTCCCTCAGCTCTTCAGCTCAAGGCGAGCGCTCTACCACTTGAGCTACAGCGCCACTTCCGGTTTTGGTGGTTTATTGGAGATAGGAGTCTCATGGTCTCTCCTGCCCGGGCTGGCTTTGAACCGCGATCCTCAGATCTCAGCCTCCTGAGTAGCTAGGATTACAGGCGTGAGCCACCAGCGCCCGGCTTTAAAAGTAATTCTTTGGAGCTGTGAAGGTGGTTCAGTGGTAGAGTGCTTGCCTTGCATGCATGAGGCCCTGGGTTCTATTCCTCAGCACCACATAAGCAGAAAAAGCTGGAAGTGGTGCTGTGGCTCAAGTGGTAAAGCACTAGCTTTGAGCTGAAGAGCTGAGGGACAGTGCCCAGGCCCAGAATTCAGGCCCCATGACCAGCAAAAATAAATAAATAAATAAATAATAAAAGTAATTCTTTGAATGAGAGATTAGAAAATTCTGGGTAAGGCTGAGTACCACATACCTCAGAAATGCCTTACCAATTTAAAATAGAGGAAGCTATATATGCCTACCAAGAAGTCAGAGTTCAAATAGGAGGTTCTCAGCAGCCTGCTTCCCATTCCATAGATAGGTTCCAAGAAGTTTCTCATGTTGCTGAAAATTTCTATCTGATGGTTCTTGTTAGATGCCATCTTATTTTACTACTGATATATTTTCATAAACATTTTCCCCTCTAGATTTGTACAAAGAGATGTACTTTTGTTATTATTAGAAATACAAGGAAGAAAAATTTGTGCTTGAATGTCTACTGAGGATTTTCTTTCTTTTGATCACTGATATGGAGGACTTTGGTGCTGGATCCAAAAGTTCTTGACCAGGTTTTCCATGTTTTGGGTGGATGTGTGATCTTAGACAAACTAATATCTCTTTGCTCTTCCTCTTGAATGAAGATTTATCCATCCATTCATTCACAAATACTTACTTAGTGCCTCTTCTTTGTGTTACACCACTGAGGTTGCAATAGTGAATTAAACAACAAAGGTCTTTCCCTGTGCATCTGACAGGGAGCTCACAGAGAAGCATCAAATAGAAGTTTCATGTTAAAAACTAAAGTTACCATAAGGAGAGGAAAAAGTAGGGCAAGGAAAATGTGGAGTAGGGAGGAGAGCAGATGCAGAATTAGGGTTGTCAGAGCAGGCATCAATGGGAGTGACCCCAGAGCAATGACATTTATTCTTGATGCTGAGTATAGACCATAAGGGGTTAAGAATAAAGTAGGGAGAATTGTTAGGAAGCTTTTAAGGTAATTAGGAAATAGATGATGGTGACCTTACAAAATGAGGAATGATTGCATTTTGTACATATTTTAGAGGTCCAGCCGATGGGTTTCCTAATGGATTGGTGTGAAACAAAAATCAGAGTCTTGGGTTTTGGCCTCAGGAACTGGATAAGAGTTCCATTCCAAGCTCCATAAAAAAATGGAAAAGACAGTATCAGGACAGACTGCAGGAAGAGGTAGATAGAACTCCTAGGGCTGATGTCTCTAAGAGGCTGTGTACATTCATACAGAGTGTGTTTAACCATTCCAAAAGTTTCTTAGTTCTTCCACAGCATTAGGGAATAAGCTATCCCCATGTACTTTATAGTACATGAGGCTCTGTAGACTTTATTCATTAGTCATTTGCTAGATCCCCATTGCTGGAATGGAGTTGCAGAAATCTAGTAAGGAGATCACCCAGCATCTGTAATTGAGCCGGCAAGTCAATAACTTGAGTCTTTCGGGTTATTTGAAAAATAGTCCCTGCCATGCTTTAGAATATAAAAGGGTTTTCTTTTCTCTTCTTTTCACAGGAGATGAATAAAGGGAGGCCATTTATTGTAACTGAAAACTAAACTGATGGAATTATGACATATGAACATTTATTCATTTTTATTTTTTGGTATATGGTACTATGGTGCTTACAAAGGAATATTTTGTTTTTTTTAAAGCGAAGGTAGAGTATCATAAGAGAAAAATGTTTAGCTATTAGCTTTGGATGTATAAAACAACTTCTTAATTTATGTTACTTTCCTAAGACAGCTTAGTGACAGGTTCCAGGTTACTATCAGCCTACCCAGTTTCCCAGATCTCTTCCTCTTCTGTCATTTGCATCCTGGCCTTCAGGTGCTCTTCAGTTTGCTCTTCTCTACACTCTATGCCATGATTTGCATGTTTCACTACAGGCCCAAAGCAATGGAGTCAACCAGAAACCTCTAAAAATGTCAGCTAGAATAATCTTCTGTCTTTATAAGTTAATTATCTCAGGTATTTCTTACAGTCATGGAGAGCTGATGAACACAATGGAAGAAGAACCATCTCTTTGAGCAGGTCTGCTACACTTAGCAGTTGGAACGTTTCTTTTGGAACAGTGTGTTAAGAAACACTTAGAATATTTTTTTTAAACCAAACATAACAAACACAAAAAGGAAACAGAACATCCAATAGATTCCTAAACATTACTCCAGATTTGGGAAATCAATGTCCTCAGAAGAGCACTATGTACTTTGAGTACCTTATAATTTTTTTTTTAACTATGACCAATTTATTAAACAAGTATAAACAAGTATTCTTTCTCCAAATTTCTAGTCTATATTAGACTTTCCTCTGGTATCTCCTCTCATGTCAGGGTTTGAATTCAAGACCCTGTATTTGCTTGACCTACTTGCTTGGCTAGTGCTTGAGTCACATCTCTAGCCCTGATTTTTTGCTGGCTAATTTGGAGATGGTGTCTCATGGACTTTTTTTTTTTCCCAGACTGCCTTCAAATCCTCCAGATCTCAAGCCTTCTGAGTAGCTAGGATTAAAGGTGTGAGCTACGTTGTCCAGCACCATTGGCATCTTTCAATGAAAGCAGAGATGTTATTTCATAACTTACTGTGTATATATGTGTATGTATGCATCTCTATATTTTGTTATCGAAGCATTTTTTTTTTTTTTTGGGTCCGGTCGTGGGGCCTGAACTCTGGGCCTGGGCACTGTCCCTCAGCTCTTCAGCTCAAGGCTAGCGCTCTACCACTTGAGCCACAGCGCCACTTCTGGCTTTTTTCTTTTTGCTTATGTGGTGCTGAGGAATCGAACCCAGGGCCTTGAGCATGCAAGGCAAGCGCTCTACCACTGAGCCACCTTCCCAGCCCTGTTATCGAAGCATTTTAGACCAGCATAAAAATAGAAATTATATCCTCTTGGTATAGGCCATGTCTGTGACTCTAGTTGCTGTGCTTTAACTTTAAGGTACCATGTTCCATTGTAGGGGAGTTGGGTTGGGAGGGATGGGGAGAAAGATGAAAGGGGTGGTGTCAATCAAGGTGCATTGTACTTATAAACTGATTTGTTGAATGGTAACCCCTACAAACAACTACTTAAGGATAATCAAAATACAATAGAAAGATAGGATGTTCCTTCTCTCCTTTCAAGACCAACGGAGAAGGAATAGGTGAACAAGGTTTTCCGGGTGTTGCTGAAGGAGGCATTCCAAAGCCTTTCTCTAGTACTCCTGCATACTGGTGACCCCTGCAGCATGACTATTTCTTTAAAGTAGCATCCAGCTTCATCCTGACTATTTCCATCAGTGAGAACCTCTACAGAGGGAGGGTAACCTTGGCTCACCTGGGTCTTCATCTACTCCTCCTTTTCCTCTTCCCTTTCTCCCTCTTCTCCTCTGGAAAAAGAACACACGGAATTTGTTAGATGTCTGAGGTATAGAAGGATCAGACTGCTTCTATCCCTTATTTGTTTATTTGTTGATTGCTTTTTTTCTTGTTATATATCCCAGGCTGGTTTCAGATATATAACCCTACTGTTTCCACTTTCTGATTTCTGGAATTACAGGAGTGTACCACTTCATTCGGCCATCCTCCTTTTGAGTATATATATATATTCTCTACTTGGGAGCACTGAAACTGATGTAGTCCTTTGAGTCTACTAAGGACCTCAGTCATTTTCCTGCCAGGCAAGCTCCATACTGTGGCTTTGTAGCAAATCATCTGCTTTCAGAGATCTTTACACAATGAGCTCCACATAACTCTGTATTCAAGTGCTTTCAACTTCTGCAGCTCAGCAAGCAGCCATCTTGGGATGGAGCAGCCAGTATGTCCTTCCCATAGATCCACCTCTCAATCTGCATGACTAATTCTCTTGAAGCACCTGTTTAATTAATGGTGCTAATACCATAGGGTCAGACTCCCAAGTTATCTCTTGTTTAACTTTGGTTTTCTTTCTAGGGTAGTTGTCTGACTGATCCAGTGATTTAATTATTTTGCATACATTGGGGGCAGTATCTAGACCTAATTGTTAGTTCTTTGGTCATCACTGCCTCGGTTTTTGATTCTGGGACAATAGAGCACATGCAATTCAATCTTTTTTTTTTTTTTTTTTTGCAACTTAGTCTTGTTAGATTATGAAGTAGTAAAGTTAGGAAGCAAGTAGAGGGAAGCAGAGTCAGATAGTTGTTCTGTAGAATTTAAGCGGCACATAGAAGGTCCTTATTCTCCCTGAAGAGAAATAACACAATTCATCTACTTAGGGTAAGAAACCAAATCAACTCCATAGCAATCATTGTGGATCACTAGCATTGGTAACTTTGTAGTAGATTCAAAGGTCAGTGTATGTGATGCTGTCTTAGGACAGAGCTGGCACACCCAACTGGAATTCGTGTAGTTTTTAACTCTGTGTTCCTGGTACCTTTGGGACAATGACAGCTATAACCACTAGGTGGTGCTTTTAAACTAGAAAACTGCAAAGTCGCCATTGCCACTACTAACACCAGTGTGGCCTGCTTAGCAAAACAATGGCCAATAATAACAGCAGGTGACAATTCCTGAAACTTTAGGACAGGTTTCAAAAGAGAGAAAGGAAGAAGTAAAAGGTAGGAGAGAAAAGAAGAAATGGAACAGACATGGATGTAAAGGAGGTAATAAAATGCCATTAACAATTACCTTAGGAAAGTGTTATCTGTAGCATTTTGTTGTCTACCATTCATTTCTTTTTTCATTCACTTGACATTTATGTACTGAGACCCAGGACTTTTAGTTAATGTCATGGTGAACAAGATATCATTCCCATTCTCTGAGAGTTTACAGGTAAAGGGAGTTTGAAACTCAATGTCTTTTTTTGAGTATGTGTGTTAGTTGTGGGGCCTGAACTCTGGGCCTGGGTGCTGTCCCTTAGCTCTTCAGCTCAAGGCTAGCACTCTACCACTTGTGCCACAGCACCACTTCCGGCTTTTTCTGCTTATGTGGTGCTGAGGAATTGAACCCAGGGCCTCAGGCATGCAAGGCAAGCACTCTACCACTGAGTCACCTTCCCAGCCCCCTCAAATTAAAATATTGATACCTTGTTTCATAAAGTATGTTAAATAATGGGCAAAGAAATATTCTTTTTTTTCTCTTTCATATTCTCTATTTAATTTTCCTACCAGAGAATAGATTTTTGTAATTAAAAAAATTTTTTTTGGCAGTCCTTGAATTTGAAACCAGGGGCTCACACTGGCTTGGCTTGCTTGTTTAGTTGATGCTCTACTACTTGAGCCAGTCCATTGCTGGTGATTTTGGAGATGGAGTCTCTCAAACTTTTCTACCTCAGCTGACTTTGAACCATGAAACTCTTGATCTCAGCCTCTTGAGTAGCTAGGATTATTGGATGAGCACCCATGTAAAAAAGAACAACATTATATATTCATTCATTTATTCATATATTTGAAAAAACTAGATTCTAGAGAGAAGGAAATGTGTTTTGTTCAGATCTGTAGAGCTTTTTCTGATATCTGGCTTTTATTAATGGACTGGGGAGGGAGAGACAGAGACAGACAGAGACAGAGAGAGGCAGACAGACAGGGACAGAGTCAGAGACAGACAGAAGCAGACAGAGAGAGAGAGACAGACAGAGACAGAGACAGAAAGAGAGAGAGAAAGAAAGAAAGTCCATCCACTTGCTCATGAAGGATTGCAGTAGGATCAGATGGGGACCCTTATTCAGGCATAGGCTTGATTCTTTCTGGTCTTTGTAGAGTTTAGACATTTGATTTAAAAAACTTTCCTGGCAGGATCCCACTCCTCTTTTATATAGCAAGCTGCCATCACAGCCTGTTTTCAAGGCAGTTTTTGTGTTTTCCCATAATGGCAAATTCTTTTATGGTAAGCCTATTTCTCATTTATGTATATAATCTCAGTATTACCAGATGGTAAGTACTCAATAAACTTACATTAAATACGTGAATAAATTTGACTAGTTATAGTATAGCTTGTATAAGATAGCTTTGTATAGGAATTCTTCCTAAAAGGATTAATTTTGAGATGTACCATAAAGCCCTTCCTATAACACAACATATATGAGTATGTATAAGCATTTATTTGTTTGTTTGTTTATTTATAGTCAGTACTGGGGTTTGAACTCAGAGCCTTGTACCTGCTAGGCAGTCACTTCTACTTAGTCTGGCCCTTTTTGAGATAGGGTCTTGTTTCCTCCCCAGATGTGTGCATGAACTTCAGTCTGCCTATTTAGTCTTCTTGTAGTAGTTGGGATGAAAGGCTTTGCTAACATGCCTCGCTCCTTCTATTGAGGTGAAGTCTTGTGGACTTTCTTGTCCAGCCTGGCTTAGACCTGTGTCCCTTCCTATCTTAGTCTCCCAGGTAGCTAGGATGACCAGTGTATGCCACTGCACACAGCTATAGATTGAGAAGGGTTCTCAAAAACTTTTGCTTGGGGGCTGGGAAGGTGGCTCAGTGGTGGAGTGCTTGCCTTGCATGCCTGAGGCCTTGGGTTCGATTCCTCAGCACCATATAAGCAAAAAGAAAAAAGCCAGAAGTGGCGCTGTGGCTCAAGTGGTAGAGTGCTAGCCTTGAGCTGAAGAGCTGAGGGACAGTGCCCAGGCCCAGAGTTCAGGCCCCATGACTGGTCCCAAAAATAAAAAAAAACAAAACAAAAAACTTTTACTTGGGTTGGCTTTGAACCATAATCTGCCTGGTCTCAGGCTCCCAAGTAGCTAGGATTACTGGCATGAGGCACTAGCACCCAGCATGCTTGTTGATTTTTAAAGAACATGATATTATTAAAAAACTATATAATTTCACCATTTTAAAGTATATAATTTAGACTGTTTTTCTAAAACATATTCAGATTGTGCAGCAATCATCACTGTCTAATTCCAAAATTTTCATCACCTCATAAAGAAACCCTGTACCCAGTAGCAATCATTGTTGCATTCTCCAGCCTCTGACAACAGTTATTTTCTGTCTCTAGATTTGTCTGTTATTATTGGTTGAAAGAGTCCATTCTACATTGGATATTAGTGCCTTATTAAAGATGACTTGATTATTGTTATTTTTTTGTCGGTCATGGGTCTTGAACTCTGGGCCTGGGCACTTATCCCTCAGCTCTTCAGCTCAAGGCAAGCATTCTACCACTGGAGTCACAGTGCCATTTCCAGTTTTTCTGGTGGTTAAATGGAGTCTCACGGACTTTCCTGGGTTGGCTTTGAACTGCGACCCTCAGATTTCAACCTCCTGAGTAACTAGGATTGCAGATGTGAGCCACTAATGCCCAGCAATGATTTGATTTTTAAATATTACCTCCAATTTGTCTTTTTAATTTTTTCCATGCATTTTTAATTGTTGTTATACAGGTGATATTCAGAAGGATTACAGTCAGATAAAGAGTCCATTTCTTTTTGAACAATGTCATCTCTTTCCTTGTTCTTTCCCTCCTGTTCTCATCCCCAAGTTATATAGTTCATTTTTAACATAGTATCTAGTGAGTACCTGTTTTTTCATTTTCTTGATTTTTTTTAAAGCAGAAATATGTCTTATATCTCTATAATACAGTATATACAAAATGATCAAATAAGGTGATTTAGAAGTGTTGTAAGTATTATACTTGCTTGCATTAGGTAGCCATGAAGGGGTTAACAGATGCCTTCTTTTGGAAACTCAAAGCTGTGTCCTAACTCAGTATGGAATACAATTATAGGGAGCCAAATAAAGACTAAACTGCCATGTGAAATATAATGACCTGCAGCACACAACATACTTTCTTCCTGCTGCCTTTACATTATCCTTGTTCAATGTCGATAGGGAAAGGGACTGGGATACTGAGAAAGAAATGGATGATTCCTCCTTTTGTGGCTCAAGTGTGATATACAGATAGAGACATAGCTACAACATAAAACAACCTCGAAGGACAAAGTGGTTCTTAAAGGATTGATAATAGTACTGCCTTTATCAAACCATCAAACCCAATGGGCCTGTGCCTTAGGGCTGCAAGTGGTCTACCTTTTCCTTTAGGCTTGGTAAAGAAGACTCATGTATAGGTGGGGGGTAGGCAGAGAAAACAAAATGTGTCCTTGGCATGCTATGGATGGAGATGTTTCTCCAATCACAGCTGAGCCTGTGGACTGCTTTGATAAACATGAGATAGTTGTGATCACTTGCCTGTCTTCTTGGCCAGTATCCCAGTGTTCCATTCGAGAATGTTCTCAGTCCCCTCGCCACACCTTTAGCTGGATGTTGAACAGAGTGATAATTAGAATATCTTTAAAGTTGATTGAGGTGAATTAAAAAGTGATCATATCTGGCAAGTTATAGGCACAGGAGAGCGGATTTTCTTCTTTTGCCTCAGGGATCTGGAATAGAGCACAGGTAGCTTTTTGAGAATACTGTCTTCCTCCTCAGGGTTTTTCTTCCCATGGAATGGCCTGTCAGTGAAATCAACATGGATCCTGACCCAGGCTTTTCAGCTGTTATGTGTACAGTTCTAAGGTTTTTGTTGTTGTTTTTTGCCAGTTATGGGGCCTGAACTCTGAGCTTGGGCACTGTCCCTCAGCTCTTCAGCTCAAGACTAGCACTCTACTACTTGAGCCACAGTACCACTTCTGGCTTTTTCTGCTTACCTGGTACTGAGGAATCAAATCCAGGGCCTCATGCATGCAAGGCAAGCACTCTACCACTGAGCCACCTTCCCAGCCCCCAGTTCTAAGTTTTGTAAAGTAGCTGCCTGGTATGTGCCACAAGGTTTTTTTTTTTTTTTTTTTGGCCAGTCCGGGGGCTTGAACTCAGGGGCTGAGTGTTGTCCCTGTGCCTCTTTGTTCTGAAGGCTAGCACTCTACCACTTGAGCCACTGTGCTGTTTCCAGCTTTTTTGGAGATAAGAGTCTCATAGGAACTATTCTGCCCAGGCTGGCTTTGAACTGTGATCCTTAGATCTCAGCCTCTTTTTTTTTTGTTGTTGTTGTTGTTGGTCATGGGGCTTGAACTCTGGGCTTGGGCACTGTCCCTGTGCTCTTCAGCTCAAGGTGAGTGCTATACTGCTTGAGCCACAGTGCCATTTCTGGTTTTCTAGTGGTTTATTGGAGATAAGAGTCTCACGGAGTTTCCTGCCCAGGGCTGGCTTTGAACCGAGATCTTCAGATCTCAACCTCTTGAGTAGCTAGGATTACAAGTGAGAGCCACCAGTACCTGGCCTTTTTTTTTTTTAATTTTCATTTTTATAAGAACTAATGCCAGACTATAGATAATGTATACTTATGTGGACAGTTCCCTAAACTTTGTTCCCTACAGTATAACCATGAAACCCTTTGGAATAATAATACATTTGTTCCTTAAGAGAGATTTTTTTTAGTCAGATGTGGTGATATGACTATAATCTCAGCTGGTCAGGAGACTGAGGATTGTGATTGAAGGCTGACTTGAGCTAATTAAGTGAGACCCTGTCTCAAAAGTAAGTAAATAAATAATAAACGAGTAAATAAAAGGGTTTATGAAAAGAAAGAGGGAAGAAAGGAAATATACAAGAAGGAAGATAGAAGAAAGAATGAAAAAAAGGAAAGAGAAAGCTCTTTCGTGTTAATGTCTTAAGACTGGCTTGGATTCTTTAGGCACTTTCTCTCCTGACTTCTCTCCACACCCAGAAAGATATTTTAGATCTTGATCTTAATCTGGTGCTTGGAGCATAATGAAGTGATGAGTCAGTGAGGTTTTTCTAACACTAATGTTTTAGGGGGAAGATAGTACAACTTTATTTTGAATATGAAATAGCATTAACTGTCAGTTTTGTTGCTTGGAGCTGATGGACACATTTGTAACCATGGGTGTATTGCATAATGCTGACATCTTTGAGGGTGTTGGCTTCAGCTTTAGAACACAGCCCCCAAGAGACTTGGGTTTAGTACAGAATGTAAAGATGTGCTAAGGTGGTTGTGAAACTCCTTGCTGTCAAGTAGCTGGGACTTCTCTGTCAGCTTGTGCATAGTCTGCTTTGTAGATGATGATATCCTTAAGTAGGAAACAGTTTCATCTTCTTGTCACATTGGCATCTGTGGTTAAGCATAGCTGAAATGCTACTAAAGCATCCAGTGTGATAATGTGCTCACCCAGACTAAGGAGTCAGCCCTTCGTGACCCTTGGGGAAAGGGTCTCATTTGACAATTTCTGTGCCAAGTAAGGTTTTTACCTAGAATGTGTATGAGACAGTGACCATTGTACCAATTCGTAGTCTAGGGAGACAATTGGTAAACTTGGGCATGGGGATTGCAAGAGGTCTGTTAGATGAGAAAAACAGTGATCAAAAGAGGAGTATTTGCTGCTTTTGTTGATCCTCTCTGATTGTGAAACACTGAAAGCTGTATCTGTTGTAATTTTGGTGGTTGTTGATCAAGGGTCTTGAAATCTGGGTGTGGGTGCTGTCCTTGGGCTTTTTTTGCTCAAGGTTAGTGCTCTCTCACTTTTAGCCACAGCTCCACTTCCCATTTTCTTGTGGTGACTTTCTTGGCCAGGCTGGCTTTGAACCATGATCCTCAGATCTCAATCTCCTGAGTAGGTCGGATTATAGGTGTGAGCCACCAGCGCCTGGCTTTATAGATTCCTAGTACTCTGCTAGGTATTGGTAAATTAGAGCAAATAAGGAATAATCCATTGTTTAAGGTACTTTAGATTTTGTAGGGAGATGGCACACAGGCAAGTGCAGATAGGCTTTTCTCCTTGTTTTCCCCTCACACAAACGAGAGCACACAAGGGGAATCCAGGCCCATTTTAGGTACATGTATGTACCCAGTGTGTGGTATGTGTCATGGTGCTCTAGGATATGAAAGCTTCAAAAAATGAAAATCATACTGTGTGTGCTTTTAGGTAGATTCTTGTATAAATTAGGTAGTGTACCTAAACTGGACAGTATAAGAGAAATGTTAAATTCCTTTTATGAAAGGAAAACTCCTGACAGCTGTGCTGCAAGCTGTTTCTAAAAAGGCAAGAATAAAGACTAGTTACTCAGGAGGCTGAGATCTGAGGATCCAGATTCAAAGCCAGCCTGGGCAAGAAAGTCTATGAGACTCTTATCTCCATTTAACCACCAGAAAACTGGAAGTGGTGGAAGTGGTGCTGTGGCTTAAGTGGTAGAGTGTTAGCCTTGAACTGAAGAGCTGAGGGACAGCGCCCAGGCCCAGAGTTCAAGACCCACAGCTGACAAAAAACCAACAACAAAACAACGACAACAAAAAACAATAAAAAGGCAAGAATAAAATAGACATATAATTCAGAATCGTGATGACCATTGGGAGGGAGGCAGGAAGATGGCATTTGGGCAGAACCCTTGTGTAACTGCACTGCAATCGTGTCTTCACATGGTGACAGAATGGGTTAGACAGCTCACAGAGCAAACATTTCTTTCTCATGGTTCTGGATGGTGAAAGTCTGAGGTCAGGGTGCCAGCATGTGGCAGTTCTTGTGTGTGTGTGTGTGTGTGTGTGTGTGTGTGTGTGTGTGTGTGTGTGCGTGTGTGTGTGTGTGCACGCACACACGCCAATACTGAATCTTGAACTCAGGAGTTGTCTTTGAGCTTTTTTTTTTTGGCTCAAGGCTGGCACTCTCCCGCTTGAGCCACAGTTCCACTTCTGACTTTTTTGGTAGTTAATCGGAGATAAGAGTCTCTCAGAATTTTCTACCCGGACTGGCTTTGAACTATGATCTTCAGATCTCAGCCACCTGAATAGCTAGGATTTATAGGTGTGTGCCACCTGTGCCTGGTGATAGCATTGGTTCTTGGTGAGGACTTTCTGTCTAGTTATGTTATCCTGTATGTTTCCTATCATGGGGACTCTACCTTCCAAATGCAGTCTCCCTCGCTGAGGCCCTATGTCCAAATATAGTTACACTGGGGTTTAGGAGAAGAGATATAAACGTTTAGTCCATAGGAGGTTAGAAAGAGTTTAACTTAATAGTTCAAAGTTTACATTCTATAATTATGCTTCATAACCTACACAGTATGTTTGTCCTTTTATACTTCTCAAGTATTATATAATTACATAAATTAGGGCTGGGAAGGTGGCTCAGTGGTAGAGTGCTTGCTTTGCATGCATGAGGCCCTGGCTTCAATTCCTCAGCACCACATAAGCAGAAAAAGCTGGAGGTGGCACTGTGGCTCAAGTGGTAAAGCTCTAGCCTTGAGCTGAAGAGCTGAGGGACAGCGCCCAGGCCCAAAGTACAGGCCCCACAACCGGCAAAAAACAAAACAAAACAAAACAAAAAAACCATAAATTATTATTGTTTGACATAAAAATCATGATATTTCAGTAAGTAAACATTTTTTGATCTGAATAATATCTTTAAAGCGTTTACTTATGTTAATTCATGGGAGGGAAAAACGGAGCTCGCCTAGTTAGCCAGACTATATCTGTCTCATATCTTTATACATCCTACACCCGTCTTTTTTTTTAAACTTTAATTTTGAAACATAATCATGGAGAAGTCTTTTTCTCATGAATTGATTGTCCTGTTTCTCTTCCTACAAGTTTCCAAGTAGTCTGTTTAGTCCTAGCTTATAGGTCTAAAGGATGGTGTCTGGGTGAGCCTGCCAGACATTTCAGTATTCATTATCTCAGCAAGTGTGCATGTATGTGTGTGTGTGTGCGTGCGTGTGCATGCGTGCGCACGCGTGTGTGTGTGTGTGTGTGTGTGTGTGTGTGTGTATGTGTGCGCATTTAGTACTATTTGTGCTTTGCTTAGCTGAGGATTTTGAAATGTTTGTAGGGCTTCCTTATTGTGAATGGCAGTCATAGAATTAAGTAGTATTGGTAGAAAAAGAAACAGAGCAAAGTACTATTTCCTCCTTTGTCTATATCTCAAATAATACAAATGTTCATAGAAAACAGCAAGGGTTTTCTGGGAAAGGTCCTGCCTGAGACTGTTTTCACCCTTTACCCCTGCTTTCCAATTCATGTTTGCTTTTTACAATATAGTCATGTGCTTATCCAAGCCTGGCTTGTGAGCCATGCAGAACAGTGGTGGGGTTTGGGTTTTGAAGCCTTCTAACTGTGCACGTGATGTGGTGTTTAATTTGGAATGAGCTCTGAGTTTTGTCTCACGTGCTCCTCGTGGTGTTTACCTTGGAATTCATAAGTAGGAGGAACATAGTTTTGCATTTTATACATATGGATATTGTTCATGGTACTTCTGTGACTTGGGAGATCTGTGTGGGGCAAAATCCAAGGAACAGTATTAAAAACAACATTGTAATTATAATATATGTAAAATGTAAAATATAATAATAACATTTGAATGACATCTGCATAAAAACCTTTGAGAATACCCTTTGGATCCTAGCAGAGTTTGATTTTTGAGGTGAGGCTTTTCAGTTGTGTGCTTCACTGGTGCTAAGTAAGTACATTGCTGGGATTATAAATTTACCTGGCACCCTCCCTTGTAGGACAAGGGCTGCCTGAAGTCTCAGTTTAAAAATTTTTTTATTGTTATTGTAAAGGTAATGTACAGAAGGCTTACAGTTATATAAGTCAGATAAAAAGTGCATTTCTTTCTGGACAATGTCACCCCTTCCCTCTCTCTCTCCCAGTTTTCTCCTCCTGTCCCCACCCACAAGTTGTAGAGTTCCTTTTCAAATACAGCATCTAGTGAGTATCACTGCTGTATTTATTCACCTTTTGTCTCACCATTTCTGTGCCCCCTTTTACCCTCCCATAGACAGATAATGAATAAACAAGACAGAAAGGAAATGAAAACAAAAATGGCAATGAAGAAAAGTAAGCCAAACCCAAAGAAAACATAGATTGCATGGTTTCCCTCATCTGTGGTAACTAGAATGTGCCTATAAATCTACAAGTAAACACACTAGATGGTAAAAGAAAAAAAAATACATTGGGACATGATAAATTAAACTGGTCTCTAGCCATTCACACAGAGTGAGACCAAAGGAGGATGTTCTTAGGAGAGGATCACATAGGCATAATAGCTATGTGCATCTGACCATATAAAATAATATTTACTGAAATTCTCAGTTTTTCAGGGGAGGATTTTTGCCTTGATTTTACATGCAGTAAGAGAAGCCAAGTGAATTCTGCTTCACTGTTACTTGCCTGTCATCCTCTTGTTCCACAAGCATCTTAAAAGACCATGAGGGTCTCTCTACTCCGATTCTTGGTCCTGCCTTAGTTTATCCATCTCAGAGCTAAAAGAGAATCTTGAGAATGCTTCTGGTCTGAGTCAGGCCTAGAGTTAGAAGGGAGGAGGCTAGTGACCTTATTCTTTTTTTGATGTCATTCTAGAAGTTGTTTAAACAGGATTGCATATGGTTTAATGTAGTATTACCTCCTTTTTGCCTTGGGATATGCTAGAATGGCAAATGTGGGAAGGGATGTACAGAACTTCACTGCTCTTTGAGTGCGTTTGCATATGGACAGTATTGCTTTTTGGCCTCAGCTTCGTTTCCTTTTATTCCCAAATCTCATCTTTAATGCAGCTGTGGAGGGAAGGATGGGAAAGTAGAATAAAGCTTCAAATTGATTTGCACTTGAATAAAAGAAAGAGTGATTTCTCTTGTTCACAGAACAGACTAGTTTAAGTGGAAAGCTGTTTGCTCTTCTACTTTCTGCATAAGGACTGTTTGCTTTTCTCTCTTTAAAGGTATTAAAGAGAAGAAAAACTTAGTGAAGTAGATGGACTTACTGGTTATAATTCATCTAGAATCTTCAAATGTCTTAGGATCCTAACAGAAATACGCAATTGGAGAGGAAAGGTCAAAGTTGTGTTAAAGTTTAAGAATTCGATAGATCTGAGATGATTTGAGTGCTTTCATAAGACAACTCAACCAAGAGCCATTTCTCTTTGCTGGTGTCTTTGACCTTTCTTTGGGATTTTTCCTTCTTTACTTTTATAATGTGTTTTGAAATTTTCACTTAAAAAATAGCCATTGAAAAGTAAACTTGTCACAAATAAAAACATCCTGTTTCTGTGATGGGACTCACAACATAGCAGAGAATGGCTTAACTTCAGCCGGAGAGAGGTTCATAGCAGAACCTCAAGGGTTGACACCAAGATCATGCTTGTTAGTGTTTTAATGAGTACAAAAGGAAATGGTGAAATCTGCTGATGACACCAAATGGTTTTGCTGATCCAAACAGGGATTTCTGGGAAGCTGCTTCAGAGTATTTGGAGTTGTGGAAAGATTGGGCAATGTGGTAGCAGATGCACTGGACTTGAAGCGAAGGTTTATGGGAAGTGGAAAAGCCTGCCAAGTCCTCCAGAGGAAGACTGGAGTCTTTGTAAAGGACTTGGCTTTGATCCTGCTCACGAAAGGAAAGAGTCAAGCCAAAGAACATTTTGATATATAGAAAATGAAAACAATTATGGCAATAGTTATGGTGACCAAGGACAGGCATTTCAAAATATGCTGAATGTCTTTCTTTTTGGATACCAGTAGTAATATATTCAGATGGGTGTTATTTCCCTTCAAAATATTCATGAAAAATTATATATTTATGCATGCATTTTTGGGGGGATGATGAGCCTTTTATACATTCTTTTGACTGGTTTTTGTAGTAGGTCCCTGTTTTGTAGGTTATTTTGATTTTGAAACAGACAACTGTCATTTAGAGCCCAAGTTTGATGAGTAAGATGGGCATTCAAACTAATAGTAGATTTTTTTATATGCATGTAGACTTTATCTCATTTAATATTCTCTCTCTCTCTCTCTCTCTCTCTCTCTCTCTCTCTCTCTCTCTCGCTCTCGGGGCTTGAACTCTGGGCCTGGGTGCTATTCCTGAGCTCTTCAGCTCAAAGTGAGTGCTCTACCACTTGAGCCACAGTGCCACATCCTAATAATAGATTTTTAAATATAAAGTGAAGTAAACTTCCATTTATTACTTTGAAAAGTGATTTTGAAAAAAATTACTATGAGAAGTTGCAGGAATATTTATATAATAATAGTGGCAGAGTAAGATCTCAGTTGATATATTTCATAAACATAACTTGTTTAAATATCTAAGTTACAGAAGCTTGTTAATATACCTACTTCATCATATTATAGGCAGACTGTATTTTATATATTTGTTTGTTTGTTTTTGGTTATTAATTCACTGGTGCTGAGATTGAACCCAGGGTCTCATACATGCTACATACATACTTTAACACTGAATATTCCCTCAGCCCAACATATCATATTTATAAGTGACCTTTTCTTAAAAAAACAGAAACAAAAATGTCTCTGATTGCCAGTGTATTCTTAGGGAGGAAACAGGAGGTTATACAGTACCTGGAGATTCCCTTAAGACTATATCTGTGTACTGAAGTTTCAAAGTAAGATAGACATTGTCACAAGAGTTGTGGGCTGTGACATCCATCCATCTATCCATCCATCCACCCTCTTACCCCTCCCACCCAACCACCTATACATTATGCATCGATTTCAAAAGAATACTCGAGTCATAGCACCTTCTTTAACGATGCTTGATTTTATTTGTATGTTAGTATGGGCATATGAATCAAATAAACAGCATTCAATTGTACTGACGTGGGAGAGCAAGTCAGTGTGTGTGTGTGTGTGTGTGTGTGTGTGTGTGTGTGTGTGTGTGTGTGTGTGTGTGTGTGTTGGTACTGAGGTTTGAGCTTTTACTTGGCTTTTTTGCTAAAGGCTGGTGTTCTAGCACTTGAGCTATATAGCTGTAGTTCCAGATTTTTGCTAGTTAATTGGAGATCAGAATCTCCAGATTTGTCTGCCTTGGCTGGCTTTGAATCTGGGTTCGCAGATCTCCTGAGTAGCTAGGATTATAGGCATAAACTACTAGATCCTAGCTTAAGTCAATGGCTTAATCCATGGAAACTTTGTTTTAATTAAGAGAGAGTTTGTGTGTTGGTGGTAGTGGTAGTCGTTGTGCTTACTCCTTGTCTTCTGTTCAATGAGAGTCCATAGAGTGACTTTTGAAAACAATCACTCAGAGAATAAATTATACAGAGTGTCAGAAAAGAGTTTGTATATAGTTTGTATATAGAAGCAGTTAGGAAGACTTAACTTCATTTCTTCTATATTGTTTTGCGATTATTAAAACGACATTAAAATTTCTTTACCAATGATATGTTTTCCTCTTTCAAAAGTCATTATAAAGACACAGTCCCCTATATGTTTAAGTTTATGAAAGACTTCTACTTTCATAGTTCTCTGTATTTAAACCCTGAAAACGTGAGAGTCAGGAGAAATTCCTTTTTCCAGTATTATCTTTTGTATGAAAAAATACAACTTTGTGGTTCTGTATGCAAGGCCTCATACTGCTGTATCAATCTTGAAGGCACGTGTGTGTGTGTGTGTGTGTGTGTGTGTGTGTGTGTGTGTGTGTGTGTGTGTGTGTGTGTGTGTGTGTGTGTGTTTGTATACATACAGATGCTGGGGCTTGAACTCAGGGCCTGATGCTGTCCCTGAACTTTTTTTATCCCCCTCAAGGCTAGTGCTCTACCACTTGAACCACAGCTCTACTTTTGGCTTTTCAGTGGTTAATTAGAGATAAGATCTCATATTTGTCTGCCCTGACTGGCTTTGAACCATGATCCTCAGACCTTAGCCTTCTGAGTAGCTAGGATTACATGTAGGAACCATTGAAACATAACTGGTTAAAAGTAAGGATTTAATATTCCAGGGCTGGAATTATAGCTCAGTGGCATACCCTTGCCTACCATGTACTGAGTCTGGATTTAGTTCACCACAAAACAAATAGACAGACAAAAAAGATTTCAGATTCTAGTTTAGCCTTATTGAATCAGGATCTCCACAGTAAGGCCTAGGTATTTTAACAATTTTTCTCTGCATAAAAGAATACTTTCTTTCCTTCTCTCTCTCTCTCTCTCTCTCTCTCTCTCTCTCTCTCTCTCTCTCTCTCTCCCTCTCTCTCCCTCTCTCTCTCTCTCTCCCTCTCTCTCTCTCTCCCTCTCTCTCTCTCTCTCTCTCTCTCCTCTCTCTCTCTCTCTCTCCTCTCTCTCTCTCTCTCTCTCTCTCTCTCTCTCTCTCTCTCTCTCTCTCTTTCTTTTGGTCGTGGGGCTTGAACTCTGGGCTTGGGCGCTGTCCCTGTGCTCTTCAGCTCAAGGTGAGTACTCTATCATTTAAGCCACACTGCTACTTCTGGTTTTCTGGTGGTTAATTGGAGATAAGAGTCTCGTGGACTTTCCCTGCCCAGGTTGGCTTGGGAACCATGACCCTCAGATCTCAGCCTCCTGAGTAGCTAGGATTACAGGTGTGAGCCACCAGCGCCCAGCAAAGAATACTTTCATATATATGAACCCAATGATCCCAAAGAAGCCTAAAAAAGTAGAATGTTAGAAGGCACAGAAATAAAGCATGATGCAGTTCTATGCATTTGTAATGGCTGATGTATGATTACTAATCATTGTGAGTCCACTGAGAGTAACAGAAAACGTGGTGTAATGGTGAAGATGGATGGATGCTTGAATCCAAATGTCTGGTTCCTTAACTAGCTATGTAACATGGACAGAGTAATAGTCCTTCTGTTCCTCAATTTCCTTATATCTAAAATTAGGATGATACTAATGGCATCTGCCTCAGAGGTTATGAAAGGTACTTAGGAAACTCCTTGACACAAGTAAGTGATAAGTAAGTTTATTGTCAGGGATGGGGCTATAACTCAGAGATGAGGCACTTGCCTGAAATGGACAAGGTTCTAGGTTCAAATCCCAGCCCTGTAAAAACAAAAAGTATGTCTCAAGGGATTAAAATAAAAGTATGTCTCTTTTATATATAGAGGGATGTTCCCTACTGTGCTGTTTGTCTGTGTTAGGCCTACTTCCAGAGAAAGTGAAAAGAAAGCCTTACTATATATAAAAGTATGTGATGGGGAAAATGTACGTTTTCTTTCATTTCTTGGGAACAATTTGCTAGTTTTCTCATTTTTGCAGCACTCTGACATTTAATAATCTGTAAAAGCGAAGTGATCAGAACAGACACAGTAGATGGCGCTTTAGACCTAATTTTCAAAAAACCAGTGATGGAGGGGGAAATTAGTTCACCACCAAGACAATTTTATCTTAACAGCCTTAAATAAGGCTTGTTTGTTTTCAACAGAGTTGGAGAATAACTTCAGCAAAAATAAATCTTCCAGTTGTTACGGTTATACAAGATTTGTAAGTTGGAAAGTATTAGTTGTATTTTAAGCCACAAATACATTTTAATATTGTAATACATTCAAAGGAGTTATTTTCTCTCAGAACATTACCTTATTTATGAGTAGTTTCCTCCTACTATGTTTCTGTATCTACTTCTTCTTAGCTTTATGTAGCTCTTTTTTTTTTTTTGCAGGGGTGAGGTGGGGGGTTAGGTGGGTATACTACTGGTCCTGGGGCTTGAACTGAATCTGGGTGCTGTACCCTGGTTGGTTTTTTGTTCCCTCTCAAGGCTACCACTCTATCATGTGAGCCACTGCTTCACTTTGGGTTTTTTTTGTTGGTTACTTGGAGATGAGAGTCTCATGTACTTTCCTCTCCTGGCTGGTTTTGAACCAGGATCATCAGTTTTCAGCCTCTAGAGTAGCTAAGGTTACAGGCATAAGCCGCTCATGCCTCGCTTTAAGTGAGACATATAGACATACATATATATTGTTTTTTGTGCTGGTACTGGGGCATGAACTCAGTAAATTGCTCTTTTGGTTTTCACTCAAGGCTAGTGCTCTTCTACTTGAACCATACCTCCACTTCTGGATTCTTTTTTTGGAGATAAGACTCAGATTTTTCTGCCCTAGTTGGCTTCAAACTGATTTTCAGATCTTAGCCTCCTGAGTAGGTAGCATAACAGATATAAGCTACAAGTGCCTAGCTTTTATAAGCCTTTTTTTTCCCAGAAAAATATTGAACATTAAATGGTTTGTAAACCAAAACAAGGCAACTTTAAAAAATTGGTACTAGACTTTGAACTCAGGGCTTCATGTTTGTTAAATAGGCAACTATCTTTACCCTGTAATATAGTTTAATCCATTCCCCTCCTCCCCCCCAAGTCATATTGTCCTCTCAGTTTGAAAGTCTTAAATAAAAAGGAGTCATAACATGGTTAAAAATTTTAAACTGGGAATTTGGAGCCTGTATCCTCTTGATCCTATGATCCTGAGTCATGAAAGACTTATCAACATGTGGCAGTTCAAGTTTATCTGAACTAGAACAGATTTTAATGACCTAGCATATTTTTGGCAACTCATGTAAATAATCATTCTGCTCTGTTGTTTGTGATTTTATAAGGCTGCACAATTGTTTACAGTTAACCCTGAAGGTACTTCATTCTTATAAGGGTACCTTTTAAAGTATAATTTTCATTTGCAAACTAAACCACATTTTTCTTTTGTCTTATTTAAACTGATGGAAGTATTTTCTAGCATATGGAAGTATTTCCTTACCTCACGTTCTTTTAAGCAAATAACCCCATGTGACTTACAAATGTTGAAAAGGCATATACATTTCCAAGTGCTATTAGAATGGTTAAACTAATATATTCTTTAGATATTGAAAAAATTTTCATTGGGATTAATTAATACCAGAATGAAGTCTAGCCATTGTTTCCAGGAAAGTCCAGTTACTTCTCATTTCTAATCTAGGATTTCTTTAATTTTTATTGTTTATGTTATATTGGTATTTTTTCACAAAGGCTCCAAGAATCTCTTCTTAATTAAATATTTCTCAAACTATATATACAAAAATTTCCCTAGTTTTATTATAGAGAAGATGACAATTGGTAAAAACTGGATTTCAAAAGTGAAAAACAGTCACCCAAAGTTTCTGAAATGTAATAATATATTTTAAAATATTGTTGGTAATAAAGTACATAGCAGTGTGAGATTTCAAATAGAAATAAAATCTGTGCACAGATGAGTAATTGAAGTACGTATACAAATGGAAAGATATATGGGGAAAAGTAATATTCAATGTTGTTATGCATTCTGATGATGTACATGAACAGAACCAGAGCACTTACAAGGATTAGTAACATATTACTGTAGTTAGATATGTGTACTGTGGTCTAACTGACATGTTGAAGTTTGGTCCTGTCCAAAAACATCTTTTGAAGAAAGACAGATGTTATAGCTGCTGTCTTCAGGAAAAGAAAAGTAGTATCACAACCTAATATTAAATTTAATAAGTTTGTCTTTTGAAAAAATTGGCAAAAAAGAGAAGGAGGAGAAGGAGAAGGAGAAGGAGGAAGAGAGAGCAGCTTCTTAGTAATACTAGGATTTGGAAATTAACGTTAGAGTATCTAATATAGTCAGAAACACCTCATGTAAGAGATGGTTGGTAGAACACGACTGTCTGAGGATTCTAAAAGCAAAAGACACAAATGTTTTCAGCACTTACTACTCCTGAATCAGATGATTACACTGATAATGCCTGTAATTACATCAGATGTTTTGTGAGATTTCATTAATGCAACACATACTCCAAGACCGGCTAGTAAGAACACTGTGCAAAGCACTGCAGAAAGCAAGATGACTAAGATATTGTTGCTCACCTTGGATAGCTTATTTTGTAGCAAAGGAGAGAATAAATATTCAGGCTTCTACAGAACAAAGCAGAATTAACTGTCTCAGAGAACTGTGTAGACCAGACTTTGGTTGACATGAATGAGGTGTGTGTGAACTGGACAGTATAACAGGAGTAGGATTTGGGAGGGTTAGGATGGATGTAGGTTAAGAGATAGGCTTTTGGCAAAAAACAGTTATTAACACAAGCAGTGATAGAGAAAAGGTGGAAATTAGGACATATTGGTTATTTTTGAGATAAGGGTTCACTATAGGAAGTGTAGGGCTGGATTGCAGTTGACCTATTTTAGGCTTCCTGTCATAGGTGCGATGACGGGCACATGCAACTACACCAGCTTTCTACTGAGGTGGAGACTTGCAAATTTTTCTTTCTTGGCTGACCTGGAAATAAGATCTTCATATCTCAGATTCCCAAGGAACCAGGATTATAAGTATGAGCCACTAAGCATTTGGCTGGCCACTCTTCCTGCCTCCTCCCTCTTCTTTCATTTCTTTCCTTTTCTTTTGCTTTCAATTTTCTTTTTTTTCTCCTTTCTTTTCCCTTTCCTTTTCCTTTTCCCTTTCTTTTCTTTTCCTTTAGCTTGAACTTAGGGCCTTGAATTCTCCTTCAGCTTGCTTGTGAACAGCTAATACTCTTATCACTTGAGCCATGTCTCCAGCTAGACTTTTTCTGCTGATTAATAGGAGATGGAGTCTTGTATACTTTTCTGCCTGGGCTGGCTTAGAACTACCATCCTCCAGTTCTCAGCTCCTGAGTAGCTAGGATTCTAGGTGTGAGTCATGGGTACAGGGTTCTTTTTTTTCTTTTTTCTTTTTCTTTTTTTTTTTTTTTTTTGTCAGTTGTGGGGCTTGAACTCTGGGCTTGGGTGCTCTCCCTTAGCTCTTCAGCTCAAGGCTAGCATTCTACCACTTGAGCCACAGCACCACTTCCGGTTTTCTGGTGGTTTTATTGGAGATAAGAGCCTCGTGGTCTTTTCCCAGGTTGGTTTTGAACCATGATCCTCAGATCTCAGCCTCCTGAGTAGTTAGGATTACAGGTGTGAGCCACCGCACCCGGCAAGGGTACAGGGTTCTTTAGTTCTTATTATGGAAGATAATCAGTCCAGATATAATAATATCTTTTTTGTTTTTACTTTATTTTTATCTGTTGTGGGTTTTTTTAGTTTAAATATTATTTATTATTATTGTAAAGATGATGTAGAGAGGAGTTACAGTTACATTATGTCAGATAAAGAGTATATTTCTTTTGAACAATGTCACCCCTTCCCTCTCTGGGAGGAAAATAAATAGACACAGACCCAAGATTTTTTTCTTTCATCAGTAATAGGGCTTGAACTCAGGGCCTGGACGCTATCCCTGAGATTTTTTTGCTCAAGACTAGCACTCTACCACTTGAGCTAGAGCTCTACTTCTGTCTTTTTGCTGGTTAATTGGAGATAAGAGTCTCATGGATTTTCCTGCCTGGGCTGGCTTTAAATTCCAATTTTCAGGTCTCAGCCTCTTGAGTAGCTAGGATTATAGGCGTGAGCTGCTGGTGCCTGGCCACCCAGTGCCTGGCCAGAAGATTCTTTAAATACACAGAATTCTTTAAAGTTAGTATTTGCAGTTTAACTGTTAATTTTTTAAAAAAGAAATGTTAAGTTTTTACTATATATTCAGATGATGATTAACAAATTGCATAATCTGTTAAAAGTAATTTCACTTAGGAAAGTTAAATTGTATTGGTAAAGCATATTTTAAAGTTTTATATGTTACACAGTATAAACAAACCAAGTTGTGCAGAATATTTTATATCCCCATTGTGGCCATCGAGCTACAATGTTCAGCATGTTAACCACTAACGATATCTGGCTATTAAATTGAAGAAAATTAAATGAAATTTACAATGTCAGTTGCCTGAATTACATTTCATTTCAAGTGTTCAGTAGCCACATGTAGATAGTAGCTGTGATATTGGCCAACATAGACATTGAGTTACAGAAATTTGTTGGGTAATACTGTTTTAGAAGTATAAAACATACTTTGTTTCAGTCAGGCAATTGGCTTGTCATTCATCTCTTTAACAAACTGTCATTAACACCCACCATGTGTCAGGTATTTGCTAGAGCTAGGTGAGAAAGCCCTAGTTTTTTTTTGTTCTTGTTGTTGTTGGGTTTATTTTTTGTTCTTCTTGTTTTTTAGTCCTAGGAAAAAAGAAGGAGAATTGCACAGGGAAATGGAATAGGATATATATATATATATATAGTAAGTAGAACTAGAGGAGAAATCCAGGAAGGCTTGTAAATACAAAGCAAAACTCAAGTCCTGCCTGTGCAGAAGTGGAGTAGCTGTTGGCTTATTTAAGATGGGGAGAGTGGGTCACAGATAATATGATCCCAGCAATGTAAACCACCGGGGTGTGAGAGAACATGGGACCTTTGAGGGAAAGAGGTTCACTGTGTCTGAAGCCCAGATAATCTCTGAAGTCTCCACTTCAAACTCTTTTACTTATTATGATGCATTGAAAGGACTTAAGAAACAGATTCTTTCCCTTCTTTTTTTTGGGTCCGGTTGTAGGGCCTGAACTCTGGGCCTGGGCGCTGTCCCTCAGCTCTTCAGCTCAAGGCTAGCGCTCTACCACTTGAGCCACGGCTCCACTTCTGGCTTTTTATTTTTTGCTTATGTGGTGCTGAGGAATCGAACCCAGAGCCTTGAGCATGCAAGGCAAGCGCTCTACCACTGAGCCACCTTCCCAGCCCTCTTTCCCTTCTTAAAACTGGAGAGAAAGGGGCTGGGAATCAGTGGTAGAGTGCATGCCTTGCATGCATGAGGCCCTGTGTTTGATTCCTCAGCACCACATAGGCAGAACAAGCTGGAAGTGGCGCTGTGGCTCAAGTGGTAAAGCACTAGCCTTGAGCTGAAGAGCTGAGGGACAGTGCCCAGGCCCAGAGTTCAGGCCCCACAACCGACACGTGCACGCGCGCGCACACACACACACACACACACACACACATACACACACACACAAGTGAAGAGAAAGTTTAACTCAGGAGTGTGTACTTACATGGCTAGCTACTTGGGAGGCTGACACAGGAAAATCACTTGAATCTGGGAGTTCAGGACCAGCCTGGCAATATAGCAACACACACACACACACACACACACACACACCAATCCTACTATTTTTGGAGCAGTTTATTTCTTTAAAATTTATCTTTATTATCTTTAAGTAGTGTACAACGTGTGCCAATTCAACAAATCAGTTTACAAGTTCACTGCATCTTGATCCCTTGGGAGCTTCTTTAAAACTGCTTCTTTATATCTATCTTACATCTATGGATCTCACAGTTAGAGAAAGGCAAAAAAAAAAAGATAAAGAGAAAAAAGGATGCGAAAAGAAGGTCCAAAGATATAAAGATGGCCAGAGAAAGTTTCAGAGAAATAGAATAGCTAACACTGAATGGGAATGGCAGTACCATTTACAACACTCAAATTCCCCCAAAGTTCAGATTCTAACATTTAAAAAGTTAACATTTCCAAACGGTTGACTTGGGATTGTGATGTAAATCATATGTGTTTTCTTGAGGGGAGATTTAAGAAGAGGATTTCTGTTCTGGCTCTTACCATCATTAGAAAGTATAATACAATTTGCTGTACTGTATTTTCATAGTCTGTACTCTTATAGTGGATACAACTTGCCTGCAACTTAAAAAAGTTAGTATTCACTTTTGTAGAACAAAAATATAATCACCATCTGATTAAAACTAAAGGTATAGGAAGAATTAAAATAGAATCAGGAAACAAATGTATCTTCATTCATCTTTCTCCCATTCCAGAGACTATTATATATAATACACAAAATTCATGGCACATAATAAATTTCTAATACTTTGTAAATATTTAGCTGTTGTTGATTTAGTTTGGTCTTACTGGTAGCCATCATGTCTGCTGTGCATCATGAATATGTTTATATGTCAGCATCATCTGCTATAGCACAGAGGCTTCTGGAAGGCAGGGGTCTCATGTCTATTTATTTTACATAATGATTAGCATAAATTTCCATGAAGTTTTATGTTTTTGTAATGGTGGTGATTTTACTTCCTGTCTTCAGTTTGACCACATTTGATCACTATTAATCCAAGTGAACACAGAGGTGGAATTAATTGTGTACAGCCAGACTGGCAAGGGGCTTCCTCACACAGCAATGAATCTTATGTCACCAAAAAGAAGCAATGAATCTTATGTCACCAAAAAGAGCAACTCTCTTGTAAAAAGGTGAAAAATTCAGATAATGCCACACACATTGGTTTTTTTTGAAGGCAAAATGAAATGTCTAGGCTTACCACCAAGAGCTTATCAAACAAACTTAGTATGAAGTCATGACTGAGTAGACAGAAAACTCAGATAAAAGCTACAGTGAGAATATATTCTTCTCTCTTTTCATTCTCTTTTTCATTTGGGACAGGGACCTGGAATAGTGTTGGAAGATTGGATGTGAATTTGCTGAGATGAAGTTGTAGCCAAGTGAATCAGATTGGATGATGCTTTAACCTCTAAACTAATTTTACTAGTGTTATCTCTTTAAAAAAGTGCTTAATTGGAATAAAGAGTCTCACAGACTTTTCTGCCAAGGCTGGCTTTGAACCAAGATCCTTAGATGTTAGCCTACTGAGTAGCTAAGATTACAAGCATGAGTCACCAGCACCTGGCAGTGTCCAGTGCAGTGTCCATTTTTAAAAACACCCATCGCTAAGTTATAAAACTAGACATTCAAAGTCAGTCATCTAGACACAACTATTAAAGTTAGTTTTCTTTATTAAATATTTTGGAGCATTAAAAGGTAATATTTCTAAACTGATAAGATTGCTTTAATATTTCCTTGAAAACCTCTTGCTCTGTTACTTTGTTTAATGTGTTCTTTGTCTAGAGCTGTCAATAATTTTTCTATCATATTTCAAAGAAATTTTAGGGGATACTTGTCAGGTCTTTTAGTATAGTCAGTTTTCATGTTATATATACTTTGGTATTAATCTTTATTAGTCATACTACTTACATATTGGCCATCTAAAATTTTCATTTTATGTTTTTTTTTTTTGGGTCCGGTCGTGGGGCCTGAACTCTGGACCTGTGCACTGTCCCTTAGCTCTTCAGCTCAAGGCTAGCGCTCTACCACTTCAGCCACAACAACACTTCTGGCTTTTTTTTCTTTTTGCTTATATAGTGCTGAGGAATTGAACCCAGGGTCTCAGGCATGCAAGGCAAGTGCTCTACCACTGAGCCATCTTCCCAGCCCTTCATTTTATGTTTTATTCTGTAATATATTTATAAATCTATTGCCAGTATTATCAACCTTAAAATTTAGGCTATTACTTTTGGACTTTTAAGAATGTTTCTGTTCTCTCTCTCTCTCTGTCTCTCTCTCTCTGTCTCTCTGTCTCTGTCTCTCTGTCTCTGTCTCTGTCTCTCTCTCTCTATAAATATATATATAAAACATATATACATATATATATATATATATATATATATATATATATATATATATATATCTTCAGCTCAAGGCGAACACTCTACCACTTGACCCACAGCACCACTTCCAGTTTTCTGGTAGTTTTAATGGAGATAAGAGTCTCAGGGACTTTTGAGCCCAGGCTGGTTTTGAACCATGATCCTCAGATCTCAGCCTCCTGAGTAGCTAGGATTACAGACGAGCTAACGGGCCCCCGGCCTGTTTAATTTTTTTAGTCAGTACTTTCCATTGAAAATTAGCCTTGAAAACTAAAGATAGCTCAAGGCTCAAGGTGTATCTAAATCCTATTAGATGATAGATGGTTAGAATTTATGAATGAGTCAACGGTTATTATGTTATGTTTTCTTTTGAGTACAGATGCATACAACTTTATTGATTGTGTATTTGCCTATATTACCTTCATATTTGTATAAAGTTACAAATAATAAGTGCTTATATTTTCCTTTTTGGTACCATTAATTTAATACTATATATTAAATGTATAAAAATGCTACTTGACAGAAATAAGTATAATTCCTATTGTGTGCATAAGGAATTAGGTTCAGAGAAATCAAATTCCCTAGTAAAAGTCACTCAGCTTAAAATATATATAAAATAACAACAAAGAAAAAGAGTCACTCAGCTTATCAGGAGTTGAAATTCAAATTCAGAAATAGTTTGATTGCACTTGATCATTCTATGACAGTTTTATCTCTTCATTAAAGATGCCTTTGAGTTTTACTCATCATTGAAGACTCTTGTTTTTGTTTTTTAAACTATAACATTTCAGGAGAACCTACAGCTTTTATTTTTCACTTTAGAAAGACAGATTTTTGTTGTAGGACCTTATCTCAAGATTTTAAGAGTTTGATAACATCAGAGTATGCAGCTCATGCTACCAAAAAAAGAAATAAATATTTCTCATTGGTGAAATTTTGAATGTTTTGTTGCATTTTTGGTATTCTTTGTAGTATTTAATTATTTATAATGAGAATACTTTAATGAAAATGATACACAACTAGTATATTTGTATACTTACACAATTGTATAGCCTCATTTGTTTGAAAAAATTGACTCATGGCTGGCTTGTCATACTTCTACTTCTTTCTTTTTGATGGGTAATATGAGATAAGAATCTCTTGGATTTGTCTACCTGAGCTGGCTTTGAACTGATTTTCAGATCTCAGCCTCCTGAGTACCTAGGATTATAGGTGGAAGCTACTGGCTCAGTGAGAACATTTTGTTGTTTCTTTCAGTCCTGGTCTCCCTTCTTCATAACAGAGCTGGACAATCTAAGTGGGTTGTAATCTTTCTCTATTTTTAATAAATAAAACAATGTATAACTCTTGGTAGAATATAGAATATAGTTTCAAATTAATATGCCAGGTTTTTGTTTCGTTTTATTTTTCTTTCCCAGTGCTTGGATTGAACCTAGAGCCTTTTACATGCTAGGCTAGTACTTCTAGGCTAGTACTTCTAGGCTAGTACTGTGCTAAATCTGACCCAGACCCTAGAATCAGAATTTGAAAGTGAAAGAAAATATTTGTACTTGAAAAACCATCTAGTCTGTTTTCCTAACTTTTTATTTTTATTTTGCTAATGCCATCTAGTCAACTGAAATAAATGAGACTGAGCCCAGATCTCTGAGTTTATGTGCTAGTTCATTCCCCTACAGCACACATAAATGTATTTTTAAAAATAGCAGGCAGAGCTGGGCACCGGTGGCTCATGCCTGGAATTCTAGCTACTCAGGAGGCTGAGATCTGAGGATCCAGGTTCAAAGACTAGGCAGGAAAGTCCATGAGACTTATCTCCAATAAACCACCAGAAAACCAGAAGTGGCGCTGTGGCTCAAGTGGTAGAGTGCTAGCCTAGAGCTGAAGAGCTGAGGGACAGTGCCCAGGCCCAGAGTTCAAGCCCCCATGACTTTATCCCTCCCACCCCCTCCCAAAAAAAGACAGTCAGAGGACCACTTTACATACTTTATATGCATGATAACATGTAAGTGTCAGGGAATATAGTTTATTTATCTTTATCTTCACCATGGAAAGAGGTTGGCAGTTCAGCCAATGAGCTCCAGGAAGGGACAGTGAGTGGGATTCTGAGGGAGGAAAAGCGTTTTGTTTTTTTTTTGTCAAAAATTTGGAATTTACTATGGTTACTGGGATTAAAATAGAACTAAAAGTTAACTTGGCAGAGGATTAAAAACAAAGCAGCTCTAAAGTGTATGCACTTGGTAGAAAAGATGCCACTGAGGCATCCAAGGGGGAAGGGAACATTGTTTCTTTGTGTGGCTCGAGCTGATTGATTTAGTTATGATTTCAACATGCCTACAAGGCAAAAACTCCAGAAAACATTGCACAACAGCCTTAACCAGAACAAATGGTGCTTTTTTTTTTTTTTCCCTATACCTCCCCGAAGTTTTTAAAATAAAACAGCAGTGGGTTTTTCCCATTTTCCCCCCTCGAATTGTTTAAAGGGCTCTGATTATATTTGACTATTGGGTGTGGCAGGTTTTAGAATCTTAAGTGGTAGTGCAGGTTCTTGAACAAGAAAGAGAATTAGAGGTGATGTGACTTGAATATTGGAATGTGTAGAATGTGAATTTGTGAGAGGTATTATGGTCTACCGCAGGCTGTTCTTAGTAATAGACCTTCTTGTTAAAAACCCTATTATTATGAGACATTTCTTTTTGGAAACTACTAAAGGAGGAATTTGACAGAAAAGTAAAACAAACCATCTTGTCTCATCTTTCCTTTCCGCACAGGCACTTTGAAGAGATATCTTCAATGTTGTCAAGTCTCAATTATCTTGGCATAGGTTAGCATTATCACCATTCTCACAAACTTGTATGCACACGGCTTTACACTGGGTGCAGCACGAGGAAAATTAGCAAACAAGATTCTTATCCTTTTGGAGCTTAGTAAGAATTGATATCCTAGCAAATAGTTCAACAAATCCCAAACACATTTTCCCATGCACCCTCAACCTTGCCTCCCCTTTCATATTTTCTGTCTTCATTAATGGCCTCTCGCTCCTCTCAGCTGGAAACTTCACATTTATCTTGAGTCCTTTTGTTTGCCTAGTCTCTATACCAATCTTATCAACAAGTCCTGTCTCTTCTATCTCAAAAATTGCTTTTGAATATCTTCATTCCCTTTTTTCTGTCCTCATGGCTATTAGCCCTGTTTAGCCTTTTTCATTTTTTTTTCATTTCAGTTCTTTAGAGAGCTACTTATCTATTTTCAGTCTTTCCATTTTGTAATCCATTCTCCATAGTGCGTCCAATCTCTTTAAAAGGAGATCTAATCATATCATTCTCTGGTTTAAAAACCTTTCATGAGTTCTCATTAATGTTTAGCTAAACTAAACTTAACTTGTCAGGCCATAGTTTCATAATCTGGTCCCAATCTGTTTGTTCTTGTCTCATTTTCTGGTCATAATCTTCCTCTCCTTTGTGCTCACTTCCTGTTACTAACAATATACATGTACTCTCGCCTCAACAGCTTCCTCCTAGTTCCTCAAGCTTGCTTTTTACCTATTCCTTTGATCATGGTGGTTTTTTTTTTTAAATACCATATACATAGAATATTCTGCCCTGCCTAATGAACTCTTAGTAGTATAGATGAACTGAGGAAGCTAAGATTTACAAAAAAATTCTTGACAAATAAGACAAAAAGAAGGGAGCCACATATACAGAGCTAAGCAACAAAGGCAGAGTTAGAACAGAGCTCAGACTAGCTTCAGATTACTTCTGACAAAGTAGGAAGAACATAGTATTAAACGACTCCTTGTTAAGACCTGTAGTCAAGAGCTCCCTATTATTACTATTACTATTATTATTATTATTATTATCTGGTGCTGGTCCTGGGGCTTGAACTCAAGGGTTGGGCATTGTCCCTGAGCTTTTTTTTTGCTCAAGGCTAGTGTTCTACCACTTGAGCCACAGCTCTATTCCTGGTTTTGTGGTGCTTAATTGGAGATAAGAGCCTCATGGACTTTCCTACTCTAGCTGACTTTGAACTGAGATCTTAGATTTCAGCCTCCTGAGTGATTAGGATTATAGGCATGAGCCATGGGCTCTTGGCTGCCAGCTCTTATTTTTATTTCTGGGGACAGAAAAAAAAGACACAGAAGACTTCTTGTATGGTGGTTAGGTTCGAGAATGAAAAGAGGGGCTGGGAAGGTAGCTCAGTGGTAGAGTGCTCGCCTTGGATACATGAGGCCCTGGATTTAATTCCTCAGTACCACATAAGCAGAAAAAAAAAGCCAGAAGTGGTGCTGGGGCTCAAGTGGTAGAGTGCTAGCTTTGAGCTGAAGATCTGAGAGACAGTGCCCAGATCCAGAGTTCAGACCCCACGACTGACCAAAAAAAACCCAAAAGAAGGAAAAGAAAATTCATTACCCATCTATCTTCCATTTCTGTCTTACCTCACTTTCCAAGGGAGAAACGAATGGATAAGAACCGAGTCTTTACTGTGTTGATGCATTTTTGGATGGTAAAAGACAAAAAATACACTTGGACATGATAAATTATACAGGACTCTAGACATTCACATAGTGAAACCAAAGGGGAGGATATTCTGGATATTCTGAGGTGAGGATTAAAAAGGCTCAATAGCTATGTGTATATGATCATACAAAATGATGTTTATCAAAATGAACAAGAAATAAAAACAAGAGGATTTTTTATTATTTTGTTTTTTTTTGTTTGTTTTTCACCTTTGTTGCTGTTTTTGTTTCTGTACCTTTTGTCTTGTATAAAAGTTTATCTGTTTTGAGAAGGTTAAAGAGGAACATAGAAATGGTGGGACAAAGGATGAACAAATGCAGCAGTAACACTCATTAGATACTGTTGAAAATATAATGTGTGTGGCGGTTCAGGAGGGAAAAACTAGGAGAAAATGACACTTCAAAAAGAAATGTACGGGCTGGGAAGGTGGCTCAGTGGTAGAGTGCTTGCCTTGCATGCATGAGGCCCTTGGTTCGATTCCTCAGCACCACATAGGCAAAAAAAAAAAAAAAAAAAAAAAAAAAGAAATGTACTTATTACCTGATTTATGTAACTGTAACCCCTCTGTACATCACCTTTACAATAACAATAAAAATGAAAACAATTATATAAAAAAATCAACAGGACTGGTGCTGGAGGTATCATTCAGTGGTTAAGAATGGTCTTAGCTTGTGAAAGACTCTGGGTTCAAACTGTAGTACACACACACATATATATTGAACAAACAGAAAACAAAACTAACAAACCAACCAATCAAAAAACAAAATAAACAGAATCAACAAGGTAGAGCCAGAGATGATAGGTTTAGAGTTAACTGCATGAAGGAAACCATCAGCAATTTAGCCATAGTTAACGAGAAAGCAGAGATCTTTTTTCATACTTGTGCCTTGTTATGTAGAAGCATACTCAGGTTGTCTTTGTCTTTTTATCAGTGGCTGATTATTTTGGAAAAAAAAGTTCTATTCTGTAAGTAATATTATGTTATCTTCAAAACATTTAGACTATCTGTAAAAGTTCCTTCAGCAGTCCCCTTACCACTGTTTTTCCCAATCCTAGTTGTCTCTCCACTAATACTTGGAAATGGAGACCATTTTCAGTTAGTTCTCTATTTTCAGACCTTTTTCTATTCATTGGCATGATGAGAAGTATATGATAGATAGATAGAACTAGCTCTGGACTATATGTATAAACAAGAAGGAATCACTTAATACTATTACAAATGTGTTTCATTATCATTGGCTCCAGAACCTTCTATAATAGAATGTGTGTGCTTTTCTCACAAAAATCTTAATCTGCCTCTCATTCTACAAACTTGTCTTTTGTGCTTTTTGAATATATCTAGAATATATCTATCTCCTTTCCTGTTATGACATACAGATATTTGTTGTATTTTTCTCAATTTCTGACCCAGTGTCATCTTTAGGATTAGCTTAACCCTTTCCTCTTCTCATAATCTCATGTGGATAATTAGAAGGTAAAAAACCAAACAAAAACAAAAACAAAAAAAACCTTTAGTAAGCAAATATTGTTTTTTGTGCCAATTAAATATGAAAAAGGTTATAATTGTTAGCTTATAGAGAAATGTTTTTCTTTGAAAAATTAGACTTATTTTGAAACACTTTTGGAGTAAGTCCAGAGAATATCATTGGCATTAACTCTCTGCTCTTACCTCTGGGACTCCAGGTTCCAATTACTGGCATTGCTGGAAATGAAATGTAACCAGGACTCTGCAGTATGTATGCATCTGTTTTTCTTTTCCATATGCTTAAGTCCTCTCATTCACTTCTGTTTCACTAAAATTCCCAGGTCAATTCAAGAAGTAACTTTGAATCTGTAAAATAAGTTGAATTAGGCAATTATTTAGGGTTTTTATGACTCTAGGATTCTACTAAGTTATTTAAATGACCTATTTTCTGAGAATACATTTTGCTAAGCTGAAATTTTCTGTGCTTGACTTAGGTTCTAGTTCATTATAGATATAATTAACAATATTACAATAGATGAAATCTGTGCTGTTTATTTGTTATGATTTTCTGAATAGTAGTTATGATCATTTAATGTTCAGAGCCAACCTGTCAAAGGACTTAGTATTAGATGTAGAGTCTTATTATCAGAAAACTCTAGGCTTACTTAGAACTCTGGAGTTTGATGTTCTTTACTATATTAAATAAAAGAACATGATAACTACTCAAAATGGAAGAAGTGCAGGATTAAGTCAACAGGAGTCTGAGTATCTGTAAGATGTTTGCACTTGTTATATGCTTTTGAGTTTTCAGAGATCTGGGAGGTACCATCAGATACCAGGAGGGAAGGGTTGGGAGGAATTAATCCTAGCCCAAACTATCCTACTTTGTGATTGCAGATCACTCCTTACTCTTACATTTTCCCATTTCATAATAGACAGTAGATTATTTCTGACTCTTAACTTACCCTGGGATGTTTTGTGAAAGAATAAATATAACCACTGCCAACTATTTGTCCTCCTCAATCCAGATTCTATGCAAGAGAATGATAGTGTTTTAGATACATCTTAAGGGCTGGGAAGGTGGCTCAGTGGTAGAATGCTTACCTTGCATGCTGAGGCCTTGGATTCGATTCCTCAGCACCACATAAACAGAAAAAGCCGGCAGTGGTACTGTGGCTCAAGTAGTAGAGTGCTAGCCTTGAGCTGAAGAGCTGAGGGACAGAGCTCAGGCCGAGTTCAGGCCCCATGACCCACCAAAAAAAAAAAAAAAAAAGCTTGAATGTGTGTGTGTGAGAGAGGTACACTTACACTTAGAGTAGGTCACTTACAGTATTTATTTCTTTAGGCAGCGGAGTGTATATATTAGGAAGAACAATGCTGAAAAGTAAATATAAAAGTAAAGGTTTATGATATTGTAAAGCATAGTTCTTTCTAGTTCTAATGTCTTGAATTATTATTATTATTATTATTTTATAAAGGGTAGCAATCTATATTCTGGTTCTTAAAAAAAGGTATATTTAGATGCTTATGTTCTTTGAAATATTCCCCACAAGTTCTGTCATTTAAATAACTGTGAAATATAAAGTTATATACATTTTCCCCTTTGCTTGAATCCTTATACTTTCTGTGTTAGAAACCCCAAGATTCTCTCCCAAATTTCACATTTCATCATCTTATTATTAGTTACTTTTTATTATTAAAACATGTAAAACTTTTAGCCTTCCTGAAGAATACCTGTTACACTTGTTGATACAAATACCAGAAAATTGACCTGGTGCAAGTGGCTTATACTTGTAATCCTAGCTATTCAGGAGGCTGAGAACTGAGGATCGTGGTTCAAAGCCAGCCTAGGCGGGAAAGTCCATGAGATTCTTTCAAAGCCAGCCTAGGCGGGAAGGTCCACAAGATTCTTATTTCCAATTAGAAAAGGAAGTATCGCTGTGGCTGAAAGCAATAGAACATTAGCCTTAAGTGGAAAAGCTAAGGGACAGAGTGTCTACCCTGAATTCAAGCCCCACAACATAAAACAAACAAACAAAAAAACCCAGTAAATTTTTCTATCAAGGGAAAAAAACCAACAAGTGGAGACAAAGGAGATATTTATTTGAGGGAACAGTTTACAAAGCTCATTCTTTTCTTACTGTCCTTTCCAAATTGTTACCATCCCCGGTAGTATAAGAATTCTTTCAATGTTTGCTGTCCTGCTGGTGAGCAAAATTGACACCTGATTGCATGAAGTCCATTGGTGTTTGCTGTGTATTTTCTGCATCTGAACACTTGTGTGTTACAATGTAAAAATTAAAGATTTCAGTTTTTCAACTATCTGTTTCACAAAGTATTTATTAAATACAAATGAAAGTTGTTTTGAGTATAATGTACCCTGAAATGAAATGGTCATATTTATAATTCAGTAGGTTATCTACTCTGGGGTGCTTCAAACAAGTCTTATTAGTGGAGGCAAGACATTTTGAACCAATATTGTAAGGAGGAGTCAGTTTCTTTATTCAGCAGTTTCACATTAACTTAAAAAGATGACATGTGTTTAGTTACTTTGAAGTGCCAGTAAAACATGTTTTCCCCTCCCCCCCAGATTTAGAGTTGGTTTTGGAATATGGCTGTATATGTATATTTTTAAAGGTTATATTTAAAAATTGCCTTTTTATTATATTTTTATTATTTATTACTTTTTAAGGTTTGCTTTTTTCTTTATTTTTATAATTTTATTACCTTTAATTCATTGTGTAAAGCAGTCAAAGAAAAATTAGGGAGAAAACATATCTACTGACTGGCCCTGTGTCTTTGTTCTTACACGTTTGCTTCCAAATGTAAACCGACATGTAGTTTTGCACTAAAAAAATAAAAATGTAAACTGACATGTAGCTTTGCACTAAAAAAACTATTAAATAAGACAGTTTAATAGCATTGAAAGAACATTTAGAAAATGGAGAGAAGGGGTACAAACTGTAATGGATAGGATTTGAGCTGGATCTTGAAGAATACACAGTTCTTGATATATTCCAGATTGCCCCTGGGACATTTTTGTTCTCTGTGATTCTTGAATGTTATATGTCTTCTTAGGTCATCCTGCCTTGGTAGAGAGTTGGCTGTTTATTCTTGAACTATAATGTAATCTTGACACATTGCTTTGTATGAGTCATTTTGCTTTGTCTTAATTTCTCCATCTGTAAAATGATAAGGGCTATGTAATTTGAGATTTATTTAATTTATTGGAATAAAACTTGAAGTTGTACAGAACTGGCTTTCAATGAAAATGAATTTAAGAGATAGCATGCTACTATGGTTTTCTTGAGTCTGTATAGAAAGAGAAGTATAGCTCAAGTGGTAGAGCGCCGGCCTTGAGTGATAAAGCCAAGCAAGAGCACAAGGCTCTTGAGTCTCCGGTACTAACCAAAGTCTCTTGTACTAACATGTCTCCCATTCTAACAACAACAACAACAACAAAGAATGTATGTTTGGATGTACATATCTAGAACAAAAAGAATAATTATGTGTTTAAGATAGGCTGAGTGCCTTATAAATCTTCTAGCTAGTAATATCTTAAACATCTTGTCCTCAGCATCAAGTTTATTTGTGATTCCGATATAGCTAACTAGTACTACTTTTTAGTCTTTTAGGAAGGTTTATAGTGATGTCAAACAGCAGGCAGAAGACTGAAGACTGAATAGCTTGCCTTAATTAGAAAAAAATATAATACCCTGATAATAGTATTGTTAAAATATGATTTAAAAACATTTTCCTTCATAATTAGACATGATTGGCAGCTATACTATCTAAACAATTAAAAAGCTCAAGTTTCTTGGATATAGTTTTAGAGTTTTAAGGTAGCTAAGAAGAATTTAGGCTTTAGAAAGGATTGCCTTATGATGTATTCTGTAGTATTATGTAATGAGGAATTATTGTATCTGCCTTTCATATTTGGATTTTCCAGAATAAAAAAACTGCAGAGATAAGAGTTTATCTCAGGGCTGAGAAGGTGGTTCAGTGGTAGAGTGCTTGCCTTGCATGCATGAGGCCCTGGGTTCCATTCCTCAGCACCACATAAGCAGAAAAAGCCAGAAGTGGTGCTGTGGCTTAAGTGGTAGAGTGTTAGCCTTAGCCTTAGCTGAAGAGCTGAGGGACAGTGCCCAGGCCCAGAGCTCAAGGCCCACAACTGACCAAAAAAAAAAAAAAAAAAAAAAGAGTTTATCTCAGTAAGATGTTTACACAATCTCTTCCCAGAATAAAATGATTTCATTTATGCAAAAACCCAAACACTTAATAGATAATAGCAAAAGAGGTGAGTCTCTTCTGATTGCTTGTCAAATTGATATAACATCCAACTGGTGTATTCTGTTTAAGTTGCACTTTTCAGACAATTTCATTAAATAAGACTTTCCAAATTGGAGCTTGATAATTACATTAGATTTTTTGTTTGTTTGGAACTACTATCATGGAGTAAATTAAGAGCTACTTGGGCAATGTATTCATTTGAAAAACTTCAAGTAGGGGCTGGGAAGGTGGCTCAGTGGTAGAGTGCTTGCCTTGCACGCATGAGGCCCTGGGTTCGATTCCTCAGCACCACATAAGCAGAAAAAGCTGGAAGTGGTGCTGTGGCTCAAGTGGTAGAGCACTAGCCTTGAGCTGAAGAGATGAGGGACAGTGCCCAGGCCCAGAGTTCAGGCACCATGACTGGCAAAAAAAAAAAAAAAAAAAAAAAACTTCAAGTAAATCTTACTTAAAATCCATGACTTCTAATGGAAAGGTCATGGTAAGAGACAAGACCAAGTTTCTAAGTGTAACGTGTGTGTGTGTGTGTGTGTGTGTGTGTGTGTGTGTGTGTGTGTGTGTGTGTGTGTGTGTGTGTGTGTGTGTGTGTGTGTGTGTGTGTGTGTGTGTGTGTGTCCGCGCGTGCGTGTGCAGATCCCTGGGGCTTGAATTCAGGGCCCTGGTGTTGTCTTTGAGCTTTTTTTTTTGCTTGACCCACAGCTTTACTTCCTAATTTTTTTTTTTGACAGTTGATGTTATTTCTTTTTATTTTTTTTTAATTTAATTTAATTTTATTTGAGAACATACTGTACAGAGTACTTCCTAATTTTTGGTGGTTAATTGGAGATACAAGTTTCATGGATTTTCCTGACCTGACTAACCTCAATCTGACTTTCCTGAGTAGCTAGGATTACAGGTATGAGTCATCAGTGCCTGCCTAAGTGTAACTCCTTTCCTAAAAATCCTTAAATGGTCAATTTCCCTGGGGATGAATAGATTCTAACAAGGGTTGGGGATTGGTTAGTTCCAGTACATATTAGCTAAGCATTGGTCCAGAACAGGTCTATACTAGGCCTATAAAAATAAAAATGATCAACGCACTGATGTCAAAGTAATTAGCCTACATATAAGCAGTTTTAATCAGCCACATCTGAGTCTGCTTGAAAGGTTAGTCAACTGTAGGAAATGTCAAGGGATCAACCTGTGACTCTTAAATAATGACTCTTAAGGATTTGTAAGTGGGTTGCATCTGACCTGGAATATATTATATACCAAGTAAGAAGTGTGTGAAGTTGGGAAACTAGGTCCAAATGAAAATCATATTTCAAATAAGGTTGATTGTGAAGAGTGAGAAATTGACAGTAAGAAGTTTTAGCAAATAGGACCTTCAAAGGAAGCTTAAACAATACTTGCTGCCACCAGGTTTTTAAAAAAAATCTAAACTGTTAAAGTGGATTTTATGTAAAGTGTTCATGCTAAATACTTGCATTATATATTCCTATTCTTTGGTGCTTCTCATTTGATGAAGTTTTCAAACTGTGGTTTGCTGGAGGGGGGCAAAAAACCCCTACCCCAAACACAAACCACATAGGACAAATTGAATTACAAACCTGGTGTGGTCCTTTAACTCAATTACATCTAATTTGTGTTATTTTAGTCATCCTGGGTGGCAGCTGTTCTGTGTAAAAAGCCCACAAACATTTTCAATGTAAAAATTTTGTCCTGATTACAATTCTTCAAGGTTGGTAGCCTGTTATATTTTAAGTGGAATAGTTATAGATTATTTTGGTGTACCAGGACCATTAGAAAATTTTAATGGAAGCTGGGCGCTGGTGGCTCACACTTGTAATCCTGGCTACTCATGAGGCTGAGGTCTGAGGATCATAGTTCAAAGCCAGCATGGGCACGAAAGTGAGACTCTTCAATTAACCACCAGAAAAATGGAAGTGGCACTGTGGCTCAAGTTGTAGAGTACTTGACTTGAGCTGAAGAGCTGAGGGATAGCACCCAGGCCCAGAGTTCAAGTCCCATGACCCAGGGGAGTAGGGGGAGGAAGCTCACTACATGTATATAAATATATATATATATATACATACATATACATATATACATACATATATATACATATATATACACATACATACATGCATATACATATATAGTGAGAAATATAAATATAAATATATATTTAAAAAACCTGAATTTTCCTTTTTTTTTTTTTTGGTCAGTCATGGGGCTTGAACTCTGGGCCTGGGCACTGTCCCTCAGCTCTTCAGCTCAAGGCTAGCACTCTACCACTTGAGCCACAACACCACTTTCAGTTTTTTGAGTGGGTTATTAGAGATAAGAGTCTCAGGCTGGGAAGGTGGCTCAGTGGTAGAGTGCATGCATGAGACCCTGGGTTCCATTCCTCAGCACCACATAAGCAGAAAAAGCCGGAAGTGGTGCTGTGGCTCAAGTGGTAGAGCGCTAGCCTTGAGTTGAAGAGCTGAGGGACAGCACCCAGGCCCAGAGCTCAGGCCCCATGACTGGCAAAAAAAAAAAAAAAAAAAGAGTCTCATGGACTTTCCTGCCTGGGCTGACTCTGAACCATGATCCTCAGATCTCAGCCTCCTGGGTAGCTAGAATTACATGCAGAAGCCACTAGTACCCAGCTCTACTTCTGAGTTTTTTTGTTTTTTGTTTTTTTGGTAGTTAATTGAAATGCCTCATGGACTTTCTTTACTTGGCTGGCTTCAAACCATGATTTTCATATCTCAGCCTTCTGAGTAACCAGGATTACAGGCATGAGCCTCTGGTGCCTGGCTTGAATAAACTTCTTTTTTTTTTCCTTTGCTGGTCCTGGGATTTGAACTCAGGGCCTGGGCACTGTCCTTGAACCTCTATGCTCAAGGCAAGTGCTCTACTGTTTGAGCCACAGTGCCATTTCTGGCTTTTTTTTTTTTTTCTTCTGTTTTTGTGGTACTGAGGAACTGAACGCAGGGTTTCATGCATGCCAGGCAAGCACTCTCCCACTAAGCCACATTCCCAGCCCTAACTTTTTTTTTTTTGAGGTCCGGTCGTGGGGCCTGAACTCTGGGCCTGGGCCCTGTCCCTCAGCTCTTCAGCTCAAGGCTAGCGCTCTACCACTTGAGTCATAGTGCCACTTCTGGCTTTTTCTTTTTTGCTTATGTGGTGCTAAGGAATCGAACCCAGGGCCTCAAGCATGCAAGGCAAGCACTCTACCACTGAGCCACCTTCCCAGCCCCCCCCCTTTTTTTTAAATTGAGCATACTGCTGGGTCCTAGTGGCTCACACCTGTAATACTCAGAAGGCTGAGATCTGATGTTTCAAAGCCAGCCCCAGTAAGAAAGTCCATGAGACTCTTAACTCCAATTAACCACCAGAAAACCAGAACTGGAGCTGTAGCTCTAAGTGGTAGAGTTGTATCCTTGAACAAAAAAGCTTAGGGATGGTGCTCAGGCCCTGAGTTCAAGTCTCACGACTGACCCTCCCCCTTCCCCCCCCAAATTGAGTATCCAATGTTTATTTTAAATGTTTATTTTTTAAAATGCTTATTTTGAAAATTTCCATCTCTTATACTTCTTAAATCTCGCATAGAAATAGCCTCTTAATTGCTTTATTCAGGCAATTATCAATTTGAGGGCAAGGACATGCAGATTTTTAGATTTTGATATATTCAAGTAAGTGTTTTAGCTTTCCAAGATAAATTTTAGGGTGATCTGGAAAAATATGAAGTTTGGATTATTTAGGGTCAGGATAATTAATATGAAAGTTTGATCTAGGGTTGAGTTAGGATTCAGTATGAAATGCAGTAGAATTTCCAGAAATGAAGATTTTGAAGCCAAGTGAGTCTGGCAAAAGTATGACCCATTTGCATAAACTTAACACTGTCTTCAACTGCAGCGTGTTTCTTGGATCCTGTCCTGGTTTCCTTAGCTTATTCCATATCCCTTTTTCTGGCTCTACCGTTTATATATATACACATATTTATGTATATATACACATATTTATGTATATATATAAAATATTAATTGTTTTGGCCAGTCTTGGAGCTTGAATTCAGGGCCTGGGCACTGTCCCTGAGCTTCTTTTGCTCAAGGCTAGCACTCTACCACTTGAGCCAGAGCATCACTTCTGGCTTTTATCTGTTTATGTGGTACTGAGGAATTGAATCTAGGGCTTTATGCATGCTAGGCAAGCACTATGCCACTAAGCCATATTCCCAGCCATTTACCATTTATATTAATTAACAATTGCCACAACAAATTACCCTAGAACTCAGCTTTTTACAAACACCAGACATTTGTTACCTTAGTTTCTGTGAATTAATAATGCCTTATTTGTTTTATTTCTATGTGCGTGACAAATACTGAGACATTTAATAATTGACTTGAGTGCTGCATGAATGGATTCTGTTGTCAGGCTGAGGTTCTTATTGCTTCACACTTACATGGGTCCAAATTCTTTGCTGTCTTCTACTCTTTGTTCCATGTTGTTCTGATTGTTTAATTTTTTTTTGGTGGCTGGGATTTTGAACTTGGGACTTGTGTTTGTGAGGTAGATGCTCTCCCACTTTTCATAGCTTCTGAAGAAATTCATGCTGCTGATCCCTTATTAATAACCAAATCATGACTCTCAGTAGTCTAATCTTGAAGTTTAAAATGGTCTCCTTGGCATTCAATGCTTTTGGTATGTATTTATTCAGTCTGTTTCTTAACAAACACCTACTTTACTTAAACTGCTTGTTTATGCCTTAGACAAAGCACCATCTCTAGCCTTGATACTATGTTCACATAGCTTTCCTTCCTACTTTATTCCTTTACTTCTAATGTATATCCTCCTTGTCTTTTCAAATTTTCATGTGGTGTGTGTGTGTGTGTGTGTGTGTGTGTGTGTGTGTGTGTGTGTACATGCACGCACACGCGCACTACTGGGGCTTGAACTCAGGGCCTTGTACTCTTGTTTGTTTTTTATTGCTCAAGGTTTGGAACCAATTGTGCCACACTTCCACTTTCAGCTTTTTGGTGAGTAAGTGAAAAGTCTCTTGGATTTGTCTGCTTGGACTGACTCAAATACAATCCTTCAACTCTTAGGATTACAGATTCAAGCCACCGGCACTTGGATGTCTTTTAAAATCTTACCGTCTACTTAAATCTCATGTTTTTTTCTGTCTCTTTTAGAAATAATTTTGAATCTTTCTTTTATGGTCCATATAGCGTCCCCCCTTCTTTTTGTTATTATAAAGGTGATGTAAAGAGAGGTTACAGTCAGGTAAGTCAGGTATATGAGTCTCATGAGTCCATTTCTGCCAGGTGCTGGTGGCTCATGCCTGTAATCGTAGCCACTCAGGATGCTGAGATCTGAGGATAGCAGTTCAAAGCCAGCCCAGCAGGAAAGGCCATGACTCTTATCTCCAATTAACCAATAGAAAACTGGAAGTGGCACTGTGGCTCAAGTGGTAGAGTGCTAGCCTTGAGCCGAAGTGCTCAGGGACAGGGTCCAGGCCCAGATTTCAAGCTCCATGACCAACAAAACAAAAAAAGAGTACATTTCTTTTTTTTTTTAACTTCATTTTTATTGTAAAAATACTGTACAGAGGGGTTACAGTTAGATGAGTAAGGTGATGATTACATTTTATTTTATCTAGCATTATTGCCTCCTCCTTTGTTTTTCCCCTACCATCCCTTCTTTCCCTACCTCCCCAGCACCGCTCCCCCCCCCCGCCCCTGAAGTTGTAAAGTTCATTTTCAACAGTGTTTTGTACATCTCATTGTTAAATGGGTCAACCTGTATTCCTATTTAAGCATTTTGTTTTTTCCCCTTCCCCTTCCCAAATTATAGAAGTGTAGATGCAGGGCACCAGAATCAAATACAGTGAAAATAGGGGTTATACCATGGGGGAAGAGCATACAAAAGAAACAACAACAAAAAAATTACATAGTACATTGTAAGAACATTAAAAACTACAGCAAGAAAGACAAAACCATTTGTGTCCCTATCTTGGGCTTCATTTCGCTTAACGTCATCTTATATGGTCATATAGTACATTTCTTTTCAGGAAGTGTCACCCTTTCCCTCCCTCTCTCTCCTACCATACAACCTTTGCACATGAAATTCCCAAGGGTTCTTCATACCAAGCATTTTATTCCTTCATTTTAAAATTATCTTAATTGAGGGCTGGCAAGGTGGTTAAGTGGTAGAGTGCTTGCCTTGTATGCATGAGTCCCTGGGTTCAATTCCTCAGCACCATATATGCAGAAACGGCTGGAAGTGGCACTGTGGCTCAAGTGGAAGAGCGCTAGCCTTGAGCTGAAGAGCTGAGGGACAGCGCCCAGGCTCAGAGTTCAGCACCCATGACTGCCACCAAAAATAAAAAATAAAGTGCCAATTCTAAAATTATCTGAATTGAGTTAATTTCCCTTTCCACCTGGAATTCCAATGTTTTGAGAGCAAAATCCTTTTGCTTCCTGTGTACCTGTTTTAATGTGCCCTAATTGTATGTTGGTTGGCTGATTAAGAAATTAAATATGTTGTCTAAGCTATATAAAAAACAATTCTCCTTTTTGACTCTTGCTGCATGAATGATATTCCCAGGGCCGTTCATAAGGATGAGCTGACTTTAGGACAGTTTCCTAAAGAAACATTGCTATGTGAGAGACTGATTAAAAAATATTTTTCCCTCTTGACAGCTATCAGATTGGCTTTTAGCCTTGTATTATCAAAGCAAAAGGTTCTCTGGCCTGGAGCAAGCCACCGGGATCTCTGATCCCTACCTTGCTCTAGGTAGGCCTTGCCGAGCCCTTGGGCTTCCATAAGCAGAACAAGATTATTTACTTTTATCTTTTCTCTTGAAAGTTGCTTGGGATTTGATTTGCAAAGAAAGGGCTCATAATAAAAATGTTGTGTCAGCATCTTCTCATTATTCACTGAGAAAACTTTCAATAATAGCAATCTAACAGCCTAAATATATTGTGGCTAATTGTGTTCCATTTCATTCTTGGTATATTTAGGACAACTCTAGAGACAGTTGTACTGAGTACTCTGTACTGAGAGCCAGTGGGAAGTAAGTCTGTGGTCCTTTTGGCAACTTTACGATCAACTTGTTGCCAAAAGATGATATTCCGTTCACATTATTTTCTACCAATATTCTCTTGTGTCTTCTCAGTTTTCTTTCTTTCTTTTTCTTTTTCTTTCTTCTTCTTTTCTTTTTATTTTTTTGTCAATTGTGGGGCTTGAACTCTGGGCTTTTGCCTGTTGTTCCTTTTCAGCTCAAGGCTAGCACTCTACCACTTGAGCCACAGCACCACTTCTAGCTTTTCCTGCTTATGTGGTGCTGAGGAATCACAACCCAGGGCCTCATCATGCAAGGCAAGCACTCTACCACTGAGCCACCTTCCCAGCCATCTTCTCATTTTCTTGTTTTCTTTCTTGCTCTACTTTTCTAGCCTCCTGTTAACCCACTAACTCCACAGGTAGAATGTTTGTGTAGAGTGAGAATATTTAGAGGAACATTTACTTTGTTAAATAAGCATCTCAAATTCTATTTGATTTTAGGATTTAGTTTGATTTTAGGATTACTTATAATATGTCTGTGATTTAGGTTAATACTTGCACATTTTGGTTTTCCTGTGGCTAAATTACTGATGTTTATATAAACAACAACCATAATAACAACAAACTAATTTTCCCCTGTTATTTGTACATGTTGGTGTTTCAGCCAAGATCCCTACATTTACTGCTGGAATACTTGAAAGAGTGGAAAAGGGTAAAGCTCTTAATTCTTACCTTTGATTTTTATAGCTAATGACTTCGGGCATATTTCCTGGAGGAGACAGAACATATCAGCTGTGTACTTGCATGGTACTGGCCAGATTACTGCACATAGTGCCTCCTGCCTACGCTGTGCCCTGTGTTGCCATTGTAGGATCTTCTCATGAAGTCCTCTCTTGGGATCAGCTCTATGCCAGTCTTTGTTTTCTTCAGTCCATACTGTACTTCCCACAGCACCTAGCTCCCTACCCAGTGGATAGCCTTAGTATGTGTGAAGGCAGAGGAGGTAAAGAAGTGGGAGGAAGATGGGGAGCATAATTGGAAGGCACACACATGGAATTATCAGGAAGATGCATGAGTGTAGCTCTCACGGGACTCTACTGCTTCCTCTAGTTTGCTGTCCTGTTATGCTTTGCTCCTGTTACTACCTCTTTAATATTCCAATAAGGAGTTCAAAACAAAAATTAATTTCACAGGCTGGACGCTGGTGGCTCATGCATGTAAATCCTAGCTTTTCAGGAGGTTGAGAAATGAGAAACCTGGTTTAAAGCCAGCCTAGGCATACAAATCCATGAGATTAATTCCAGTTAGCCACCAAAAAGCCAGATGTAGAGATGTGGCTCTAGTGGTCCAGTACCAGCCTTGAGTGAGAAAGCAAAGAGAATCCAAAGGCCTGAGTTCATACACTGATCCTGGTACACACACACACACACACACACACACACACACACACACACACACACACACACACACACACACACACACACACACACACACACACACACACACACACACACACACACACACACACACACTTAATTTCATTTGTAATTTCGTTCTCAACACTCAACTATACTGCTTCTTTGAAAATCTCCAATGGTATCTTTAAGATCAGATCTCATGGGTTTTTTTTAAATGATGGTTTTGATCACTTGGCTGCATTTTATACAAATTTGAACATTCCTTTCTTGAAAAAAGGAAAAGACTTACTGAATACAAATTTGCCACATGAAACTTTGTCTAATCAGCCTCACTAAAGAGTGTACATTTCATTGCATGGCATTTGTAATTTGTTCTCCTTTCTCCTCCCCTCAGAACTGACAATATGAAAATACTTCCATATGTTGAAAGCTAGTCTACTCATTTTGCTAAAGAGGGAAAAAGAAATGAAAGAAAAGAAAAATGTACTTTGCTTGCTAGCTATCATATAAACATGAAACTACAATGTGGGTAGATTTGGCAGTGGAATTTCTCAGGGCTCACTGTAAACAATTTTGCTGCCCAGAGCTTCCCTACCATCTTCATGAATGTGGAGGGTTGTTTTTTACACCACAAGAGTAAAAATTTTAAAGTACAATTATGATTTGTATGTGGTTTGATTTAATCAAGTGCATTTAAAATAGAATATTAAACTGTAGTTTTGGACATTTGAAGTAAACAAATATCTTAGCATTTAAGTTATTTGTATCTTCCAAGGAATTTCAAGAGCTTCGACTTGAGGGCACACCCACAGCCCCTATAACTAGACTGCACAACCATCTTCGCCCTAGTCTCTGTAACACTCCCATTCCCTTTTCACTCAGGCTGTCTGGTGCTACTAGAATAGTCTTTTCAAAATAGCATTATGTGTTTTTTTCCCCCCTGTCAACTGATCTCACTTAACCCAATTCCATCAAGATTTCCTTACAAAACCAGACTCATAATTTCATTTAAGGAGTCTTCACAATGGACCAGTCTGGTCCTGTTTTTTACAGTATGTCTGAAGCAAGCTCCTTCTCTAGTATTTTTATGTTGATTATTTGACTTTTTTTTTTGAAGTTGTTTTATATCTGCTCTTTTCTTCCCAAGTTCAGGTCAGTGTGAGGGGAACTGTCTTTTATTTCCTTTTACTCTACTACTCTTCCCAATGCACACAAAGTGTTAAATATTTGCTCTGTTGCTGCATGTTATCCAGTTTAAAATTGTGGTTGTTTGTTTAAATCACACAGACTGTCAAACAGAAATGCTGAGTGGTGATTCCTTACAATAGACTATAAAATGAGTCCTGTTGAACTCTGTGCTTTGTCTTCTCTTAAGATTTATTGCTTAGCTTTTAGAATGGATGTTTTTATCTCTTAAATAGAGAACTAGATCTGGAATTTATGTGGCTATAAATAGAAATTCTTTATTTCATTTCTATTACTAAAGTGTCTTAGACTAAAAAAATTATAAAGAAGGCATAAAGAACTAAAGCAATCTGATCTTACGACTTTTAAAGTTAGAATAACCAGTAATATTAATGTAAAGACAGAGGGCTAGATGAATGGAAAAGAAGGGAGAGTCTAGAAAAAGATCCATACCTGTATGGCAGCTTAGTTTTTTTTTTAAATCTTTAAACAGTTGTACAAAGGAGTTGCCATTTAACAAAGCAGTTTGTGAGAACAGTGCATCTTAATCAGTGTTACGCCTTTCATTCTCACCCACCCCACCCCTTCCCTTACTTTTCTTAATTGTGTAGAATATACATTGGTTTCTTGACTGCATTCTCTAGACACCGCACCCCCAACCTTTCTTCTCTAGTTTTGGTAAAAGCATAAAGATTATTTCTGGAGAAAGGCTGGTGTGTTAAATTTTAACAGATGGTACTAAAATATTGGATATTCATTTGAAATTAGTTCCTATACACTTATACCATATAAAATTAAGTCAAAATTGGTCATAATCTAACCTATATATACTGAAACATAAAACTTCTAAAAGAATAAATAGCAAGAAAGTTTCTGTTACCTTGAGAAGACAACCATCTCTCTCTGTCTCTCTCTGTCGCTCTCTGTCTCTCTCTGTCGCTCTCTGTCCCTTCTTCTATCTTTTCATTGTCTCACTATGTAGCCCAGGCTGAGTAGCCTTGAATTAGCTATGTAGTCTACCTGGCTTTGAATTCATCATCCTTCCACTTTTAGCCTCTTCATTGCTGGGTATAAAGGCATGTAACACCATGTTTGCCCGCTGTTTCTTACATGTGCCTCCAAAAGTACAATGTATTGAGGAATAAATTGATAAGTTGAATATCAAAATTTAAAAGAGAGGACACAGATTAACAATTATATTTGAAAAACATAATAGTGTGACTACATAGATGACTTAGAGTCACAGTGTATAAAGAACAAAACTATAAGAAAATGAATAAACAATTTCCAACAAAAATAGATTTAAATAAACCTATCATTGAAGAAGAAGAATGGATGACACACACATGAAAAGAATCTCAATGTTATTAATTATTATTAATTAATTATTAATTATTATAATTATTAATTATATAAAACAAGATGCCATACCTATTAGCAAATTAAAATAAAAAAATTGGCTATGCAAAGTGTTGGTGAGAAAGAAGAGGAGCTAAAGCCTTCCCATATTGCTGGTAGAAATGTTTGTTTTTGTTTTTGTTTTAACTTTTATTCTGGTGGAAATGTTAATTGGTACAATGACTTTGAAAAACAGTTTGGCAGTGTTTTAAAATGTCAAACAATAGCCACCACACGATCCAGCCATTTAACTCAGCCTTTACCTAAGAGAACAGAATGGATATGTACGCTGGAAATTGTACATGACTGTCATAGCATCCTTATTTATAATATTCCCAAAGTGAAGTTATTCAATGGTCCATCATGTGAATTCATGAACAAACTATGGCATAACTATGCAGTAGAATACTTCTTGGGGATTAAAAGGAATTAATAGTTTATTACAGATAACAAAATGATGGCTCTTAAGATGATTACATTGAGTAGATGAAGTCAGTCAAAATAAATAGTACACAATGTATATGCTTTCACATATTTAAAATTCTAGAAAATGAAAAATAATCTCAGCTGGGCACTGGTAGCTCACACCTGTAATCCTGCCTACTCAGGAGGGGAGATTCGAGGATCTTGGTTCAAAGCCAGCCTTGGCAGAAAAGTCCCTAAGACTCTTTTTTTGGGGCGGGGAGGGGTCTGGTCGTAGGGCCTGAACTCTGGGCCTGGGCGCTGTCCCTCAGCTCTTCAGCTCAAGGCAAGTGCTCTACCACTGAGCCACCTTCCCAGCCCGACCCTTTTTTTTTTTTTTTTAAATGTTTTTTATTGTGAAAATACTGTACAGAGGGGTTACAGTTACATGAGCAAGGTAATGAGTACATTTCTTATCAAGCATTGTTGCCTCCTCCTTTGTTTTTCCCCTACCATTTCTTCCCTCCCACCTCCACAACTACACTCCCCGCCCCCCCCCCACCTAAATGGTAAAGTTTGTTTTTCAACATAGTGTCTTGTACATCTCATTGATACAGAGTCAACCTGTATCCCTATTTAAACATTTTGTTTTTTCCCTTTCTCTCCCCAAATTATACCGACATCAAATACAGTGAAAGCAGGGGGTTATACCATGGGGGAGGAACATACAAAATGACAAAAAAAATCACATGGTACCTTATAAATACGTTAGAAACAATAGCAAGAAAGAAAAAAAACCACTTGTGTCCCTATCTTGGGGTTCATTTCACATAATTCATCTTATCTGGTCATATGTACATAGCTTTTGACCTTTTCTGTTTGTCCCCAACATATGCTAGTTATTGCAAATAAAGGAAACCGTGGGACCTATGTTTCTTTGGGCCTGGCTTACTTCACTTAATATAATTTTTTCCAAGTCTTTCCATTTCCTAACAAATGGGGCAATGTCATTCTTTCTGATGGAGGCATAGAATTCCATTGTGTGGAGGGCTGGGAAGGTGGCTCAGTGGTAGAGAGCTTGGCTTGCATGCATGCGGCCCTGGGTTCGATTCCTCAGCACCCCATAAGCAAAAAGAAAAAAGCTGGAAGTGGCGCTGTGGCTCAAGTGGTAGAGCGCTAGTCTTGAGCTGAAGAGCTGAGGGACAGCGCCCAAGCCCAGAGTTCAGGCCCCACGACTGGACCAAAATTCCATTGTGTGTGTGTGTGTGTGTGTGTGTGTGTGTGTGTGTGTGTGTGTGTGTGTGTGTGTGTGTGTGTGTGTGTGTGTGTGTGTGTGTGTGTGTGTGTGTGTGTGTGTGTGTGTGTGTGTGTGTATACCACATTTTCTCGATCCATTCATCTACTGAGAGGCATCTGGGTTGATTCCATATTTTAGCTATGGTAAATAATGCTGTGATAAACATAGTTGTGCTGGTAGCTTTAGTATGGTCTTGTTTGTGATCATTTGGGTAAATGCCCAAAAGTGGGATTTCCAAAGTGGTTGAACAAGTTTACACTTCCACCAACAATGCAGTAGAGTTCCCTTCTGTCCACATCCCCTCCAGCATCTGTTGCTATTAGATTTCTTGATTATAGCCATTCTAACTGGGGTGAAGTGGTATCTCAATGTTGTTTTGATTTGCATTTCTTTTATGGCTAGAGAGGTTGAGCATTTCTTCCTATGTCTATTAGCCATTCTTATTTCCTCTTCAGAGAAATTTCTCTTTAAGTCTTTACCCACTTATTTATCAGGCAGTTGTTACTTTGAGGATTTGTTGTTGGGGGATTTAATTTTTTGAATTCTAAGTATATTTTAGATATGAGACCCTTGTCCATTGTATGGCTAGTGAAGATCTTCTCCCAGGCTGTGGGCTTTTTATTGATCTTGCTAGATATGTCCTTTGTCATGTAGAAGCTCTGCAGCTTCATGCAATCCCATTTGTCCAACCTTTCTTTGATTTGTTGTGTTTCTAGGTCTGTATTAAGAAAATTTCCGCCTGTGCCAAGGAGACCTAGGGTTTCTCCTATTCCTTCCTGTAATGTTTTCAGGGTGTCTGCTTTGACCCTGAGGTCTTTGATCCATTTGGAGTTGATTCTGGTGCAGGGTGATATATAAGGATCTAGCTTTAGTTTTCTACAGGTCTTTAACCAATTTTGCCAGCACCATTTACTGAAGAGGCTGTCTTTCTTCCATTTTATTTTTTCAGCTCCCTTACCCTTATCGAAGATTAGTCCCTGAGACTCTTATCTTCAGTTACCCACCAGAAAACTGGAAGTGGAAGAATGCTAGCCCTAAGCAAAAAGAGGCACAGTGCCTAGGTCTTGAGTTCTGGGTTCAAGTTCCACAATTGACCCCCCCCCCAAAAAAAAAAAAAGAAAAAAAAGAAAAGAAAAGAAAAAGAAAGAAACAAAGGAAAATAATCTCTACTGACAAAAGGAAAAGTGATTGTCTAGGAATGGGAATAGGGAGGGGTGAAAAGAAAGGATTATAAATAGTGACAGGAAACCTTTGGGGGCTAAGGATGTTTTTATTGTTTTAATTGTGATGATGGTTTCTCAGGTATATGCATAATTTAAAACTTATCAAATTATGCATGTTAAGTAAGTATAGCATGTTGTAGTACATTATGATTAAACCTTAAAATATTTATTATAGAGGTAATAGGGCTACAGTTCACCAGCAAAAGTAACCTTATTTAACATATTATAGATCTATAAATAAATCCACAATTCACATACATTATTGAAGAGGCTGGTCACCTACCATTTTTGGTTTTATAGAGTTGCTATAATGTTAATAAAGAAAATCATTTCATAAAGAAATTTATTATGCTCTGGCCAACTGACAGTTTGGTTTTTAATTCTTTATGAAATCTCTGTACCAGTACAATGATAACAAAAAAAATCATATTTATTTAAAAAAACTTTGGGGCGGGCTGGGAAGGTGGCTCAGTGGTAGAGCGCTTGCCTTGCATGCATGAGTCCTGGGTTCGATTCCTCAGCACCACATAAGCAAAAAGAAAAAAGTGGCGCTGTGGATCAAATGGTAGAGCGCTAGCCTTGAGCTGAAGAGCTGAGGGACAGCACCCAGGCCCAGAGTTCAGGCCCCACGACCGGACCAAAAAAAAACAAACCCCCAAAAAACAAAAAAACTATGGGGGACCATATCAATCTTTATCAGAGTATCATTATTTTCCTTCTTTCATTTTCTTGGTAAATTCCTGTTTTTTTGCTGCAGAAACCATGGAATCATTACTGCTGTGTTGGTAAGTAACTTGTTTACAAAACAATGCAGGAAGAGATGCCTTGTTGTTTTAACACAAGTGAATGTTCATAACCAAGGAATAGAATCGTGTAAACAAGAGTCTAGGTCAAGTAGGATTTTAGGACTTTCACTGTATTTCATATGTTGTACTGAGTTTATCCGTTATGAAAATCAGCTCTGATGTCATAAATCTCTGTATATAAAAGGAAGAAAGAACAAAATATGTAGACCACCCATGTCAGCATTAGTTGGAGTAAAAATAAAATTCTTAGTGATAACACTTGGAAAGTTCTACATTAGCATAAACAATGTACAAAAAGGAGGCCGATAGCTTTTTTCTCACTGAAAATATCACCAAATTATCAGGTAGCTGATATTAAGAATAGTTTTCACTGTGTGTGTGTGCGTGTGTGTTATCTTTGTTCAAGAAAAATTCCCGAGCCAAAAGAAACTGATGAAATTCCATCTCCACCAATGGCTTGACATGGTATCACATGCCTGACATTGCCAGGGACATAGGAAAGTACACATGGGAGGTTCGCAGGCCTCGCTGGCCTGGATATAAAAGCAAGACCCTACCTCCTAAGTAATGGGTGCACCAAGGGGCTACAGGCATGGCTCATGAGCACCTGTCTAATAAGCTCACGGCCCTGCGTTTAATCCCTCATATCACCAAAAAACAAAAATAAAAACAAAAACCTCCATCAGATTAGTTTTTGTTTAAAATGGGAATGGTTGACCAGCTGGTAATTTGGGTTTAAAAAGCAAATGGTCTATGTTAGAAATTGGTAGGTATATTTTTTGATGGGAAACTATGCTGGTAGATATAAAACCATTTAGTTCTATGACTATATAATTTAGGGAAGTAAAAAAAATTCGGCACAGCTATGTTTTTATGAAAGATTTTATTTGGTTCTTAGGTATTTGGCAGTCTCTGCTGAGTGGTTTAGTAATAATTAGCCATCTTCCTGAATTTATTCTGCAAAGCCTTTCTACATGCTAATTATTGTAAACATCGCTGTTTTAGGACAGTTTTTATGTGAACTCTTCAAAGATCACTCATTGCTTATGATATAAATCATTCTTTCTTGGTTTTGTATTAAAGACTTTTCTTAAATCATTAGGAAACTCTTTTGTTGTTGTTGTTTTGTTTTGAGATGCAGCATTGTGATTTTGTCCAGGCTGGCCTTGAAGTTGTGATCCTGCTACCTCTACGGGGCTTACAGTTGTAAGAGGCATGAGCTATCACACTTGGCCTAAAATTATCTTTTAACCCATTTTGTCATTGCTCCTCAGGATAAAGTGTCTTGATTTTCATTTTATTTTTTTGCTTGTCTTTTGTCTTTGTTTAATCTGGATCCTCTGCCCTTTCTTTCTTCCTTCCTTCCTTCCTTCTTTCCTTCCTTCCTTCCTTCCTTCCTTCCTTCCTTCCTTCCTTCCTTCCTTCCTTCCTTCCTTCCTTCCTTCCTTCTTCCTTTCTCTCTTTCTCTCCTTTCTCTTCTCTTTTTCTTTCTTTCTTTCTTTCTTCCTTTCTTTCTTCCTTCCTTTCTTTCTTTCTTTCTTTCTTTCTTTCTTTCTTTCTTTCTTTCTTTCTTTCTTTCTTTCTTTCTTTCTTTCTTTCTTTTTCTTTCTTTCCTTCTTTCTTCTTTTTCTCTAAACATGAAAGAACATGTTTCAGGTGCCATCGAAGTCACATGAACATCAAACCTTCCCTGGCATTCTTTTTTTTTTTTTGTCAGTCGTGGGGCCTGAACTCTGGGCCTGGGCGCTGTCCCTCAGCTCTTCAGCTGAAGGCTAGCACTCTACCACTTGCGCATCAGCCCCACTTCCGGCTTTTTCTGCTTATGTGGTGCTGAGGAACCGAACCCAGGGCCTCATGCATGCAAAGCAAGCACCCTACTACTGAGCCACCTTCCCAGCCCTTCCCTGGCATTCTGTACACACACATAATACATACATACATATATATATATCCACATATACATACATGCACACATACATGTGTACATACATACATACTCCAGTAATGATGAAGGTAAGTGAGACAAGATGTCCAGGGTGTGCCATTGTGGCACAGGAGAAAATATTAGAATTTAACAATATTTTAGTATTTTAATTTCATCCTGTGTACATTTTTATAATGTGCACAATAACTGTTTATTAGGGTAAAAAAACCTCAAGAAATGAAAAGTTATGAGTATAGTAAAAAAGTTATAAGTATAGTAAATTGGCTCCCCTAAACCACTTGTATAGTTTTACCTGCTGTTAACATTTTTGCCATATTTTCTCACTGCCATATTGCAATAGTTTTTTCCTGAAATTACTTGCTGGTGAGTTCCAGAGATTGTGATTTTCTTTTCTTTTCCTTTCCTTTCCTTTCTCCCTTCCCCTCCCCTCCCCTCTTCTCCCCTCTCCTTTTCCTTCCTCTCCCCTCCCCTCCCCTCCATTCCCCTCCCTCCACTCCCCTCCCCTCCATTCTCCTCTCCTCCCCTCTCCTCTCCCCTCCTCTCCTCCCCCTCTTCTCTTTTGTGTGTCAGTTCTGAGGCTTGAACTGAAGGGCTCTGCACTGTACCGGAGCTTTAGTGTTCAAGGAGCTACAACTCCACTTCTTGCTTTTTGGTGTTTAATTGGAGCTAAGAGTCTCATGGACTTTCCTGCTTGGCCTGGCTTTGAACCATGATCCTCAGATCTCATCTTCCTGAGTAGCTAGGATTATAGTCATGAGCCACTGGCCCCTGGATACCCTAAATTTTTTTTTTTAGCACTTTAAAATTTTTAAGACATTTTTAGACATGTATGTATGTTATTTTTTTTTTTTTTTTTTTTTTTTTTTTTGGTCGGTCGTGGGGCTTGAACTCTGGGCCTGGGCACTGTCCCTCAGCTCTTCAGCTCAAGGTGAGCGCTCTACCACTTGAGCTACAGCGCCACCTCCGGTTTTCTGGTGGTTTATTGGAGATAGGAGTCTCACGGTCTCTCCTGCCCGGGCTGGCTTTGAACCGAGATCCTCAGATCTCAGCCTCCTGAGTAGCTAGGATTACAGGCATGAGCCACCAGCGCCCGGCTATGTATGTTTTATTGTATAATCTTTTTTTTTTTTTTTTTGGTGGTCGTGGTGCTTGAACTCTGGGCCTGGGCGCTGTCCCTGAGCTCTTCAGCTAAAGGCTAGCGCTCTACCACATGAGCCACAGCACCCCTTCTGGTTTTCTGGTGGTTAATTGGAGATAAGAGTCTCATGGACTTTCCTGCCTAGGCTGTCTTTGAACCACGATCCTCAGATCTCAGCCTCCTGAGTAGCTAGGATTACAGGCATGAGCTACCAGTGCCTGGCTGTATAATCCACCTTAACTGTTACTTAATGTTTCAATATGACCTTTATGGCTTTTTGTTTCTCCTAATCTCAGTATTGGGAATGAAATTTCATTATATTTCTTTAGTTTCCTTTCATAGAACAGTTTCTTAGCTTTTCTTTGTCTTTCTTGATGGCACTGGCAGTATTATGAGTGTGGTCTTTTGATTTTGTATAATGCCCCTTTTGGATCTGCATAACTTTTCTGGACCTTGATTTTTTTCTTTGTCTTATTTTAGTTTTTCATATTGCATATCTGTGCACAGATGTGCAACTACATGTCATATTATGCCTATGCTGAGTTTTCTAAACCAGATTATACATTATCTGTAAATAGGGATGATTGTGTACTATTAACTTTTATTCCAAACACATATTGGATTATAATATAAAAATTAAATGCATTTATGTCAAAAGTTCTTATCTATTCTGTAGATCCAGAGGATGATTTAAAACATGCAGAGAAAAGCAGATCAATTAACTCAATAATTAAAGATGTCAAAAATGGCATTATGTTTTTTTAGTTGAATCTTGAAAAGAAATGCATAGTCCAGAGTATACTCTGTGGAGCATATACAAAGCACTGTGAATTCTATTATTCTTTTCACCATTTCTTTGAAGAAACCCTTTGCATTACTGTTTGACCTTTTTCCTATACACAGTTTCCAAAATAGCATTTCCATCTGTCATGGTATTGTAGTGGGCAGTAAAATTATTATGAAAGATCTTTAACTTTTTGAAATGCATTTGTCTTTGGTTGTCTTGAAAAGATCTTTTATTATACTTTTATTATCAAATCAGCATGGTTGTAGAGCTGACTTGCCCAGTATTTTAGAGATGAATACAAGCTTTTCACACTGAAATCATCATCTGAAAAGATACAATGTGGCATTTTAGAGGCTCTGATTAAAGGTCTACATAGTAAGCTTGAATTCACTATTTAGGGTTATTTAGGATTTTTAATTCAGAAACTCTTAAATCACTTTCTCTGGTTTCAATGAACAAAATTTAATGTAGTTTTTTTTTCAACTGACTTTCCTGTCTTTGGGGGTAGCTCTTATCTCACTTGATTACTTATCTCTGAAAGCCTATTCTAACTCTACTTTTATCTGAACTTACTGAATAACTCCTCATTACTCAGCACATACTTGAGTGAAAAGATTCTTAGGAGTAAGGCTGACATTCTCCATATTGTGGTTTGTCTGTGTGTCTGTGCCTGTGGATAATTTGGCAGTGACTTCCTCTGTGAAGTAACAGCCAGTGTGGTTCAGCCAAAGTTTAGCGGAATAAAATAACTGAAGTGGGAGGTTGTTCTGTATCATGCAGGGCGATAGTATCCTTGGTTCTTTTTTATTGACTCGTTCAGGTAGTGTTTCATTTCCATAGTAGGTATTAGAAATAAAACAAAGGAAACAGCCACTAACAAATGGGATATACCAGGTAATTCAAATGATTTACTTTTTTTTTTTGCCACAGTATGAAGTCCTCTTCTTAAAATATAAGATTGTAATCTGATTCAGAGAATGAAAAACATCTTGTGTGTTTTTATAGTGTGTTAGAAAATGTCCCCCCCACCACCACAGATGTGAGTAGAGAATCTTTGATATGCTTGTCAACTTTTTTTTTTTTTTAAATAGGGTTCTTTGGCACTTGTTTCTAGTAGAAGAGGCTGTGATTCACCAAATTGTGTGAATTAAAGGCATGGTCAAGAACAGGCCACGGAAAATGATGGCCCTGCAGTATTCAAAGTGCTTTGATCTTCTGTTTTGACACGTTGAATTTATCTTTAATTATACGTGATGACATTTGATTACTGTACACTTAGCCTATTATAATGTGGTTTGTAAAATGTACTTTATAGTATGTAATAAGTTCAACACTCATTTTTTTTCTGTTCTTATGAGTTTGTAGAGTGATATTCTAGTTTTGTTAAATGAAAACTAGTAGGCTTCTGAATTAGCAGACATTTAAAATGTAAAACTCAGCAGTCAGGAAAACTATGATTCCTATATGGAAAGGGTTTTGAGTATGTCCAGTGGCACCTGGTGTCTTATTTTACAAAGGGCACAAAATTATGTGTGCACATTTCCTGATCTTTCCATTAATCGGCTGCTTTATTTCAGGTAAATCACTTAGGTTCCTTGAGCCTTTGAAAGATGAAAACCTTAGGTGGGCTGATAGGTTTCAGTGGAGTCTGTGATTCTCCTATCTTGTGATGTCAGTGATGGACATACTATACTGTCTACGACATGCAGTAGAAATTCCAGATACAGTTTCTGAAAAAGGATATTTTAAAAGTATTGCATAAGTTAATGAGTTTTACCTGTGTTTTTGTAGAAATGAAAACCTAAAAAGGAAAAGCAGATTGGCTTTTTCAACAGTGTGGGAGAGGCTGTACATTGGTAAGCATCCCATCACAGCCATAGAAAGAACTTTCATTTGGAATTTCCTGTATTATGCCAGCACCATAGCCTTGAGCATATGATGTTTTTCTTTGAGATTGTCTGCTTTGCTTGCGTTTACATGTTCAGTCCTGGATTTATCCTAGTTTAGGCAGTTATATGCCCCACCTAAGAAGGGTCTTAAAGAGTTTGAACCTGATCCTAAATCTCTAGGGAAAATCACAAAATTATTCTTTTTTTTTCAAATACTTAATAACCAGATGTAGATTTGATTTTTAACACTACTTCATCAACTTTGCCAAGGTTTCTAATGGGATGGTCAGATTAAAAAAATCAGAAGCAAAAGCAAAACTTTATAAGTCTAGTGGCTAATGGGAATATTAGGAAGCATAGTATTTCATGTTTTTAGTCTCAATATTATTTATTTATTTATTTACTTGCTAGGAGGATGACTCTTGTAGCAGAAAAAAAATCCGTTCTACACAATTACTAGGTATGACTGTTTACTAAGAACTAAACAGTGGTGATATGAGTTTGTTTATCACATGGGCACATCTTTATGTGTAATAAGGATTTGGAAATGTTTTGAACACTAAAAAGTGTCAGTAGTTCATAATAAGTGGGTTTCAGAGAGAAAAGTAGAAGACATTGTATAACTGCATATCAAGCTACTCTTTTTATAGACTATTGATAAGTTAAGATTTTAACACTTTTGTCTTTCTAAAAGAATGCATGGAAAGGTGGAGGTTAATAGAAACTATTTCAGTGTTATTAACTCTAGATAATATGCTACAGGAGGAGAACAGTGTGCCTGTATCTTAAAGTATCTCCCCTATGTTTTTCTGTCGTAGTTTCAAAGTTTCAAGTCTTGCATTAGATCTTTTACCATTTTGAGTCGATTTTTGTACACGGTAAGAGGCAAAAGATCAAGTTTAGATCTACTACTGTATGTCAATATATAGTTTTCTGAACCAAGGACAAGCTTATAATATAATATAGAATGCTATGCATTTCAGAATTGGTAAGAACTGGCTTAGATGGAGGAGGTGGAGAAAAGACTTAAACATCTTTAAGTTAACTGAAGTTAGAGTAAGTTTCTCATGTTTCTTTCAAAAATGCATTATGATCTTAGGCTACTTCAGTGAAGTATCTGGAATAGGGTGGATGCTAGCACTACTTAATTCTGAGTCAGATTATTCTGTTCTGATTATCATGCTTTTAGAGGGACAAATTTCAAGTATGTCCAGAAGTAAATGGCTAAGACAATAAGGGCATTTTTATATTTGTTTTTATACCAAGCAGAAGAATAAGGGGAGTTATAATTGACAAGAAGTCTTAATAGCTAATATGTAATGGACAACTCTATGGAAGAAAGGTTGGACTGTGACTGGAAGGCTCTAGATTTTGATCCAGTAAAACTTTTTTTTTTGATGTTAGCTTTTGGGGTTTGAACTCAGGGACTTGTACTTGCTCGGCAGTCACTCTACTCTTGAGCCATGCCTTCAACCTTTGGACATAGATATAGGTTCCATAAGAGTTCTATGAAGACAAGCCAGGGTCTATAATCCTAGCCACTCAGGAGGCTGAATCTGAAGATCACAGTTTAAAGCCATCCTGAGCAGGAAAAGTCCTGGACTCTTATCTCCAATTAATCACAGAAAAAGCCAGAAGTGGTGCTGTATCTCAAGTGGTAGAGTGCTAGACTTGAGCAAAAATTGCTTACTAATAGTGCTCAGGTCTAGAGTTCAAGGCCCAGGACTGGAAAAGAAAAAAGAGTTCTATGAAAAATTCTCTGATCTTTAGATTTATTTTTGAAGGAATGGACTGAAGTAGTGAAATGTTCAGAATGTTGTTGCTACCTGTGAGTATGGAATAATAAATTTATCAGGTAACGAGTAAGAGTAGTTAATTTCTGAGTTCAGTCTGACTCATTTTGGTGTTGTGTTTTCTACAGTTTACAATTATCATCTGACTAAGAATCAGAGATTTCTTTGACATTAATTGAGAAACAGGAATTATTTGTATATGTTATTTCAAAACACATCTATTTGCTTTTGCAAGGAGCTTTATTATTTCTGAGAACTCCTACAAATCTTTTGTGAAGTTAAAAGGACTTGCCAGGGGCTGGGAAGGTGGCTCAGTGGTAGAGTGCTTGCCTTGCATGCATGAGGCCCTGGGTTCGATTCCTCAGCACCACGTAAGCAAAAAGAAAAAAGCCGGAAGTGGCGTTGTGGCTCAAGTGGTAGAGCGCTAGCCTTGAGCTGAAGAGCTGAGGGACAGCGCCCAGGCCCAGAGTTCAGGCCCCACGACTGGACCCAAAAAACAAAAACAAAAACAAAAGGACTTGCCATAGGAGTTTAGAAGAGGAAATAATGTCCTTTCTATGAACATTATTTCTATTTTTACTTTTTGATTACCACCAAAACCTAGGTAACCATACTGTAGCTTTAAGAAGAGGAAATGAACAGTAACATCAAAATAACCAAGTTCATCAGTTCTTCCTTCATTTCTTCTTTTGCTGATTATCTTTTTTTTTTTTTTGTGGGGGTGGGGATGGTATTAAGGTTTAAACTCAGGGTTTCCTGCTTTCTAGGGAGGGGCTCTACCACTTGAGCCATTTTCCAGTCCTTTTTTGCTTTCATTATTTTTCTTGACTTTTGCCTGAGCCATCTTGGACTGGGGTAGAAGGGATGCACTACTGTGACTGTTGAAATTGGGTCCTCATGAACTTTTTTTTTTTTTTTTTTTTTTTTTGCTGGTCTTGGGGCTTGAACTCAGGGTCTGGCTCTGTCCCTGAGCCTCTCTGTGCTCAAAGCTATCGCTCTACCATTTGAACCACAGGGCCAATTCTGGCCTTTTCTGTTTATGTGGTACTGAGGAATCAAACCCAGGGCTTCATGCATGCCAGGCAAGCATTCTACCATTAAGCCACATTTCCAGCCTGATCCTCCCAATCTTTGCATTCCAGGTAGCTAGGATTACAGGTGTGAGTTGCTGCACCAGGCAGCATCTCATGTTTTTTTGGTTACCAGGTAAGAGCCTGTAATCTGTTAGGTGCTATGGAAGCTGATATACAGTTTTCTTGACCATTTATTTAAAAGTTCACTATAGGCTGTGTTTCTTACAGTCTTCCAAAAAACATTTCAATTAAAATAATAAATGCATCACTTTTTATGATACAAACATAAAATATAAATAAAACCTTGCAAAATCCTGAATTAAAATGAGCTATTCTGTATATTTATGTGAAAATCGCAGCTTTATGTATATCCTCACTATTAACATTATTCTGAAAACGAATCCTGGGGTAGACTTTGGTTTTTCAGAGTTGCCTTCACTTAGCATCAGAATTTCTTTCCTTGTATTATTGTTAATTTCTATGTTGCTTTTGGAAAGGAAAAGCAGGGTACTGTGTAAGGGATTTGAAAGAACACACTAAACACTGCTTTTTTCATGAAACAACATCCTTGCTTTCCTGGCTAACTATGTTTTCAGGCATATTTAATTTTAATGTGCATCATCACTAGGTAGACAAGAATGATCTTGAAATGAGAAAGCTTTTGAAATGTTACGCCAACAAAGGCATTGCCTGCAGGATAAGTTAATAGTTGAACACATTCACTGGTTACATAGCCAAGTTTTATCTTTATTTTAATATTAAGGTGGTTACTGGAATCTTTCATCTTAAAAGTACACCCTATTAACAGTAGCTTATAAATCACTACCAGCGTGAGTAAGTTTGTAGTATCTGGTTTTATAATTAGAAACATAAAATGAATACTTGCTGTTTTTCTGTGCATTAAAATAAGGAAGGGTGCTCTGATCTTTAAGTCTTATATAAGCCCATCCAAGATGATTGTTACTGCCATGTACTCTTCCCCTGATTTTCCAGGATTCTTTGGTAACATGGTAGCTCATGTTTGTAAGTCTTCCCATTTAACTCATGGTCTTCTCTAACATTTTCTAGTCATCTGAAGATTTCAGACAAATGGAAGCGATTTTGTGCATCTGTATTTATAGCATCATCATTCACAAAAAACTGAAAGGTAGAACCAGCCTAACTGTCTGTCAGCACATGAATAGATATGCAAAATGTGGCATATAAACATAATGGAAATCTCTTCAGCCTTAAAAAAGAAATTCAGACACATACTACAACATGTAGTTGTATGTAGCAGCTGAGGACATTATGCTAAGTGGTGTGAGACAGTCACTGGAAGACAAGTACTGTATGATTCCACTTACATCATGTAATTAGAGTAGTAAAACTCTTAAAAACAGAACAATGTTTCCCAGAGGCTTTGGGGAGGAGATGGGAGTTGCATTTAAAGGAACTGAATGAAGATAAAAGTATTATTTAATTTGAATCAAATAGTAATAGTAAAAATAAACTAAAATAGTACCAAGTAAAATAAATTATAGTAGTAAAACTGTTAGTATTAAATGCCTTGAGTTTACCATTTCTGTATTCTATATTATGATTTCTGCATTCCTAGTTCTAGGCTTTCATCTGGTGCCCTGAACAATAATTTTTCATATTTTTTGTACTGAAGATGGGCTTACAGTGAATTCCCTTGGGCATTCGTTTTCTAAAATAATATTTTATTTTTGATGGATATGTTTGTTCGATACAGAATTCCAGGTTGGCAATGTTTTATATATTTTTCTTTTAGTGCTTTGAAGTTGTCATTTTATTGTATTTTTGGCTTGCAATATTTCTAAGGAGAAGTCAGTGGCATTCACTTTGTGTATTCACTAGGCAATTCTCTGTCTTACTCTCTTACTGATTTTGAATTTTTCTCCTTGTAAGTGGTTCTATTTTTTTTTTTACCATTTTGATTATTATGTGCTTTATATAGTTTTAAAAACATTTGTCCTACTGCTTCTATCTGTTTCTTTTTTATTTTCCATTTTTTGCTAATTTTCATAAGATATAGTAAACTTTGGGCCATTAGTGTTTCAGATCCTGTTGTGCCTCCTCCTCCCCCTCCCCATGGTACTGGAATTGCAAATACACCAATCCAATGAATGTTGTTTCACAGATCAGAAGCTTTTGCTAGTCTCATTTGTGGTTTTGCTTGCTGTGCCTTACTTTGAATATTTTTCCTTGCTGTAATTCTAATTCATTGATCTTCTGCCTAATTTATTAATATTAATGTTAATATAAATATATTGGGTACCATGTAGAATTTTACTGTCTTGTATTAGAGCGCTACTTTATTCTAGCAAGTTTTTTTTGAGTTGTGGATCAATGCAATCTTTTTAAATTGGATTGAAATATACCTACAGGTTTTTCCCCCCTCCCTTCCTTTTAGGGTGGAGATTCGTTCTCAGAGAATGATATCTGGATTAACCAATAGTCCCAGTGTTATCTGGAACTTGTTAAAAGTAAATTTCCACCTTTGCTCCAAAAGTATTCAGTATGCAGTTGATGCTTAGCAGTCTGTGTTTTATAAACTCTCCAGGTTGTTCTGGTACATTCTAAAATTTTTGGAATCATTGTCCTGGAGTTAGTTCAGCTTTATTGCTAGGATGTGGCCCTTCTGGAGTCAATGTGCAATGTTGTGGATACTGAATGAGGTCTTTATACTTTAGGTGGTCAAGGGGTCCTACAGTCTTACATGTGGTCAGGAAACGATTACTGTTCAGGGGCCTTTTTTTGGTCTTGAGCAGATTATGAATGTACATTTAATCTCAAGGGAGCCCCATACAGATTGTGCAAGCCCTTCTCTGCAGAGCTCCCTTCTATTTAGTATTGTGTATTGAAGATTCTATTCCTTTTCACCCTTTGGACTCTAAGCGCTATCACCCTACTACAGCATAACCTCTGTAGGCTGGGTGGGTTACCACTCCATGTGTTGCACCCCAGAAAGTGCTTCCAGGGGTAATTTTTAGGGGCTGGCTTTGTTTATTTCTCTTCTCATACAAATCACTCTTACACTGACTTTTGTCTAATTGTTGGAATCATTCTTATGCATATTTTGTCCAATTTTCTCCTTGTTTGGTCCCAGGTACTCTGTATGGCTGAATATCCAGTATTTATTCTCTTTGGAGGTTACACAGAGCAAATTACACCAGAGAAATGAACACTGTACTAGTTTCTTCACATTATTTCTGGCACTATGAGAGTGCTATGTGATATTTTTTGGATACTGTTAAGACAGGAAGATTCAAACATAGATAGGGATTTTGCCTTCAAAGATCTTATAACCTACTCGAGTAGATCAGCATATAAACTCTAAAACAGTCTGTGATAAAGGCATAATAGAGCCAACATGAAATTGTATATAATTGTGGACTTTGAAATCAGATAGATGTTATTTAAATCCAAATGTATGATACTATTCTGTTGAATAACCTCTTGGAGATAATAATACTTTATGGGACTGTCAAGAAGATTAAAATGAAAAAAAAAGTTTTGTAAAGCACTTGGCATGTGATAGAGGTTAATTTAGTATTAGTTTCTTTCTCCCTATGGTAATCAGAGGATGGAGGAACAGTTCATTTTATTACTGTGAAATTCTTCAGGGAGGAAATGACATTTAAATTGTGCCTTGAAGGTTGAGTAGGACTTGATATATGTTAAATATGTTCCAAGACATTTTACTTTTAAGAAACTAAAATGAGCAAAGGCTCAAAGGTATAAAAGGTAGAAGCCTGCAAATATACTTAAGAAAGTTTACATATTCCATAACTTTAACAAAAGCTATTTAGATATTTCCTTAAAAGCTCCAAACCAAAGAAAGTAAAAATGGAAGAAGAAGAGGAAGAAGAGGAAGAAGAAGAAGAAGAAGAAGGAGAAGAAGAAGAAGAAGAAGAAGAAGAAGAAGAAGAAGAAGAAGAAGAAGAAGAAGAAGAAGAAGAAGAAGAAGAAGAAGAGGAAGAGGAGGAGGAGGAGGTGGAGGAGGAGGAGGAGGAGAGGAAGAAGAGGAAGAAGAGGAAGAGGAGGAGTAAGAGGAAGAAGAAAGGATGGGAGGAAGGGCAGAAGGAAGGAAGGAAGAGAGGGAAAGGAAAGAAGGAAGGGAAGAAGGAAGACAGGAAGGGAGGGAGGGAAGAGGAGGAGGAAGAAGACGAGGAGGAAGAAGAAGAAACAAATAGAAAATATAACCCACAGTCAATTAGGCCATTTCTTAGGCCATTCCTATGTACTGCCATGAGTAATAAATTTGGGAGGGCCTGTGGAAAATTCCTGTGGCCTAATGTTTTTTTAACCACTATTCAAGGCTGATTTAAATTGATATTCTAGGATGATCATTTCATTAGTATTAAACTCCAGAGCATGTTCCCAAGTTTCAAAGAGTTTTTTGAAATAGTTTAGACTGTTTCCTTGGGATACTTCTTTTTTGTTCTTTAAAAATTGATTCTGCAGATTTTCTGAATGATAATGTGAGAGTCTTCCACAGATCTTATTTAACTCTGGTATGTTCCTCTTTGTATAACTGTGAAGGGCTTCATAAAACATTAAGTAATACATATTCAACATTTTTTATAATAAGGAAATCTAGACTTAAGTACTTTATTTCCTTGAGGTTAGAATTTGTCTTGTGAAGATTATTTTTGTGTTTTAAATTATTTTTTTATTGTAAAAATACTGTTCAGAGGGGTTACAATTACATGGGCAAGATAATGAGTACATTTCTTATCAAGCATTGTAGCCTCCTCCTTTGTTTCCCCTTCCCATCCCTTCCCATCCTCTCCCTGCCCCCCAACCCAATCCTCCTTCTCCCCCCACCAAAGTTGTAAAGTTCGTTTTTCCACATAATAACTTTTACAACTCATTGTTGCAATGGATCCACCTGTATCCCTATTTAAACAATTTGTTTTTTCCCTTCCCCTCCACAAATTATACCAACCTAAAATACAGTAAAAGCAGGGATTATACCATGTGGGAGGGACATACAAAGCAACAAAGAAATAATCTTATAAATGTGTTAGAAACAATCACCTGAAAGAAAAAACATTTGAATACATATCTTAGGGTTCATTTCCCTAACATCAGCTTATCTGACCTTTTCTGCTTGACTCAGACATATACTAGTTATATAATAACCATGGGACCTAAGTTTCTTTGGGCCTGTCTTACTTCACTTATTATAATTTTTTCCAAATCTTTCCATTTTGTAACAAATGGGGCAATATGTCATTCTTTCTGATGGAGGCATAGAATTACATTGTGTATATATATCACATTTTCTTGATCCATTCATCTACTGAGGGGCATCTGGGTTGGTTCCATATCTTAGCTATGGTAAATAATGCTGCAATAAATATAGTCATGCTGGTATCTTTAGTGTGGCCTTGTTTGTGATCATTTGGGTAAATGCCCAAAAGTGGGATTGCTGGGTTATAGGGGAGCTCTATGTGGAGTCTTTTGAGAAACCTCCATACTGCTTTCCAAAGTGGTTGAACAAGTTTACACTCCCACCAACAATGCAGTAAGGTTCCCTTCTGTCCACATCCCCTCCAGCATCTGTTATTATTAGAGTTCTTGATTATAGCCATTCCAACTGGGGTGAGGTAGTATCTCAATGTTGTTTTGATTTGCATTTCTTTTATGGCTAGGGAGGTTGAGCATTTCTTCATGTGTCTATTGGCCATCCTCCTTTCCTCTTCAGAGAAGTTTCTCTTTAAGTCTTTAGTCCACTTATTTATTGGGCAGTTGTTTCTCCTATTCCATCCTGTGATGTTTTCAGAGTGTCTGCTTTGACTCCGAGGTCTTTGATCTATTTGGAGTTGATTCTGGTGCAGGGTGATATATAAGGATCTAGCTTTAGTTTTCTGCAAGTAGTTAACCAATTTTGCCAGCACCATTTACTGAAGAGGCTGTCTTTCTCCCATTCTATTTTTTTTAGCTCCCTTATCGAAGATTAGATGGCTATAGGTCTGTAGGTTCATTTCTGGGTTTTCAATTCTATTCCGCTGGTCCTGAGGTCTGTTCTTCTGCCAGTACCAAGCTGTTTTGATTACTATGGCTTTGTAGTAGAGTTTGAAGTTTGGTATTGATATTCCTCTAGCACTGTTCTTCTTTTGAGGATCGTTTTAGCTATTTGGGGTCTTTTATTGTTCCATATGAATTTTTGGATTGCCTCTTCTATTTCCTTGAAGAATGAGGATGGAATATTGATAGGTATCACATTGAATTTGTAGATAGCCTTGGGAAGTATTTCCAATCTAGGAGCATGGGAGGTTTTGCCATTTTTAAAGTTCTGTGTTGATTTCCTTTTTCAGGTTTTTAAAGTTTTCATCATAGAGGTGCTTCACTTCTTTGCTTAAGTTAATTCCAAGGTATTTTATTTTTTGTGGGGCTATTACAAATGGAGTTGCTTTCCTAATTTCAGCCACACTTTTCTCATTATTGGCATACAGAAAAGCCATTGATTTTTGAGGATTAATTTTATACCCTGCTACTTTGCCAAAGTTTTGAATCAGCTGAGTAATTTGGGAGTGGAGTCTGTGGGATTCTTTAAATACAAGATCATGAAAAATATGGAACGCTTCACGAATTTGCGTGTCATCCTTGCGCAGGGGCCATGCTAATCTTCTCTGTATCATTCCAATATTAGTACATGTGCTGCCGAAGCGAGCACTGTGTTTTAAATGATTAAGTGTTCCACTATTAACAGTCAGATCTCTCCCTCATCAAAGTTTGTTATATTTGTCCTGTGAACGGGTAACTTATTTGATCTTCAGGTCCAATATTGGATGTTTTCTGAAGCACTGGAATGTTCTAGAAAAATCCTCACAGAGCAGGATTGTTATCCATGAAGATGATGAGACTAGACATGAGAAAAACCAAAAATCAGATATCGCCCTTGAAATGGGGCTTTTAGTTTTTAATGTTTTCTATCAAAGACCGAGAATTCTTTGGAAATCTGTCCCTCAGCTTTTCTGACTAGTGTTTCCAAAAGAAAAAAAAAAGCCCTCTTTAACCATGTGTTAGTTTCTTTGAAATCATAAATTGAAGAGATTTCATACTATTTATTACATTCAGTCTTTCATTCATGAAAATGTTTCATTTCTGTATTTAGGCATTTTTTATTTATTCATTACAGAGCACTATCATCAAAGATTTTGCACATTATTTTCTTGTTAAATTTAGTCATGGTTTTTAGTAGCTCTTAAAAAATGTAGTTTTTGGGCTGGGAATGTGGCTCAGTGGTAGAGTGCCTGCCTACCATGCAGGAAGCCCTAGGTTTGCTTCTTTAGTACCACATAAACAGAAAAAGTCAGAAGTGGAGCTATGGCTCAAGTGGTAGAGTGCTAGCATTAAGCAAAAGAAGTTCAGGGACAGTGACCAGGCCCTGAGTTCAAGCCCCAGGACTGGCAAAAAAAACCAAAACAAAACATAGTTTTTTTTAGTAGTTTTTAAAAGATAAATCAAATTGTTGGTTGCAATAGAGAATTGATTTTTTTGTAGATAGGATTTTGAGTACAAAAGCTTACATTCCTTGCTTATTAAAATGGTTTTGAAAACATTCTTGTAATTTTCAGGAAGACAATCACATTAAATGCAGTGGCAACTTTTTGTCCCCCAAACTTCATGCTTCTTTTCTTTGAATACAAATGGTGATAGTGGGGCCTTTTTCTCTTGTTCTGATGTAAAGTCTCCTAATAAATTACTTTTCATGTCAGAAAGTTTTGTTACTAGACTGGTGGAAGTTCTTTTCTTAAATAATAAATCTACATGGAATTATTGAGATAAGTCACATGTTTTTCTCTTTTCTGTTAAGGTAATAAATTATAGTAATGGTTTTTCTTGTATTAAACACTTCTTTTTTAACCACTCCTAAATTCCCATATAAACTCTACGTGACTATTTAAAAAAATTGTTGGTAGATTTCTATTTTAACATTTTGTTTAGAAATGCTCTCTGATTTTTCTTTCTAATGTGATACCTTTCTAGGTCATATAATAACTTTGGTAGCCTTTACTCATTTTTAAAAAATTTTGTGTAAAATTGTCCTTATGAAGACATGGTCATATCTTCTGTACCTGGTAGACTTTTGTTTTTTCTTCAGTGCTAGGCATTGGACTTAGTGCCTGTGCTCAGCAAGTGCTCTACCACTTCAGCTCCATGTTTAGCTTTCTGATAAAGTTTTAGATGGAATTTTTATTTTTTTAAAGAATTTTATTAGTTATCTTAGCAGATGAGCAGAATCGCTCAATAGCTATGTACATATGACCACATAAGCTAATGTTAAGTGAAATGAACTCTAAGACATGGACATAAGAGTTTTTTCTTTGTTGTCACTGTTTTTAATGTACTGCATGATTTCTTTTTTCTTTTGTGTTTTCCCCCCCATATGGTCTATTCCCTGTTGTCACTGTATTTGATTTTGGTACCCTGGGTATGGTATATACTTTTATCTGAATTAGGGAAGGGAGGGGGAAACAAACAAACAAAAAAACCCCAATGAGACAAAGAACAAGGGAGGACCAATAAAACAGCAATACTCAGAAGACAATATGTTGGAAATGATCTGTACAACTTAGGGGGATGAGGAAGAGAGAAGGTAGGAGAAAAATGAGGGAGGGGCAACAAGTTTGACAAGAAGTGTACTCACTCCTTACTTTTGTAACTGCAACCCTTATGTATATTACCTTGACAATAAAATTTAAATTTAAATTAAAAAAGGAATTTAAAACTATATGTACATGGAAAGGTACATATAGTCATAAGTGTACAGCTTAATTAATTTCACAAAGTGAAAAATTTCAAATCAGAATCCACATTAAAAAACTACAAGTGACCATTATCATAGAACATCTGACCTGAGATTCTTCAGCTACCATCTTCCCCAAGGATGACTACCCCAACTTCTAAACCATAAATTAGAATGTGTGTTTGTTTTTGAACTATGTACAAATAGAATCATATTAACTTCTTGTATATGGTGTCTTTTGTACATGAGCTTCATTTCATTTCATCGTGCGGTTGTATTTCATTTTGTTTGCCATGTAGCATTCTATGATGTGAATGATGGTTTCAAATGTTTGTATTACTACTAATGGATATTTTTGGTACTTTCCAGTTTGGGGCTAATATAAATAAGCCATTTGGTTAATATATCAAACATTCTCTTCAACTGAGGGGTTTAATTTTTATACTAGGTCATATGTTTAGCTTTGGTAATACTGATAATTGTTGAAAATCCTTACCAAAAGCATTTGACTAGTGGTTGTTCAGTGTTCTTGTTTGGGCTTGATATTTAACTATTTAGTTTCAGCCATTCTGTTGGTATGTCAGGTATCAGAACATGCTGTCCATTTACATTTTCTTGATGATTAAGCCATGAATCCTAATTTACATTGTGGGAAGGAATACTGTTATATTAACAGTGGTTTTTTTTATTGATAAGGATTAAAGCTAATATTTCTTTTCTCCTTTATATAGTTCTGAATTTTCCAGATTTTCAAAAATAAAAATGTATTACATTCTAATTAGGAAAAAAGTTATGAATAAGGTATTTTCATTCAGATTAAACAGATTCTTCGTGTGTTGTAAAGATTTTTCCCATATGCCTCTGGCATTTCTTTCTTTGCTTTATGACTTAAAAGTGTTGACAATTATGAATTAATTTGCTAAGTGATAGGATACAGCTTTGCAATGAAATATTTAAGTCCTAAAGAATAATAATGAAGAAAGCAGATAGCACCAATAAGTCCTTCCTTATATGTACAAGTAACTTGTCACTAGTTCATTTAATAATCTATGTAATGATTAATTTGTTTTTTTTTTCTCCTCTATTTTTTGCAGTCTTTTATACTTCTGTTTGCTTGCCAAGCTCTCTGTTGATGGGATTAGTTCTAGATTCATTGAAGTAGTTCTCTCTCACTCCGATACCACTTTTCTTTGAATGGTATATTTTATTAGTGTGATTTTATTTTCTGAATGAACTTCCCCCCAAAAGAAGAACTATTTCTTTATTTTAGGGTCATAGTCTCCAATTATGATGGAATTTTCTCATTTTTTATTTAGAGCAGAAATGTGAGTTATTGTAATCATGTTTTCTTTTTTTGCTGGGGCTGTGAGGGACTTGTACTTGCCAGGCAGGCACTGGATAGCTGAGCTACACCTCCAGCGTCTGTCTTACTTTCTGGCTCTTGTATATCATTGTACTGCTATTAGGCATATAACAGAGAATTGACTATGGTCCTTGCCATACTGTGGTTCCCGGTGAAGACTAGAGGAAAGAGAAACAGTATAAGGAAAAAGAACAGTATATCAATTAAAACAATGAACCTAGGAGTTGAACTTTATGGCTTTAACAGCTTGCTTTATAGTTTATGTGTTTGTTATTTACCTGCTCCCATCAACCCTCTGTTTCCCTATCTTTTCCTCTTTTCTTCATTGAACTTACCTTTAACACATTATACTTTGGTTCAATTATTAATGATAATGTAAAATTCTGGAGGCTTTGTACTTTTTTCTAGTTCACTCATGTGTTTCTAGTATCCAGTGTAAGGTCTGTTATTTATTAGCTCCTGGCCATTCTTTGTCTCTCCTGGGAGCATTCTTTCTTCATATGGATACAAAGCTCATCTCCATGCTTCATTTACTTCTCAAACACTACATTGACAGAGAGGTTTTATTAGACAACCTTTTCTAGAAAATAAGGTTCTGCAATTTATTATATCACACTTTATTATTTTTTTAGCTCTACTGACACTACATGTATTTGTTTTGTGGCTTATTTTCCATGTTTTCCACTAGGATATAAGATCAGAGTAAAGGAATTTGTTTTGTTGACTCCTTCACCCTCAGCTTCCCCTTCCTTTCCCTTCCTCTTCCTTTCATTCCTTTCTCTGTTCTCCCACTTCCCTTCCCTCCCCTTCTTTTCCTTCCCCCTCCCTTCTTTGTCCTCTCTCCTTCCTTTTTCCTTCCTTTCTCTCCTCTCTCCCTCCTTTCTCTGCCCTTCTTCACTCTCCCACTTACCTTCTCCCCTCCCTTTCCCTCCTCCCTTCCGCTCCTCTTTTCTCCCCTTCTCTTGATAGTACTACTGAGGACCTTATATTTGCTAGGCAGATGCTCAGCTTCTGAGGCCTGCCTGTAGCCTTTTTTTTGGGTAAAGGTTATTTTTTGTTTTGTTTTGTTTTTGTTGGTCGTGGGGCCTGAACTCTGGGCCTGGGTGCTGTCCCTCAGTTCTTCAGCTCAAGGCTAGCGCTCTATCACTTGAGCCACAATGCCACTTCTGGCTTTTTCTGCTTAGGTGGTGTTGGGAAATCGAACCCAGGGCCTCATGCATGCAAAGCAAGCATTCTACCATTGAGCCACCTTCCCAGCCTAGGGTAATGGTTATTTTTTGAGATAGGGTCTCATTTCCTGCTTAGATGTGTGCTTGTAACTTGATCCACCTATTTTAGGGTTTCTGTTGTAGCTGTGACGACAGACAGCACCACTACTCAGCTTCTTCCGTTGCGATGGACTCTTACAAGCTTTTTCACCTGGGCTAGCCTCAAGCCACAGTCTTCCCAGGCTTAGCCCTCATATAGCAAGGATGACAGGCATGCTCCATGGCACACAGCTATTGGTTCAGGAGGGTCTTGTGAACTTTTCTGTCCAAGTTAGTCACAAATTTTGACCTTTCCCATTTTAGCCTCCCTCGTAGCAAGGTTCACAGGCATGAGCCACTGGGTCCCTGCCTCCCTCAGTTTTTTGTTTTTTGTTTTTTTTTTTTTTACCAGAGATATTTGGTCTTGTTGAATAAATGAATAAGCTGTCTTGCATATTTGAATGGAAAATAGTTATCACTATGAAAGTGAAATGAAAAGCTTGTGTTGCCTTTCCACAGTGACTAATATTTGTAGATACTTAGTAAATGTTTGCCACATGATGTTACTCAAAATTTTAAGTTCTTTTCAATTAACATTTATATTAGCACATATTTTTGTATAAAGGGGTCTCATTGTGACATTTCTATGTATGCATACAATATATCTTGGTCAAACTCATTCTCTCCATCCCTCTGTCAAATGCCCCCTCCTTAAAATAACTTCAATAGGTTTCATTGTTCTATTTTCATTCATGCTTATAAAAATCTTTGAATATAGTTACCCTCATTCACATTGACCCTCCCCTTCCTGCTGGAACCTACCACCAACAGAGCTTGTTTTACTTTCCTGTCATTTTCTAGTGAAAAAAAAGTTTCCATGTAAAAAAGTTTCACACATGCAGATATTATTTTATAGTCTGATTAACCTCATCTATTACTCTTTCCTTGTCCCCCCTAGCTCCCTACTTTTAACACCATCTAGAGACTTTGTTTATGCTTTCTTCATACATAAGCACACTTTATTTTAGTATTATTCATCCTTCATTATTCTCCCTCATTCTTCCTGTTTCCTCTCATTCTTCCAAACAGTCCCTCAGTTAGTTATTTTTTGTGTATATTTATCTGTATGGCTGTGTATATATGTGTGTATATCTCTTTATCTTTTAGGTATAGATCCAACAAATGAGTGAAAACCTTCAATATTTGACTTTTTGAGCTTGACTTATTTCTCTCAAATTTCATCTATTTTCCTGCAAATGATAGGTTTTTATGGTTGAACTGTTTCATGGTATATATGTACTTTATTTTCTTTATTTATCAGTTGTTGGATAGTTGCAGCTGATTCTACAGTTTATTTGTGAACGAAGCTGTAATAAATACATGTATGCTGGTATCTCTCTTGTATGTTGATTTGTACTCTTCCAGCCATATGCCCCAAAATGATAATGGTGAAGTCAGAAAGTAGATCTAATATTAGTTTTTTAAGGAGCCTCACACCATTTTCATATTGGTTGTACTTGTTTACATTCCTACAAAACAGTGTATGAGGATTACGTTTTTTCTTTATTCTCACCAGCATTTGTTGCTTGTTTTCTTGATTACCATTTTGCCTGGGGTGAAAAAAAATTCTTAGTAGTTTTTTTTGTTTTTTTGCCAGTTCTGGGGCTTGAACTCAGTACCTGAGCACTGTCCCAGAGCTGCTTTTTGCTCAAGGCTAGCACTCTATTACTTGAGCCATAGAACTACTTTCCAGCCATGTCCTCCTGAGGAATCGAATCCAAGGCTTCATGCATGCTAGGCAAGCACTCTACCATTAAGCCATCTTCCCAGCCCAGAAGTCTTAGTAGTTTTGATTTGCATTTCCTTTATGACTAAGGATGTTCAACATTTTTTATCTATTAATCATGCTTATTTTTAAAGAACTGTTCAAGTTGTTTGCTAGTCCATTTATTAATTATTTGATGTTGTAGTATTTAATTTTTTGAGATCTTTGTATGTTCTAGACTACTTTTATGCCTTACCCATGTAATATCTGTAAGGTTCGCTGGAAAGGAAACCACCACATGGTTCAGCCAGAAAAAGAGTTTATTGGCAGGAGAGCAAACTGGGGCCTGCAAGAGATGGAGGCATGCAGAGACAGTGGGGAAGGAAGAAGAGAAAAAGAGAAAAGGAAGAGAGGGGGACTCCTGTTGAGCCAGATTATGTAGGGAAAGGTGGGAGGCAGGACCATAGCGGATGCCGAAGTGAGCTTGAGAGCCTGGGGAAGCTCTCTTGGTCAGAGGGAGGCATGGCCAGGGCGGTTCAAGTAATGATCCCAGTGACCCCAAAGCCTGGGATCCTTTGCCGACCCACAGTCAGGTGATGACTGCTGGGAGACTGTTCTCCCTAGCAGACCTAACAACATCAAGTAAAGATGATCTCCCATTTTGGGGGTTATCTCTTGGTTCTGATAATTCTTTTAATTGGTGTGCAGAAACTTTTTAATTTGATGAAGTTCTAGTTGTCAATTCTGTGTCATATTTTCTAGACAGAAAATAAATATCTGCGCCTATATTTTGCTATGGTAGCTTGAAAGTTTCAGTTAAGAAAATATATACTGGAGCTTGGAAGGTGGCTCAGTGGTACAGTGCTTGCCCCTCATGCATGAGGCCCTGGGTTGGATTCCTCAGCACCACATAAACAGAAAAAGCTGGAAGTGGTGCTGGGGCTCAACTTGAGCTGAAGAGTTGAGGGATAGCACCCAGGCCCAGAGTTCAAGTCTCACCACCCACAAAAAAAAAGCAACAACAACAAAACAAACCATCCAAACAACAACAAAAAATCCACAGAAAAAAAATACTTATGCATACATCTTCCAGTATTTTACTATGGCACTTTGAAAGTTTCAGTTCTTATATTAAGATCTTTTGCATATAGATATCTAGTTTTTGCAGCACTACTTGTTGAAGAGACTACTTTTCTCTAGTGTAAGTTTTTGGCTCCTTTACCAATGCTTAGTGTAAGGTCTGCTCCTGGATGGCGAGCAGACTCCACCCTTCTCGCAGCAAAGTCTCCACCCATTACCTGTGTTACCTAGGCAACTGGCACACCTCGAAGAGGTCACATCTGCATCCGCTAAGGTCACATCTGAATTTGATGTGGCCATACCTTTCTCTGCCCATTCCCTAGATAAGGCCTAGCCCAGGCCCAGATGCGATCTTTCCCAGCTCTCTTTCCCAGGTCTTTCCCAGCTTTTCCCCAGGTCTTTCCCAGGCCTTTCCCCACCGTGTGGAGTGCCAACCTGGCCTGGTCCCAGCAGGTCTACTGAATAAACCTATCCCTTACCTGAATACCACGTGTGTGGTGCTGTTCTTACTCGGCTACCTCTTTTTAAAAAACCCAACACTTAGATGAGTGTACTGTGCTATTTTTGTTACTGTAGTTTTGTAATATAATTTGAAATCTGGTATTATGATTTCTCCAACATCACTTTCTTTTTTAAACTCAGAATTTCTTTAATGAATCAATGTCTGTTACCCAGAATTTTAGGATTGACTTTTCTATTTCTGTGAAGAGTGAAATTAGGACTTTGTTAAAGTAGTATAGAATCAATAGATTACTTTCAGTAGTATGGCCATTTCCACAATATTAGTTCTGCCAATTTGAGACTCTGGGATGCTTTTCCATCTGTGTCTTCTTCAGTTTCTTTCTTTAAAAGTTATATAGTTTTCCTTATAGAGGTTTTTCACCTTGTTGATTTTGTACCTATATATTTGATTTTACTGTTTTGAGGCTGATGTGAATGGGAATGTTTCCCTCATATTTCCCCACTTATTTGTTGTCAGTATATAGAAAAGCCACTGATTTTGAATATTGATCTTATATCCTACCACCTTTTAAAGGTACTTAACAGTTTTAAAAGTTTTTTGGTATGGACTGTAGTATCTTTTAAGTATAGGATTATGTCATCTGCAAATAGGGATAATTTGAATTCTTCCTCTACCTGTAAGAATCCCTTTTCTTTTCTTTTTCTTTTTCTTTTTTGTTGGTCATGGGGCTTGAACTCTGGGCCTGAGCGCTGTCCCTCTGCTCTTCAACTCAAGGTGAGCGCTCTACCACTTGAGCCACAGTACCACTTCCCCCTTTTATTTTCTTTTGTCTTGACTTATTGCTCTGCTTAGGAAGTCTGGTACTATATTGAAAGCGAGTGCAAGAATAGACACCATTGTCTCATTTCTGATTGTAGAGAAAATGATTTTAGTTTTTCCCTGATTAGTATGTTGTTGGTAACAGGTTTGACATAGATGATCTTTATTCTGTTGAGATAAATTCTTTCCATTCTTAGTTTCTTCAGAGCTTTTATCATAATAGGATGCTGAATATTATTTTATTTATTTAATTTTTTTTTGTTTTTGGTTGTGGGGCTTGAACTCTGGGCCTGGGTGCTATCCTCCAGCTCTTTAGCTCAAGGCTGGTGCTCTACCACTTGAGCCACAGTGCTACTTCCAGTTTTTCTGATGGTTAATTGGAGCTAAGAGTATCATGGAGTTTCCTGCCCGGTCTGGCTTTAAACCGTGATCCTCAGATCTCAGCCTCTTGAGTAGCTAAGATTACAGGCATGAGTCACCGGTGCCCAATGTTGCTGAATACTATTAAAGATGAATTTCTACATCAGTTGAGATGTTTGTCTTAGATTATGTTTATATGTTGTTAAATTTATTGATTTACCTGTGTGGAGCCATTCTTGCATGTTAAGAATGAAGCCAACTTGACTGTTGTGTATCATCTCTTAAGTTTGTTGTTAAATTAATCTCCTAAACTTTTAACTGAGAATTTTTGAGTCTATGTTCATCAAGAGATTGGTTTATAGTTTCCTTTTTCTGTTGTGCCCTTGTCTGGTAATTGCTTTATGTAATGTTTGGTAGGATTCCTTTCCTTTCAATTTCATGGAAAAGTTTGAGGAATATTGGTGTTAGTTCTCCTTTCAAAATTTGAATATAGTAGTGAATTCATTCATGTCCTGGGATTTTGTTAGTTGGTAGACTGTTACTTTTTCAATCTCATTCCTTGTTATAAGTCTGTTTAATCATTTTCTAGCCTCTTGACTCAGTTTTGGTAAGTTCAGTGTATTCAGAAAATATCCATTTCTTCTGGATTTTTCTATTTTATTTTGGTTTTCAAAGTATTCCCACATGATTATTTGAATTTCTTTAATATTTGTTATAATATTCCCTTTTTAATCCTAATTTTAATCCTAACTAATTTGGGTTATTTCCTTCCTCATTATAGATTGGCTAGCGATTTATCAATCAATCAATAGATAAAATCTTATTCATATTTTCATAAAACTTTTTGTTTTATTCTTTATATATTCTTTTTTATTCTTAGTTTTCATTTAATTAATTTCTGCCCTCATTTTTATTATTTCTTTCCATCTGTTAGTTTTGGGTTTGGTTTTTTGTTTTCCTAGGTTAGCCTGCTTATTTGAGATTTCTGTTTTTTTTGTTTTCTGATGTAAGCACTCATAACTGTAAACTTTGCTTTTAGCATTGCCTTTTCTCTATCCCAAAGGTTGTGGTAGATGGTGTTATCATTTTCATTAAATTATAGGAACTTTTAAAATCTCCCCTTGTGTTTCTTTTATCATCCACTGATTCAACAATGTATTTGTTCAGTCTCCATGTGTTTGATATTTTTTGTAGTTAGTCCATTTTGTATAGTCCATTATGGGCCAATAGAATACTGGGCATTTTAAATTTCTAGTATTTGCTGAGGCTTTCTTTATGCCCTAAATTATGTTGTCTGTTGAGTCCATGTAGTCTATAAGGTCATGTAATTCATGTAATTCTGAAGTTTCTTTGTTGATTTTTTTTTTTTTTTTTTTTTTAGTTTGGAATATTAGAGTGGAGTATTGAAGTCTCTTACTGTTATTCTGGGATCTGTTAGTGCTTGTAAGTCTAAAAGTATTCATTTAATGAACTTGGATGTGCTAACATTTGCTGCATATATGTTAACAACTGTTATTTCTTCCTGGTAGCTTATTTCCTTTATTAATATGAAGTGTTTCTTCAGGTTTATTTTAGTTTAAAGTTTGTTTTACAAGATACAAATATAGTTACTTCTGCCTGTTTTCAGGGTCCATTTGTTTGGAAAACCTTTTCCTTTGGGGAAAATCTTTTTTTGTTTTTTCATCCTAAGCCTATATTTGTCTTTGTCAGTTAGATTTTTTTTCCTGTGTGTGTGTGTATGTGTGTGTGTGTGTGTGCATGATGGCTCTGGTGCTGGAATTCAGGGTCTGGGTGCTGTCTCTGAGCTTTCTATTAGGCTAGTGCTCTGCCGCTTGAGCCACAGCTCTACTTCAGACTTTTTGAAAGTTTATTGATGACAAGGGTTTCACAGATTTTTCTTCTGCCTGAGCTAGCTTCAAACCAGTTCTTAGCCTCCTGAGTAGAGAGGATTATAGGAGTGAGCCACTATCATCTGACTGAGATGTGTTTCTTATAGACAGCAAATGACTAGATCTTGATTTTTATATCTGATTCACTATCTGTGCCTTTTGATTGGAGAGTTGAAATCATTAGTTGACCATGCTATATTGAAAGATGTGTCGTATTTCCTTTTAAAAATTGTATTTAGTTTTTTCCTTTTCTTCCTTTGATAATGTGATGTACTCATCTGGTAGACTTTGTATTTCCTGTATCCCTGTTTTTATTTATCTTTCTCTTCTGTTGAAAAGTATCTTAATGTATCTTCTACAATGATGGTTTAGTGTATCTTCCACAATGATGATTTAATGGTCATGGATTCCTTTATCTCTACTTTTTATGGAAGTTTTTAATTTTTTCCTCAATAATGAATGGTAGCAAAGCTGGATATTATAACGTAGGTAGAACTGGCTATTTTTCAGAGCTTGAAATGTATTATTTTATGTTCTCCTTGCATTTAGAGTTTGTGTTGAGAAATCTACTGTTACAGAACTTTTAATTCTAACAACATATTTTCCAGATTAGTATTAGTATTTTATAGATGAGAAAATTGAAGATCAAGATTTGTTCAAGATTTATTTCTGACATGTATGGCCTATTTCTAAGACTCACAGGTTAATTTTCCTTGGTCCTTCACTACAGTACTTTTATCCTCCTTCTCAAAGACACCAAAGGAAATTTTACGAAAAAAATGGTAGCAGGCAAACTGACTTGTAAAGATAACTGGTTGTTTGCTTAGCACACAGTGTGGAGAAAGGATATCTAAACTGAGAATGGCATGTATGAATTATGGTTGTGCAGATACATGTGTGGGAAAAAAAATCTGTTGAACTGAGTTGTCTAGTATGGTAACCATTAGCCACATTTGACCATTTAAAGTTGAATTAATTATAGTTAAAATAAGTATATTATATGCTTCTATGGAATTATCATGATGAAATCCATTTGTACTACTTGAGCATGCTAATAAAAAGGTCCTAAAAAGATTAAAGTAAAAATTTCATTCTTTCCTTGTACTAGCTTATTACAGGTGCTCAGTAGCTACAAGTGGCTCATGGCTATTGGATTGAACTGCACAAATGTGGCATATCTTTTTATTGTAGAAAAGTCTGTTGGACAGCATTGTTCTACACAGTTAATGCAAGACTAACTAGAAAGACTTTAGAAAATCATTATATATAAGCACTCATAGAAGTGAATAGTGCATGGATAAAGTTGCTTAAAAGTTTCCAAATTACAAATACTTTAAAAATGATGTTGAGGGCTGGGAAGGTGGCTCAGTGGTAGAGTGCTTGCCCCTCATGCATGAGGCTCTGGGTTCAATTCCTTAGCACCACATAAACAGAAAAGGCCTGAAGTGATGCTGTGGCTCAAGTGGTAGAGCTCTGGCCTTGAGCTGAATAGCTGAGGGACTGTGTCCAGGCCTAGAGTTCAAGCCCCACAACTGACAAAAAAAAAAAAAAATAAGAAGAGTAAAAAAATAATGGTTAGGCTTTTGTTTTTGTTTGTAAATGCAGACTTTAGTTTCATTGGTTTGGATAGGAAAATAAATAAGTATTGAGAAATCATTCCATGATATTTAGTCATCCAATGTTTATTTCCCATGCCTGGCATGTTAAAATGAATGGAGTTATTACTCAATTTCAGGTCTAGGCACTGAACTATTTAAATTGATGACCTTTCATATAAAGAAGTAGTATTATCTAATATGAGTGTATCAGCATCCTAATGAATTATGTAGAAATTTATAACATTATCCTTCTTACTTTATTAAAACTTTATATAAATTCTCATTTATCCAATAGTATAGAACCCTGAGAAGTGGCAGAATCAGTATGGAGTTTTGGATTGGCTTGGAAAGCCAAGTTCCTCGTCACATTAACCATATGGCTGGATCTCTTTAAGCAGGCTAAAGTAATTAAAACTCCCATGACAAAGATGAGAACTGAACTGAAAGGTAGGAAAGGCCTCAGAGAACTGATTGTTTTGAGAGAAGAGGGTTACTCTTCAAAGTCATATGAAATCATTAGTCCTCAGAGTAGGAAGAGGATAAAAATGATGAAAATAGTCTACTAAAAGCTTTGGTAAGTAACCTGATTTGCTTGGATGAAAGATTATATTTGAAGCTGGGAAATCATGCTTTAGAAGTATTATAGGTGAAAACTGACCTATGCTTGGGCTTTGTTTGTACAAATGGATTTAAGGAAGGTGGATTAAGGCATATTTTAAAGAGAGAATACAAATGCTTTGGCAAAAGTTCCATTATTTTAACAGTCATTCAGGCCTAGAACATTGTTCTTCTCACTTCTATTCAGGATTTTTTGGATCATCCTCTGGATTGATAACGTGTTGTTTATGCTCATTTTATAATTCTCTTTATGGTCACACTTCATTATTTTTATGACTTTTTTGCCTGTTTACCTTACTAATGTTTCAACATGAGAGTTGTATTTTAGTATGTTTGAGCAGTCTTCATAAGTCTTGATAAGTCTTTGTTGTACTGAAATAATTATTTTCATTCTTTCCATTGTAGTCTCAAATTACCAATTTGTGACTGTTTATAGTTTCTTGCCTCTCTGTCTGTTTTTTTATGCCCATTCTTACTTCTCTCACCATACTGAATAGTGTCTTAATTTTTGTTTTTTCCTCTCTGCAACCTACCCAAGAAGTCTAGTTTATACTTCTTCAAATAGAGATACTATGATTTCATTCTTTTTCAGTGACTTCCATAGTCCAGTGATACTGCAATCTTTTCATAGCCAACTGAGAATACCTTTCCACAAAATTAAGAAGGGTTGTAAGAAGGTTAAGAGTGACTGTGAAAATTGTTTATAAATGGAGATGCCTGGCTATGATATAAAAAATTTAAAACATAAAACGGAAATGAGTTTAAAACAATGCAAATCACTATATAATGTACTGCTGGATAATGAGATTTAGTCTGTAAATGTGATAGAAGTTGAGAGAAGATAATCATGGAAACTTTGGGTCATTGGACAGAGCTACGTTGGAGAAATTGATACTTGCTTGGGATTGAGCATTTTTTATATACTTTGTTCATGCCAGAGCTCTCCTTGTTTTTCCTAATCCAACTATGAAGATTTTTAGAGTAGTGCTTTTGCTTTGTGAACATTAAAACATTTCCTGTGTTAGATGAATTCAGGTACTTATAGACCTTCATATTCTTACTTAAATATCATTATTTTAAATGTTATTGGGTCTTTTCCCAGTATATGAGCTGTTTTTTTCTGGTCAGCTTTTACTCTGAACACTTAGGTTCAAGTCATATTGGAACAATTTGAGAAAAAGAAGAATTTGGCAGATATTGAACAGTCTATGGTAGAATTTAAATTTCATTTATAGGACATGGCCTCACCTATGCTCAACTTATATACATAGTTATCAATCATGTAGTAATATAAGTTCAAAAGGTGATTTTTAAAGTAGAAGATTTTTTTGTTTATGTTTTTGTCTGAACTTAATACTTTGCATGATTTTGGATTATCTTTTAGATGAAATATAGAGTTATGCAAAGTAGCAAAAAGTATCAGACACCTTGAAATAGTTCTTTTAATTTTCTGTGATTTCTAAAATTTGAAGTAGTAGATTAGTTATGAATTTTTAATTATTGAATTGGTAATTTTTGTAATGTTTATTCTGACTAATCAAAATCTTCAAGGCAGTTTATGTTTAATAACATGGTACATCCAATTTACCTACCAGTAATCAATTCATGTCTGTAAAGATATGTACAAACTTGAAGTTACAATTTTTTAAAACTTCATTTAAACTTTATTTTCTTTTGCATTCTTGAGTTAAGTGAATAATTTTTTTATAAACATGAGTTCATTTCCTTATTCATACCCTTTCTAGTTTCTAAGGACCTTCTGATTTATAGGCTCTCAAAATTTTTTCCCTTCCAATTTAAATATAAGTAATTAGCTCCTTCCTAATTTAGAACCTCAGTTTGAAAACATGTGTGTTTGCCTTGGCATTAAACTGTGTATTTTAGTAAATGACATCATGTAGCTTTGGCTTTAGATGATCACAGTAGTAGTTGCTGAGCAGCCTCTTTGTAACTTAGAGGAAACAGGAAAACAACTTTTCTACCAGTATTATGATTCTCACTTATACTACTTTAACTGGAGTTAGATACTGTCTATACCAACTCTAGTTTAAACCACAGGACTCTGAACTTACTTTGGTTCTGATTAAGAACTTTATATGTTTAGGAATACAGAGGCACAACCTGTTAACAGTTATAAATTTAGTTGATTAAGCTATATGTAGACAAATTTACTAGGGGAAACTGTTCTCTAAAAATTCCAGTTCAGTTACCTAGGAAGGTAGTCTGGTTATTTCTTCCCAGTTTCCATCATTTCCTGCCAAGAATAATAAACATTTTCTTGTAAAGCATCAATAGTAAAATTTAGAAGTGTTCAGTGTTTTATCAATTACAGTGGGCTGTCATGAATCTAATAAACAAACATATTTATGTTGATACCTGGAGAAGCAGTTAGGCCTGGCAGAGATAATTTCCTTCAGACAGTATTCCAGATCTTTTCTAAGCAGGTGAATGTCAATTATGAAGAGGCATTTATTGCAATGGAAATTATGATTACTTAGGTCTACATTTTTACTTACCAACAAAATTCAGGGGAACTTGTGCTTTTAGTGGATGAAAACAGTCTGGATCAGGAGAGTATGTTTTCTTAATATGTTATAACTAAGATGCTATTTTAAGTTGCTAACTCTGGTCAATAGATATTGGGGCAATGCATGAAGAAATACCCGTGCAGTATCATTTCATAGTCTTTTAGAATCACCATGGGGCAAAGAATGAATTTAAATGACAGACATGAAGTCTTCTCCATCCTTTTTTTTTTTTTTTTTGGGTCGGTTGTGGGGCTTGAACTCTAGGCTCCGGCGAGTGCTCTACTGTTTGAGCCGCAACGCCACTTCGGTTTTCTAGTGGTTTATTGGAGATAAGAGTCTCATGGACTTTCCTGCCCGGGAAATATACATTGCATGTAACCTATATATTTGACATTTTAAAGGACTTTATAAATATTATTTTAATTCTAACAGCTGTGATCCTCAGATTCCCAGCCTCCTGAGTAGCTAGGATTATAGGCGTGAGCCACCCGTGCCCGGCCATCCTTTTATAGTGTCAGATTGTCCTGGGGCTACCTTAAGGGAATTCTGGGCACAAATTGAAAGGGCACATTCCAAACAGAATGTGCCATCAGGAAGCAGTAAGATAAGTAGTAAATCAAGAGGATGAAATAGTAGTGTAAGCTATAAAAATGTGTCATCAATAAAGCAACATAAAAATACATTTTCATAGTATTAAAGATGGAGTATTATTTCTCATTTACTGTTGAAGTACTCTATTTCTGATTTGTATGTGGTATATAAAATAGAAATAGCACTAGTGTCCTTGTAAAGTTGTTAAGAGCATTCCATCATGTAATTTTTTTTTTTTTTGCAATGCCTTAGACACAGAGAACAATATTGATTATCTGGGCTGTTACAATAATATTTTGGATGCCTGACAGTTCTTTCTACATTGTTTTATGTTTCTTTTCTATCTTGTCTCTATTTGCTTTATACTTAATTTAGTTAGGCACTGTAGAATGTTTTTTGCTTTACTTGAAATGCAAATCTTACACATAGCAGTTATTCTTGTGCTTGTTCCCATGGCTATGTAACAAACCTTAGTGGCATGGAACAGTTTGCTATTATGCTCATAAACTCTGTGGGACAGGAACCTGGGCAGATCACAGTGGGAATGTCTTCTCTTTGTTCTCCTCTATCTGTAGCTGGAAAGCTCTAAGGCCAGAAGCTGGAATCATCTGAGGGCTCATTCATAACTGTATCTGGCAGTTCTCCCGTTTCCTCTGTAATGGTTCTCTCTGTGATCTTCCTTAGTGGATTGGTTTGCACTTCCTTAAGTGGTGTGGTTGGGTTCCCCAAAGTAAGTATTCTGAAAAAGGGAAACCAAAGCAGAAGCTGTACCTTTCTACGATGCAGCTTTGGAAGTTCCAAACCATCATTTTCATCAAACTGTGTTGGTCACAACAGTCATGAATACCCCTAGGTTCGAAAAAAGTAGACTTTGTCTCTTTATGGAGAGTGGAAAGATTCTGGAAGACCAAGTAGAATTGTATCTGAATCTACTATTAGCAATGCTTTTAACCATGAGTATATGACTTTATTTACTTAACTATTACTTACATTGCATATAATCTATATATTTGACATTTTAAAGGACTTTATAAATATTATTTTAATTCTAACAGCTGTGCACTGGTAGCTGATACCTGTAATCCTATCTATTCTGGAGGCTGAGATCTGAGGTTCTCAGTTCAACCTGGGTAGAAAAGTCTGTGAGACTCTTGGTTCCAATTAACCAACAACAAAAAAAGAATTATTTTTATATCTCCATTATCATTAAGTTTTCAAATGAAGGGCAAAGATTGTTTTCTTCTTTGTCTCCTTTTTCCTTCTGTCTTTTTAATTTAATAAGCAGTTGATGGACAAATATAACTTTGGGTGAGTGATTATTGAACACAGTTTAGGTTTTTTTTTCCTAACATTTCTTAAGTTTGGAAATTGAACAGTCTCTGACCAAGTTGCTTGGATACTTTTTCAACTGCTATTTCTCTCAGGATCTGGTGGTCCTGTTTTAAGCATGATCCAAGTACTTTCCTTTTGGTTAGACTATATTTCCTAGTATTTGTATGTTAAAATCTAGAAAGTATAGTGTACACAGACAAGAAGAGTTCAGTTCCATTATCAAAACTCATGTGGAAGGGGTTGAGAGCAGTGGCTCATGCCTATAATCCTAGCTATTTGTGGAGCTGAAATAGGAAGATCATGATTCAAGGCCAGCCTGACAATATTTAGTGAGATTCTATCTGGAAAGTAGTCTGGGCATGGTACTGCATATCTGTAATCCAGCTACTTCTGGAGGCAGAGATAGGAAGATGGTAGTCTGATGCAGGCTCTGGGAAAAGTGTGAAACCCTATGTGAAAAATAAACTAAAATGATAAGAATAGAGGCATAGCTGAAGATGTAGGGCATTTATCTGGCAGGTCTAAATCCCTGAATTTAATCACCAGTATTATCAGATGGATAAATAGATAGACAGACAGACAGACAGACAGACAGATAGATAGATAGATAGATAGATAGATAGATACATACATACATATATACATACATACATACATACGAAGGTTTGACATCTTTTTTCGAAGATTAAAGTAATATTTTTCTCTCTAACTTAAAAATTGAAGGTATTCATTAAAAACAATCTTGGTGAAGAAATTTGCATGATCAGAACTTTCCAAATCTGAACTGTACTTATTTACTTAACTTTAGAGGTCTAAAATAGAGATCTGTGCTACTCTAAATGGCGCTGTGCATGCCTATAATCCTAGAACTTGGGGGCTGTTAACTCATTCATTTGAGAGTGCTGAATTTTAACCACTGGGCTGTCAGGGACACTTCATTTATTTTTCAGCTATTGTCTGGCTGAGTGATGAAGAACATGGTCTTAAGACTTAGGCTGGCTTGCCAGCCAGCTACCTTCCTCTGTATAATCATGGGCTAGCTTTTTAATCACTCTGTGACCTGATTTGCTTGTCTCTAAGATGCTTGAGTTTTCTCATTGATAAAAATAGCACCTACCTCATTGTTTCGTCATGAAAAATTATTAAATATATGTAAAGAGTGTAGAGCTAGTTTCAGTATATTCATTAATAAATTCACTGACTTATTCAAGGCATAACATTTATTAAACAGTTACTGTAATGTAGACAAAGATGGTTTTCTTGAGATACATGTAGTATAATGAAGGAAGATAGAATCACTATGACATAGCTTAGGGAAAGTGTTATGCATTACAAAACAGATAAGCAGAAGTATATAAAAAGGTGCTGGGGTTTTGTTTTTTCTTTTTTTGTTCACTAAATTTTTAAAATAATTTTTTATTGGGCTGGGAAGGTGGCTCAGTGGTAGAGCGCTTGCCTTGCATGCATGAGGCCCTGGGTTCGATTCATCAGCACCACATAAGCAAAAAGAAAAAAGCCAGAAGTAGTGCTGTGGCTCAAGTGGTAGAGCACTAGCCTTGAGCTGATGAGCTGAGGGACAGTGCCCAGGCCCAGAGTTCAGGCCCCACAACTGGACCCCCCAAAAAACCAATTTTTTATTGAGATTAAGTGATTACATAAATTTCACAAATTTCATAGTATTGTGAGATAGTGATGTTAAAGTCACAAACACATTTTAATGTTCACAAGGCAAATTGTTATTATTATGGGCTATAATGTTAATGAACTCTATGAGCTTTGATAATACAACTATTTCTTCCACATCAGGTGATAAGTACATTTCTTTCCTTTTGATTAGTGTTAGCTGTTCTCTCTTTCCTTCTCATTTCCTCCCTCCAATTGCTGCCCTTGAGTTGCTTAGTTCATTTTCATCAATGTCCTGCTGTTGTATGGTTTCCCGTTTCCCTTTGATTCTGTGTCCTCCTCCTAGTTTCCCTCAGATGTGCGCGTGCGCGCGCACACACACACACAGACACACATACACACCACATATGTGGTCAAGAACATGGAGCCATTTAGAACTGATACAACAAATTGAGTGGAGGTCCTTTGTTCTTGAGTCCTGTTTACTTTGTCATATCTCCTTGCGTTTTGGATTTAACATCCACATCTGAGGGATACCATGTGTAGTTTGCCTATCTGCTCTTGGCTTACCTTACTCAAAATGATTTTTTCTGGTTCCATCCATGTTCCTGTGAATGCCATTATTTTGTCCCTTCTAATGGCTGCATAATATTCCATTGCATATAGGTACTACAGTTTTTGGATCCATTCATCTGCAGTGGGGCATCTGGGTTGTTTCCATATCTTGGCCATTGTAAAGTGCTGCAGTGAACATGGAGGTCCATGTGTCCTTGTATCCTGCTTCCTGTTGCTCAGGATAGATGCCTAAGAGTGGTATGGCTGGGTCGTAGGGGAGGTCTATATTTAGCTTTCTGAGGTACCTCCAGACTGCTTTCCAAAGTGATTGTATTAGTGTTCATTCCCACCAGCAGTGCAATAGGGTTCCCTTTCTCTGTATCCTCTCCAGTATTTGTCGTTGGCTGAATTTAGGATGTGGGCCATTCTGACTGGGGTAAGGTGGTATCTCAGGGTTTTTATTTGCATTTCCTTTACAGCCAGGGATGATAAACATTTCCTCATGTGTTTCTTTGCCATTTTTATCTCTTCTGTGAAGTTTCTCTTTAGCTCCCTTGCCCATTCAATGATTGGTTTGTTAGATTTGGGAGGGGAGTTCTGTTGATTCTAAGCTGGGTCTCATATATCCTAGGTAAGTGCTGTACCATTGAGCCACACCTTTCACCCCAAAGGATGGATTTTTTTTTTTTTTGAGACAGAGTCTTGCTATATAGCCCAGTCTAGCCTGAAACTTGAGATCTTCCTGCCTCATGAGTGCTGGGATTATAGTTGTCCACCACTACTCATGGCTAGGGATGGAGTTTTTGATAGTCTTGGACAATCATTTCTCTTTTCTCTGACATCATTTATTCACCTAAACTTGCCTTTTATTTCACAGACTTTAAAAAATTCTTTTCTTCTTCTTTTTTTTGTCTGTCATGGGTCTTGAAATTTGGACCTGGGCGCTGTCCCCGAGCTCTTCAGCTCAAGGCAAGTGCTCTACCACTTAAGCCACAGCCACTTCAGTTTTCTGGTGATTAATTGGAGATAAGAGTGTCACAGACATTCCTGCCTGGGCTGGCTTTGAACTGTGATTCTCAGATCTCAGCTTCCTAAGTAGCTAGAATTACAGGCGTGAGCCACCGGCACCTGGCTGACTTGTAAAAATTCTTCAACAGGAATCCTGTGAACTGTTATCTTATCACTTGTGATAATTATTTTCTACCTTGGTAAGTTGTTGTTTCTATCTTATCAGTTTACCTGAAGACTTAAATGTTTCTGTATCACTAATAGCCACTCAATGTAGAGCTGATCAAAGATGTTATATAAAGTTATTGAGTGAAAAAATAGCCAGACTGATCAAAATGCTAAGACATCTGCTTATGCCTCCATTTTTTTTTGGCCAGTCCCAGGGTTTGAACTCAGGGCCTGGGCACTGTCCCTGACCTTCTTTTGCTCAATGGTAGGGGTCTACCACTTGAGCCACAGCACCACTTATGGCTTTTTCTGTTTATATGGTACTGAAGAATCAAACACAGGACTTCATGCATACTAGGCAAGCAGTCCAATACTAAGCTATCTTCCCAGTCCTGCCATGCTAGGCAAGCAATCTACCACTAAGCTATCTTTCCAGTCCTGCCTCCATCTTTTAAGGGACTTTTAAAGGCATAAATAGATAAAAAAAACTACACAGTTTGAGGGTGAAATAAATAATGTACATGTATGGCTCAGCAAATGACTGATCAGCATAATTCCCTAGGATACTCTTGGGTGCAGATTGCATTGTGTATTTTCCATGATATCAATATCTCCACCCTGGATAAATTCAGCCTATCACCATTGTTACTGAGTATGTAGTTTGGAAGAGCTATGTAGTGGAATATTATTATATAGTAGTCTGAACAAAATAGGTAATGGTAGAGATAAATAATCTCAAAAGCAAAGGTAATAGAAAAATGTAATAATAGAATTAACAAGTGAAAAGTCTGAGCATTTATTATTCATGTTTGGTAACATTTATTAAATTATGCACCTACAAAATTTCACTTTTAATGATGGGTATGTTTAACAATTAATTTAGGAAATTCAGAAAATTTAACATTTAGTACTTGCAAACCAATATCTCCTAACCTGGCTCTACCATTTACTGACTGGGTGACTTTGACCAATAATTTTACCACTAGAGTCCAAACTAAGGAAATGATCTGCAAATTGGAAAAAGCATAAAAACACTGGAAGCAAAGTTAATTGTGGTTAAGTAAATTCACTGGAATGTTTCCTAGAATTAAAAGTGATTTCTTTAAAAGCTTTCTAATAACATAGGGAAATGCTATACAATTTTATGAAAAAGAAAAAAGAAAAGATCTGTTGAATGTCTTGTTTATATAGAATGGGCAAAACTTTCAAATTATATGAATATGCTACGAGAAGGAAATTGTTAGGGCATAAGACTGGTCAGAACATGGCTTTGTTCTTCAGCTTTTCCCTCATTTTCTAAATTTCCAGTGATGAGCATTTTTTATTTTCTTTTGGTCACAAAAACAAAATTTAATGAATAGTCTAATTTGTTGTTAGATTTTAAAACATCAAAAATTTTTTTTAATTTTAGAAATTAAATATTTCCATCTAACAGCCAATGTAACATACATACATTAAATTTGTTCTGTATAGCTCAATACTGAATTCCTTTTTACCCTTAACATTTATGTGTAAATCGCTTTGAGTTTCCATGGATGATTATGAGCTTCTTTTTATAGAAGTATCCTAATTTTTATGTTTATATTTTTGGCAGTATGGGGTTTGAACCCAGTCTTGTCATTATCGGGCAGAGACTCTACCACCTGAACCATGCCCCAGCCCTAAAATATTCCACTTAAAAAATAAATTTTAACCCTACTTTAAAAAGTACTTAGTATTTTGTCATTTTGTTGTTATTTCCAAAAAAAAAAAAATGAAGGTATATGCTTTTAAAACTGAGTTTAGGTCCTATGTGCCCTACATCTGTGTAACTAATCTTTTTAAAATTGTATGGTTGTATAATTTTGTTAAATTTTTATTTGACTATTTATGGCTTATCCTCTTTTGAGAAGGAATTTCTCAGATCTTTTCAAATTATCTTCAAATACTAACAGATAATCTGATTTCACACGCTTTCAGAAAATAGCTTTAACTATTTTCCATGACTCTTTTTAGTTAATAACTGTTCAGCTTTAGTAGACAATGTAGACAAAGCTAAATGTCTCTTCACTTAAAGGTTGGAATATGGTGAAACAAATCACCTATAGCATACCTTGTAGAAGGAAAATGCTGTTTGGATGATGTTTTCAAGGTACTAATTTAAATGTCAAAGAAAGTCTGTTAAGAAGGTTTATCTTTATCCCCCAAGTTGCAAGATCTCTTACCACTTTAACTGCTTGATGTGGACGGGTTTCAACAAGGATTTAATTTTCAAAGTCGTCCTCTGTATTTTTATGGGAGAGAGAGTAAAGCATTCCATAATCTCTTTAACTTACTGATCTCTCTCTCCTAGGAACTCCTAGTAATTCTTATTTCTTTTGTGTTTTTCATATTTTTCTTAATCCTTAGAATTATTTATCTGGATTGTCTCTCTGGGACACTATAAATCCCTTGAGTCAGAGGCTCCCATGTGTACCATGGAGTATAATGGGTAGAATGAACAGTGGTAAATGAGCATGGATCCCATGTTTGTTTCATCCAATTACCAGTTGTGAGACCCTGGGTAGTTATTTGGGCCTCAAACTAATCTCTGAAATGAATGTAATAATCCCAGCTTGCAGAGTTGCCAAGAGGCTTAGTGATGAAAATATGTCAGGTTCCTGTTTGTCGTGAGCATTCAATAAATGGTTATTATGCATTCAGTCATAATTGAATGAATGGCTGCTCCAGGGAAATTTTGATTCCTGAAGCAGCCATTAAGTACACATAAACACCCCCTAAATCCTAGTCAGAACTTCTAGAGAAATAGACTGTAAAGGTGCCTTGCAAGGATAATCAAAGGGAGTGAATGGTGAGAGCAATACCCATGAGTGCTGCTTCAGTGTAGAGAAGTGTCTCAGAGTGGTGGAATAATGGTCGATTTTATAGAGAATTCAAGTAGGAAGAAGGGTAAGAACCAGGTCATTTTCTAATGTGATCATCTTTATTTACTAATGTCTGTGTCTATGATCACTCTTGATAAAGGTTTAGGAATATATACGAGGCATGCTGGGAGAGAAAATGATTCAGAGGTAATAGCATGAGTTAAGAATAAGATAATAGTATATAACCAAAAAAGAGACAATGGTATTGTTTCCTTGGTCTCAGCATGTTTTCCCATGGTGCAGCATGGCTGCTAGAGCTTTAGATATTACAATAGTATTACAGCTAACAGGGAAGAGAAAAGAGTGAAAGCGTGCCCCTTCCCTTTTAGGGCCTCCTGGGAAGTTACACATGACATTTCCTTTTTGGCTAACATTGAGTCACATGGCAGCCATTAGCCACAGATCAAGAGATACTGTCTTTGGAGATTTTATTAGTGGGAAGAGTGAGAACATTGGCAATGAGGGGCAATTAGTCATCTATGTTACAGTAATCATCCTGATATTGGGATGATCATGGTTTGAGGCCAGCCCAGGCAAAAAGTTTTCGAAGCTCTTTCACAACCAGTAGTTGAGATGGGGAGATTTTTGGTTCCATATTAGCTTTGGCAGAAAGGTCTGTGACGATTATGTTACGTAAGTAGCCGGGTATGATGGTTGATGATTGAAGTTCAGGTGTGGGCCTAGGTAGGAAGAAATATTCTATCTAAAAAATAACTAGCACAACAAAAGGGTTGAAGGAGTGTCTCAGTGCTAGCATGCTTGTCTAGGAAGTACAAGGCCTTGAGTTCAACCACCACTACTGACAAAAGAATATAATTGTTTTTTGGCAAAAAATGATATGATACTCAGTATATTATTTTACTGCTTTTCATGCTCAACAATGAAAAGAGAAAACTTTTTGCATGTAAATTTATATATGTTGGCAGCATGATTTTTGTGGCCAGATATTTATTTTATTTTTTGGATGTACCATCTGTTAGGTTTTTAAAAAGAAGGTAGCCGAGTAAGAACAGCACCAGCACGCACGTGGTATTCAGATAAGGGGTAGGTTTATTCAGTAGACCTGCTGGGACCAGGCAAGGGTGGCACTCCACGTGGCTGGGAAAGAGAGAGAGCAAGAGAGCAAGAAAAGAGCAGCAAGAGCTAGAAACGAACAGAGAGAAAAAAGAAGGAGAGTCTGGGCCTGGGCTAGCCCTTATGTAGGGTATGGGTGGGGAAAGGTGTGGCCACATCAAATTCAGATGTGACCTCAGCGGATGCAGATGTGACCTCTTCCAGGTGTCCCAGTTGCCTAGGTAACGCAGGTACTGGGTGGAGACTTTGCTGCGAGGAGTGTGGAGTCTGCTCGCCATCCAGGAGCGGACCTTACACCATCTTTTATTGGTGAGATTGTTGAAAAACATTAAAGGGAATGTTTGCTCTTTCTTTTCCTGTTAAATAAGATTCACGGAGATCTATCTTTGTGATGCCTGAGAGGATCTGGGGAAATAACCAGATGTGGAAACTGAAATCCCTTGGGTTTATAAACTGTGGCTGTTTGTGCAGATGACTAAATAAACTGCTTTGCTTTTCTGATGACAGCATGGCCGACTTTTGTCTTCCTTTTACTTCAATTTTATTTTCCTAAATGGATGTTTATTCCAAACTAGTGCTTCTATTGTATTTTCTTCCCAACTAAGTTACTGTCATAGTAGAGGAACTGGGGCAAGGAGGAGCATTATTGGGGTATCTGGCTCTGAGAAATGGTTTCTCCACACAGCGATCAGCTGCCAAGAATGACAGCATGTCTAAAGTTTTACCTTGGCAAGTCATTCTCAGGGTGGACTTTCTGATGTAAGGCTGAGGTACCCTCTGAATGCTGCTTCCCTTGCAGCTAATCTAAGATGATGCTTGACATTTTCCCCTATTTCCAGGCTCTTTGTGCTCCCCACTTCTCCCAGCCCCCCTGCCCCACCACTGCTGTAAAAATGCTTTCTTTGAGGATATATTTGCAACTTAGTTAACTGTTGACCCAAATTTCCTCTCATTCACACTCTGTTTTCTTGGGCCTCCAGTTTCTTCTTCCAATATGCTTGTTTTTAAAACCCTATCTTTAATACTGTTTTCTTCAGTTCCACTTTTCTGCATCGCCTCTCTTCTTAAATTCAGATTTGTCTTTCTGGTCATAATTTCCTTATCTTTTCCAACATACATACCAACTCTTCAACTTCATGGGGACTTGCACTTTTTTTATGGGATACCTTTCTCTCTGTCCTTTCTTTTTGGTCAATGCAACTCTTGTTACTCATTTCCAGTAAAATCTACCCAGTAAATTCCCTGCAGTGGAAGACTCAGCTTTATCTGCAGTTGCTCCTGAGCTACTGAGTTCACTTGGAGGAGACTATAGCATCAGATAGATTCCTGGCACTATGGGCATTCACCTCACTCAATCTCTCCACATTACCTAGCAATCTTATTGTATTCCCTAAACAGCTCTTGCCTCCATTCTTCTTTTTTTTTTTTTTAATTGTATTTTATTTTATTTGAGAACATACTGTACAGAGGGGCTACAATTACATGGGCAGGATAATGCATACATTTCTTACCAAGCATTGCAGCCTCCTCCTTTGTTTACCCTTCACTTCCCTTCCCCGCCTCCCCCCTCCCCCCACCCAATTTTACCCCCCTCCCCCCACCCAATTATACCCCTCTCCCCCCCCCCACACCGACATTGTAAGGCTGGTTTTGACATGACATTTTGTACTTCTCATTGTTGCAACAGGTCCACCTGAATCCTTAAACGACTTGTTTGTCCCCATCTCCTCCACATGTTTTACTGACATCAAATATAGTGAAAGCGGGGGTTACACTGTGGGGGAGGGACATACAAAGCAACAAAGAAATAATCTTATAAATGCATTAGAAACACATGCATGAAAGAAACGAAAACATTAAAATACATATTTAAGGGTTCATTTTCCTAACATCACATTATCTGACCTTTTCCACTTGACTCATACCTATACTAGATATTGCAAATAAGGGAAACCATGGGACCTATGCTTCTTTGGGCCTGGCTTACTTCACTTAATATAATTTTTTCCAAACCTTTCCATTTCCTAACAAATGGGGAAATGTCATTCTTTCTGATGGAGGCATAGAATTCCATTGTGTATATATACCACATTTTCTTGATCCATTCATCTACTGAGGGGCATCTGGGTTGGTCCTCCATTCTTCTTGACAGGCTCCACATGGCAACTCTAGACTCAGCTTGTGTCTGCTACCTCATGCAAATCTTTCCTAAAGAATCTTATGTAAAATAGTTCTAATTTCTCTTAATTATAAGACAAAATTATCTATAGGATTTCTTATTCATTTTAGATATTCTCCCCTACCAACAACAATAAAAAAGGACGTACTTTTTCTTACTGCTAAAACCCTATTCGTAAACTATACCCAGCATGTAGCAGGCACTCAAAATGTTCAATGAGTAAAATGATTGGACCAGTTATTTTCCACTCTTCCTGTATGTCTTATCAATTCTGTCAGGTCATTCAGCAAATAGCTATTTCCTAGTCAATGTAAAATTCCTTTCTCATCTGTCATCAGAACCTCAACCTTTCTCTCATGGTAATTTTTCCTCTGACCCTGTGTTTGGACATAAAAGATTTTCCTTTTCTTGAAGCTCCAGGTCACATACTCTTCTACCTCAGAGGGATCTTGATTTTTCTATAGTTCAACTTCCTTTTAAGCCCTGTATATAATCTAGGGATTAAGGGACATGGACTTTGCCATCAGACACGCTTGAATTTAAATTTGACATCTTGGGTAAAGTAAAAATAACTCTCAACCTAAAAATTATCTCTCAATCCTATGTCACAGAGTTGTGGGGATTTAAAAAGATAGTATCTTAAAAGTGCTATACACTGGGGCTGGGAAGGTGTGGCTTAGTGGTAGAGTGTCTGCCTTGTATGGATGAGGCTCTGGGTTCAATTCCTCAACACCACATAAGCAGAAAAAGCTGGAAGTGGCACTGTGGCTCAACTGGCAGAGTCCTAGCCTTGAGCTGAAGAGCTGAGGGACAGCGCCCAAGCCCAGAATTCAGGCCCCACAACCAACCAAAGAAAACCAAAAAGATTTGATGTGTTAAAAAAAATGGTATACACTTGTACTAGAAAACACTCAACAAAAGGATCCTTATATTCTGATTAGTTCCCTTTCTAACAGATGCTGACATCACCTTAAAAAAGCATCCTAGTATTTAGCACCCTCGCCCACATCATCACAACTATTCTTCACTTTTTACCTCCAACAATTTTGGAGCAACTTCAATCCAGCTTCCCACACATTTCGGGTTTTATTCCTAATCTTTTTACTTTTTACGTCCTTCCTCTCCAGCCAGTGTTGCTTCCAGTGACTTTATCTCCTGGGAGATACTCTTGTGTACTTCTTCCCTACATTGACTTCCTTACAACCCATATCAACTAGAGTTCTGGTAATTCTATCTTCAAATCATTTCTTAAATTTTTCTACATCCTTCCTTCTTTGGATGCCACCATCCTGGTCTGAGGCAAAATCACCTCCGAAGGATTATGTCAATAGTTTCCTACCCCGGATCCTTTTACCACTGTTTCATACTAGAGACACTTGGGGGTCTGAACACTGTGTCAACTGATAAAAAATGCAAAGCTGATAATAATCTCCCCTTTTCTAAATATTCCATAGGGCAGGGCCCTTTGGCTGCTCTTGTTTACCTCTAAGCTTCATGTACCTCACTGTTACCCTGTTCATGTCCTTATCCCCATTGAATTTCATTTCTTTCTAGTTTATCCAGTGTTCTCTTGCTTGTAAACTTCTCATCATCCATCTTTGTTTAATTCCTACTTTGCCTTTGACATCACTCTAAATTTCACTTCCTGAAGTGAGGTTCTCTGTAGGTTAGTGTGTCAGTTCACAAGTGAATTCTTTTATTACACCGATAGAGTAATGTGATAATGTTTGCTCCTTCTCTTCTCCCAAGATCCATGGCAGAACCCATATTCTTTGTTGTTCTATTTTTCAGTTTGTTCCCTGTATTCTGCAGCATAATTTTTGGCTTATAGTAGACACACAGCAAAACTTAGTTAAATGTTGATTGATAAATTCAGTCAGGAGAAGAATTTTATATAACAACATATGTTGGAACTTACAGAAACATATGGTAATCCTGATTTAGCTTTGAATATAAGTATGTGTGGAAAATAATAATGCTACTTTTCAACAGATGCTTTTGTTTTTCTCATTCTCACACATTTTCTTATTTTTAGATCTTTTAATGTTTGTATCCATTCTAGTCTACAAACATAGTCTCCCCCCCCCGTTTTTTGTTTGTTTGTTTGTTTTGTTCTGTTTGGATGCTTTTGAGTGTGAAATACCACTTGATGTCAGCACTTCTGCCAAAGGTCATCCAGTCTCCCAGCTATAACTGGATGAACACAAGGATAATTTTGTGATATTTTCAACTAGTTCTGAATTTATATATGCAGTTTTCATTTCAGTGTATTCATAATCAGAGATAATGAAACCCACTGAGCTGTCCGGTTACCAATAAGCCAAACAGCAGACACTAGGAGCATAGAAGCTTGTGATTTACATTGCTGTGGTCACTTCTCAGCCCCTCTCCTACCTGGAGACTTGTTCAAGGACAACTCACTGGTGGATTAATGACTCCTTCTCACCTACCACTGACCTAGGTAGGCTATGAGCCTGACTCAACCCTGACAGGGAGCATGCGTTCTCTGGGAAGACCTGGTGAATCTGAAGTAGTTTTTGCTTATTTGTGGTTTGCTTATTTTCCATGATATCACATCCCACAGTCAATTGCAATCTAAAAATATGAAGTGGAAAATTCCACAAATAAATAATTCATACATTTTCAATCATGTGTATTATAGTATTATTATTATAATTATTTTATTATTAACTGCTCATCTTCAGCTGTTCCCTGATTTTTAAGTTAAACTTTATCAGAAGTGTATATAGGAAAGAACATAACATACAAAATGTTTCGAATTATCCTTGGCTTAGGGAAACTGAGAAACAGCTTGGAATAAATCTTTCATGGATAAGGGAGAACTGATAGAACCTGCTATCTAAGAAGCATTTTCTCCCTCCCTCCCTCCCTTCCTTCCTTCCTTCCTTCCTTCCTTCCTTGCTTCCTTCCTTCCTTCCCTCCTTCCTTCCTCCCTCCCTCCCTCTCTCTCCTTTCTTTTCTTTTCTTTCTTTCTTTCTTTCCTTCTTTCTTTCTTTCTTTCTTTTCTTTCTTTCTTTCTTTCTTTCTTTCTTTCTTTCTTTCTTTCTTTCTTTCTTTCTTTCTTTCTTTCTTTCTTTCCTTTCTTTTCTTTCTTTCTTTCTTTCTTTCTTTCCTTCCTTCCTTCCTTCCTTCCTTCCTTCCTTCCTTCCTTCCTTCCTTCCTTCCTTTCCCTCCCTCCCTCCCTCCCTCCCTCCCTCCCTCCTTTCTTTCTTTCTTTCTTTTCTTTCTTTCTTTCTTTCTTTCTTTCTTTCTTTCTTTCTTTCTTTCTTTCTTTCTTTCTTTCTTTCTTTCTTTCTTTCTTTCTTTCTTTCTTTCTTTCTTTCTTTCTTTCTTTCTTTCTTTCTTTCTTTCTTTCTTTCTTTCTGCCTCTGTCTGTCTCCTTCTGTCTCTCTGTCTCCCTCCCTTCTCTCTCTCTCTCTCTCTCTCTCTCTCTCTCTCTCTCTCTCTCTCTCTCTCTCTCTCTCTCTCTCTCTCTCTCTCTCTCCTCTCTCTCTCTCCAATCCTGGAGCTTGAACTCAGGGCCTGGGCACTGTCCCTGAGCTTCTTTTGCTCTTAGCTAGCATTCTACCACTTGAGCCATAGCACCACTTCTGGCTTTTTCTGTTTTTATTGTACTGAGGAATCGAACCTAGGGCTTCATGCATGCTAAGTGAGCACTCTACCACTAAGCCACATTCCCAGCCCTAGGAGGCATTTTCTTTATTTAGGAAAGGATTATTGTGGAAGTTAGTTGATACTGTGTTGTTCCTAAGAAGGAGTTCTTTTGCTTTTTTAAAAAAAATCTGAGATACAAAAGGATTGCTATGCATTAGTTTTCCTTGCTTTTCTTATGTGACCCCTGATGATTTAATTATTTGATTACATAGTTTAAAGTGATTTGGGTTTTTGTATACTTTTGATAAAAAATTAGGAGTATTCCTGATTTTGAAATTACTGGCCTTTTATACTGCTAGAAGATAGGCTTTGTCAGAACTTCTATTGAACCACAGAACTTTAGGCTTCTATTTTGTTTTTAAAATTTTCCTTATTAACTTTTTTTTTGGGGGGGGGAATAGTTTCTCACTATGTAACCCAGGTGGTTTCACACTTTTGATTCTCCTGCACTAGCCTCCCAAGTTATGGGATTACAGTTGTGTGCTACCATGCCTGGCTATTTTTGGTTTTAGATCAGTAAGGATCATTTGTCTTTTTAAAGCATATAGTAAGAATGTTGTTGAGTTAGTTTATTTATATTACCCTTTATTTTGTTTAAAATTGGCATCAGATAAAGATAAATAATGGCAATAATGGATATTTTTAGGAATATGATGGTATCATTTTTGGCAAACAAAGGTAAATCTTTTGTCTTAAAATCTCTAGGGGAAGATTATATAGACAGCTTTGGTAATGAAGTCCAAATTAAAAGTCTTTTAAGGAGATAAAATCATTCTTTTTTTTTTTTTTTTTCAAATTCTTTCTTCGAAGTATCTCCACTAGAGAACCTGGAAGACACATGTAAAGAGTTTGGAACTATATGTGACAGGGGTGAGCTAAACAAGGAGGACAAATAAGGATGAATACAGTTGAAGTAGAGTCTGTTTACATGCAAGAAATAAAACTATAAAGGCCTTAAAATTTGCTTTGGGAAGGGGGAAAGGGGCAATAAGAGTGACATTGGTTGATACACTGGACACATATGTGGAAATGTTAACATGACCCTCCTTCTTGTACTACTGCTTTGCACTAGTAAAAAGGACATTGGTATTCCTAGTAGTGAAAGCTGTGCAAATTAACCACTGTGTTCTTAAATTTCAAGCAGAAGGTTAAGAAGAGAACATGACTGAAAGGAATTAACTGAGGATGTTCAAATTAAATACATTCTAAACTGTACTGAGGATAGGTCTGTTTTCAGATTGTGATATAATCTCTGGTTCTTTTGGACTCTGATACATTTGCTCAGTTCTTTTTCTTTATATGAATTAAACTGAAGAGTCTTTTTATTTATTCATCTCTTGCTTCCAACGTCTGACTTTTTTTCTGTTTATTTTTTAAATAAGGTGTATGTTTGGAAGGTTGGCTGGATCTCAATTTTGCATAAGCTGAAATAAGAGTTATAATTTTAAAAATGAGTTGATTTTCTTTTAGCTACATATTCAGGCTCTCTGTGAAAATATCAGCTAATACAAAAAAGAAATTAATTCAGGTCTTAGAGTGAAAACTTATTTTCTTACAAATTAACATGCCTCGAGTTCCATTTTTGACTGGGACATGAGAATAAGATAATGCATATGAATCTCTCCCATTGTTGAATGCTAATTTATAAAGAAAGGCTTTTTTCTTTTTTTCAACTTTAACACTCTAGAAAGTTGAGTGTAGCTGTCATTTTATAACACTGCTTCTATGGGAAAATAAATCCACAGTCAACAGAAAACAGTAATCAGAACACTTTTCCCATCTTACCACTTTAAGTACTTCCTCTAAAATAGTGTCTGCTTGTCATATGTTAGTATGTTAGTATTTGCCATTTAGAATGTGTGCAGCTATTTTGATTTGAACTTCTAGGGAAATAAGAACTAAGTTGATGCCATCATTATATTCTCATAGTTAAAAAAATAGAAATTATATGAATTGCAGACCTGAGAATCTTTTGAGAAAAGATACAACTGAAAACACTGTTCATCAGTCCTTAATAACTTAAATGCAAATACTGGCATATGTCCAGAGACTAAGGTTCAATTAACTATAATTGTTTTGTCTTACAAAGTCATTTTCCCACCAAGAAATCTTGGCAAACGTAGTGGTAACTTCTCATGAAAGAGACAGAAGAGACCATAAAGTAGACTGAAACCAAATTTTAATACTTTGAATCCTCCTCCTCTTCTTCCTTCTCATCCCCCTCCCCTACCTCCTTTTTCTTTTCAAGACAGGAACTAGGGCTGGAAATCAATCACACTGATTTTTTCTCCCTCTGGTTTTCTAATCAAGGTGTTAGTATCACTAGTTGTCTTTTACTGTTTAGCAGTTATAACCTATAGTGATGCCATACATACATATTATAGAAATAGAAATCAGATAGGATCTAGATAGCAGTTTATGATTTTGGTTTCAATTTTTTTATCTAGAAAATAAGTAGCAAGTTAACAGGTGTTTTCCTGGCATCAGTGGTTTATCTGTTCCTTGACCACCAGTAGCAAGCCTGCCATCAATCTCTGAAACCCCTTTAGCCTATGTTAAGAGTTCCCTTACCCCAGGAGATTGAAGTGTTCTTGTGCATTATTTATTGTAGCCTCATAATATTTGGGGAAGCTTCTAAAGCCAATTGTGGAGCAGATAAATCTTTCCATTCTGGTTCCAAAATTAGGCAGCAGTAGAGGCAGAAATAGATCCCTTTGTTAGAAGCATCTTGTTTTGGCTCCTAGGTTTCAGATGCATAGACTGTTGGCCTTACCAAACAGGCCTTTGACATTTAGGGTGTATGGAAAATATGCACTCCTGTCAAAGAGTTTTGGTGTTTAGTTATTCTTTGCCTGTTAAAGTAATGACTAGGGGACTGAAGAAAGAACTCTCAAGTCTCACTTCAGCTTTTGCATTTTGTACATATGAGCTTTGGATAGAATGCATTATTTCCTGAGAATTGGTTTTTTTGTCTTTATACTCAGCTTAGATTCCCCCATCTCCCAAGGGCACTGCTGCTATGAGAATTGGAAGGAAAATTATTACTTTTTTATTCAAATTTTTTGTTTGGTAGCCAGACTTTTGAAATAATATGTAGTCTAATATTCATCCTCAGAGAGAAAACTGTAATATTGTACATTTAAAATATAGATTTAGAGTCTTTCCCTCTGTTAAAACCTGAAAATGATTGAAAAATGGGTTAAAACCTAAATATTGGCTTAACCCATCAATCTGTCTTACAATAGTTTTGTGTGGTGACTTTCAAGTATCACTCAATTTTATTCTATGGTTTTAGTTGTTTTATTCTCCTTAAGAGTAACTTTTTAGTATTCATGATGATTGTTTGAAAATTTTAACACAAGATAAGGACTGTTTTTCTTCCTTCCTTTCCTTTTGTTTGAAAGGACTGCTTCTCTAATTATCCCACATGCCTAAACCTGTGTCACAAGTCAGAGAGAACTGACGAACCTATTACATACATTCTTTTTGTAAAGCCCAGATTAGCACTGCTACTCTGCCCATGTCTTAAACAATGCGATTTTGTAAACAATTCCATGTGCCTTTAGCATCAATTTGTGGATGAATTTTACTATATTTATCCCTATTGCATTCTCCCACATGCTTGTTTTGCAGTGTAATCATACTTGACAGTTGTAAATTTTTCCATATGCGCCATCTTGTAGAGATAAACATTTTCCTCAGCTTTGAAGACTTTAGATATAAACAAGTCCATAGGGTTTTACAGTAGGGTTTGGAAAATTGTCACACAAGCTTGTTCTCTGAAAGGGAAAGTAGTTGACTTTTTATCCTTTTAGTGTAGACTGATTTTTTGAACTTTCATAAGGGGCTGGGAGTAGCTTATTATTATTATTACTACTAGTACTACTACTATTATTACTACTACTTCTACTACTACTAGTACTGCTACTACTACTATTTTCAGAGATTAGCCAAAGCAATACAGGCTTATGTTTGACAGTGTTTAAAAATACTAGTTAACATTAAAAGACCATTTTATGGAATATAAATTTGTTAATTTCCTTAAAAAATGTTCTTGCAATTACCTCATCTATCTTTTACAAATTGACAAGTTGGGATGGTGTATAATGGTGGCCTGTAAACACTTACATCGTGATTGTCTCAAACAAATCTTTGTGGTTTGTTTTATAAGTAGTCAGCTCAAAAATTTGTTGGGTTTCTTTAGCAAATCAAGTTTTGCTGACAAGTTTTATTTGTAAACATCAGTGCATATATTCTTAGTCTTAGCTCGAAATCCTCCCCTCTCCAAACCAGTATCTGTTGTCTACATATCCTGCAAGATGCAAAGGTGCTTTATTACTTGATTTCCTAAAGTCTTAAGGGCACACGTTTCATAAATTTTTTCATTGTTAACTAAATTCTTGACTATATAAAAAACACAAATTGTAGTATCTGTCTGTTTATTTTTGTTGTTATTACTGTCATCTCTTGAACAGATAAAATTTACCACACTTCAGAAATTTTTAACTTTGAAAACTCAAAGTTGGCATGTGTGTCTGGTGTTAATAACAACCATATGTAGAATTCAGTCCATGGCCAATGCTGTGTGAGCCAGACTCTACCAGGCATAATGATTATTTTGTGTGTGTGTGTGTGTGTGTGTGTGTGTGTGTGTGTGTGTGTGTGTGTGTGTGTGTGTGTGTGTGTGTGTGTGTGTGTGTGTGTGTGTGTGTGTGTGTGTGTGTGTGTGTGTTGGTTGTAGGTCTTGAACTCTGGGCCTGGGCGCTGTCCCTGAGCTCTTCGTCTCAAGGAGAACACTCTACCACTTGAGCCACAAAGAGACTTCCAGTTTTTGGGTGGTTAATTGGAGATAAGAGTCTCATGGACTTTGCTGCCCAGGCTGGTTTTGAACCATGATCCTCAGATCTCAGCCTCCTGAGTACTAGGATTACAGGCATGAACCACAGGTGCCCGGCTGTTTAGAAATTTTGAAGCTGGTTATCATGTAATAATTGTCTATACAAACTTACAACTATATAAGTTATTAAAAAAAGAAACCAAAATACTGGGGCTGGGAAGGTAGCTCAGTGGTAGAATGCTTGCCTCACATGCATGAGTCCCTGGGTTCAATTCCTCAGTACCACATAAGTAGAAAAAGCCAGAAGTGGCATGCTCAAGGCGCTACCCTTGAACTGAAGAGCTGAGGGACAGCATCCAGGCCCAGAGTTCAGGCCCCATGACCTACAAAAAACCAAAAACCCCCAAAAACAAAATACTAGAACTGAGGGCATGGTTCAAGGGGGTGAGAGTGCTGGCTTAGCCAATATAAGGCCCTCAGTTTATACTGTAGTATCGCAACAAACAAGTAAACAAATCAAAATTTTAACATACTGTGTTCAAAAGTTCAAACTTGTATATGTTTCTTTTTGAGGTTTTTTTTGCTGCACTTCAATATGATCTCGTGGCTTTATATGGATTAGGCAGGTGCTCTACCACTGAGTCACACCTCCAGTCTCTTTAGCTATAGTTGGTTTTTTTTTTTTTTTTTTTTTTTTGAGATAGGTTTTTGCTATTTGCCTGGGCTGATCTGGCTTTCAGCCCTAGTATTAATGCTTACTGCCATAAGCTTGATGACAGTTGCTTGCCACCATTCCCAGCTTTTTCTATTGAGATAAGAGTCTTTAGAACTTTTTGTCCTGGCTGGCCTTAAGTGATGATCCTCCAGATCTTCACTTCCTAAGTTCCTCAGATTGTAGGTGAAAAGAACAGGCTTATCTATGCTTTGAGGTTATATCTGTTGTGTCTGTATTAGAAATGCTGTCTAATGATGTATATAACTGTACATTGCTTCACAAGTTTGTATTCACTGTTGTCATGTTGGTAGCTTCAAATCAGCCCTGGTAGAAGTATTAACACACCGTGGAAATTGGCAAACACACAAATCAGGACTTGTTTATCTATCTATCTATCTATCTATCTATCTATCTATCTATCTATCTATCTATCTATCTATCTATCTATCTGTCTGTCTGTCTGTCTGTCTGTCTGTCTGTCTGTCTGTCTGTCTGTCTGTCTGTCTGTCTATCTATTGTCGGTCATGGGGCTTGATCTGTGTGCTGTCCCTCAGCTCTTCAGCTCAAGGCAGCGCTCTACCACTTGAGCCATAGCGCCACTTCGGGTTTTTTGGTGGTTTATTGGAGATAAGAGTCTCACAGTCTTTCCTGCCTGGCCTGGCTTTGAACTATGGTCCTCAGATCTCAGCCTCCTGAGTAGCTAGGATAACAGTTATGAGCCACCAATGTTCGGCAGGATTTGTTATTTTTATTGTCTAGACTTAATAGAGTGATGCTGTAGCTATTATATTAGTATACCATAATAATTGAGAAAATATTCTTTTAAGTATATATGGGAACTAGTATTCAGTTGTGAAAGTAGTTAATTTATGGACAAATGAACAAATGGCAACTATGGTCAAAGTTCTGGAGTAGGTCTGTGTTTGCTTTATGTTTACTCATTAATTAGAACAAAACCTTCAGCCGGGTACAGCAGAACTATAAGAATGATGGTTGCTCCAAGTGTAGCAGACAGAAGATGCGAAAGATATAAGGAAGCTTTCTGTACTTTTCTTTTGAGAATCATATTCCTCAACCTGCTACCTCTTGCAAATTACCCACAATCCCAGATTCCCTCTTTGCTTGCTGTTGAAAGATAGAAAAATTTTGTTTGTAAAGTGATTAGTCATTCATATCTATCCTTTATATTACAAAAGGTTTCATGGGAAAGAAACCTCATAATATTAGGTGTGATATCACACCCTTTTTTTGTCCAGGGGAAGGAATAATTCTATTATTTAGTTCACTGTTGGCAGGTATTTTCAATTGGCTAATTTTAGTAGCAAAGAGGAAAATAACTGTATTGCACAGAATTTTATTTTTTTTTAATCTATTGGATCCCTTGATGGTTTAGGATAGCATAACTAATATACCAATATAAAACCATGGGTAAGAATATTATTTGGTTAAAGGTGGATTCTGATACTTGTATGACCAAAAGATAGTGAAATTAATTTAGAAGTCTGTTACATACTTGTTCCTTATAAGGCTCTGGCTAGGCAGCTGCCTTCAAGGAACTTGATAACCTTGTGTTAATTAATATTTCTCAAACTTTAAGAAATAGAATAGTATCTTTTTTCTTTTTCTTTTTTTGGGGGGGGGAGGGTATCTGTGTTCTTTTATATTTTTATTTGCTTGATAAATTTTAAAATGGAATTTTTTCCAAGTGCTAGTGTCTCAGGCCTGGAATCCTAACCAAACCAGAAAGCTGATATAGAGAGGTTGACAGTTTGAAAACACCGTGAGCAAAAACGGCTCCCATCTCCAAAATAACCATCTAGGAAGCATGGCTCAAAGTAGAATGCCAGCTAAGCAAGCAAGCTGAACAAGCCTCAAGTTCAAACTCTAGTACCAGAAAAAGAGAGAGAGAAAAAAGATCTTAGCTTTATCATAGTGATAATGGTCATGAAATCTTGATTTTAAGGTGACCTTAAGTTTTTGACAGTTCCTATTCAAATATTGATCAATAATTATAATTTTAAAAAGGCTTTCCTTGAACTATGATGGTATGCACATCACATTTTGGGAAGTAATATGATGATATCAATGAGGCATTAGGCTGTTTGGTTTTGTTTGTTCTTTTTTTGTTGTTCTTGATTGCAGGGGCTTGAACTTAGAGCCTGACCTTAGAGCCTCTTTGTACTCAAGGCTAGCTTTCTACCACTTAAGTCACAGGGCCACTTCCAGCTTTTAGTGGTTAATTGGGGATAAGAGTCTCATGGGGACTTTTCAAACCATGATCCTCAGACCTCAGCCTCCTGAGTAGCTAAAATTACAGGTGTGAGCCACCGGTACCTGGCTTTTGGTTGTTCTTCAGATCAGTATTATGAGCTAAGGATTGGTATCTTTATTATCAAATGGAAAAACTCAGAAATCAGAGAAGTAAAGCAATAAGTCCAAGATTGCGAGGCAAACTAAAACTTTCCTGGTCAAGATCCATGCTAATCTCTGGTATACATCCGCTCTAGCATTACCTAGAAGCTTGTTGGAAATATAAAACGTGGGGTCCATTCTATCATGGATCAGACTCTGGATTTTCACAGGATTTTCTCAGATGATTCTGCTGTGTCTTAGAGCTTGAGGAGCACTTGAGGGGCAGCTGTGTCTCCCGAGAGACGAATCTTCCTCTGTTGTTTTTTCTGTGCTGTTTCTTTATGCTGTATTCTTCTGAGTTATAACTGTTTTATTTTTTTAATTTTTTAAAATTATCTTTAGGTAGTTGTACAAAGAAGTTCCCATTCTATAAAACAGCATATGAGTACAACGTGTCTGACAACATTGTCACCCATCTCTCTTAACCCATCCCTTCTCTCACTTTTTTTCTTTAATTGAGATTAGATGATTACATAAATTTCACATATTTCACAGTGTTGTGGAATAGTGATACTTACTCAGAGTCACAAACACATTTTAACTTTTACAAGGCAAATTGTCATTATCATGGTCTATACAGTTTGTGAGTTATGACTTTTAAAGGAATTTGGTATTGATAGAAAAACAAAAGATAATACAATAACTTTTATTTTTTCTCCATTGATGTCATCATTTGTCCTTTTTTATTTTGGTTAAATTGGTTTACCAAGATAAGGGTGAGAGGTCAACATTGTCTCTCTTTTTCCCACCATTTCCTTCCTCAGCAGCTACATATCAACTTCATGTACTTTGGAGTGACCTGGTCATTTTTTTTTTTTTCTCTGCCTACTCCAAACCAAGGCCCTGAGAAATGTCTGTAAGCCTATAGCTAATTCTCAAATTTTCAGGAAGGTTTCAGGACTAGGTATATAATCCTGACTCTTGGTCCCTTTCTATATCCTCACAGTTGACAAGCACTTAGCAGTTTTACTGCTCATGTTTCCTTTTATTGAGATATGCTTACCACTGCATCCATGAGGCCTATTTTTATTCTACTATGTATTCCCTGCTTCTCACATTTGCCATTGCTCTCATACTTATATTTTTAACATAAGAAGGCTTAGGAGACCCTGTAAAGCTAATCTTCTGGAAATAGTCAGTGTTGGGAGTTCGATAGTTGGAATACCATAAAGATAATCTTGTGAAAACATTGAGAATTTTGGGTGGTTGGATCTGGAGATATCAGTAATATCTATGATAGGTATAGCTGGTTATAGATTCTGAAGTATTCCAGTGCAGCATCAGAATTTCATTAATGCATTGTGTGTGGTTTCTTCAGAGATTTTTTTCCTTTTAAAAGAACATTTTTCCTTATGTTTGTAGGATGCTAGATACTGCATCTGGTTTATACAGTTATAGATCCTCATTCTTGGCATTTATATAGCTGTTTGTTTCACCTCAACAATGATTAGTTATTTATGGGGAATAGCAATTGGACTTAATATGAGATCAGAGATTGCCCTTTTACTTATTGGTAGCCAGATATAAGTCATAACAGTGGTTCATTTTCTTAAGTATGAATAGTGTGTAAGAGGAGTTAACTTATTTAAATTCAAGGAGAAACTGAAACTATACTATTCATTCTTGTTAATATAATGGGAAGAAAAAACTAAGATTGTGCATTACATTTTCTAAAGCTTAAACAAAGAATCATTGTTGCTTACCATAGTAATCTCAGACTCTGAAAGATTTGTTAGCCAACTGTAGACACACCTTTCCTGAGTCTGGAGTTTTTAAAAATGTTTTTCAATTTTGCAATCATTTAGAACTGAGGGTTCCCTCCCCAAACACACTTTCTGACACATTTTTCCTTTGTACACACCCTTCCTCCCTCCTCTCTGCCATTCTTTTGTTTCCTTGAGAAAAGAAGAGTCCTTTTTAGAGTATAGAATAAACATTTCTTTGTGAAGTGTGACTTCTTTATGCTCTCCAGGTTGTCAGTGTTTATACTGTGGGGAAGGTGATGGCCGCTTGCAGGCATGCCAAGTCAGCACTTTGTACATGTTGGGGCCAGAGAGCATGGTAAGCAGGCTGAAAAAATTTTCACAAGTCAGAACATTTTACAATTTCCATATTTATCAAACATGTCAGGGGATGGGATCGCTAAGCCTTCCAGGGATTAACTGCCTCTAGGACTTGAACTGTTTTATGAAGATGGAGGAAGCCAAGTTCTCAACACCCCATGATTTGCTCTAATAACCACAAGAGTCAGAATGTAGGTGATCCTTGTTGAATGAAAGGTAATCCTGAGGCTAAAATGTTCTTTGAATGAAAAGAAAAAAAAAAAAAACCACGTCTTTCCCAACAGATCCACTATGTGTGAATCTTTTTGACAGAGCTTACCAATTTGAAGTTTATTTACCTAGACCTTCAGTTTTATTAATTCTTCGGTTGGTGGCTCTTGAACTTTGACACCGACTGTGAAGTGTAAGTAGAAAGCCCTCTGAGACTTGCACATATTCCCAAACAAAGGTGGCCATTGGCTTTTTAGGACTTGGCAAGACATCCTGAAGTTCTTATTTGTTTTCAAATGTTTGGGGTTTGGCAGATCCTAAGATTTATTTTGCCAAGCACTTTCCTTTGAATTTTAATATAGGAATATCTTGGGTGGAATTTAATTGGTGATTCACTTGCCTTATACCAATCAGAATGCTTTTTTTTTTTTTTTTTTTTTTTTTTGCGCCAGTCCTGGGGCTTGAACTCAGAGGACCTGAACATTGTTGCTGAGATTCTTTTGCTCAAGCCTAGCACTCTACCACTTGAACCACAGCACCACTTCTGGCTTTTTCTGTGTATGTGGTACCGAGGAATTGAACCCAGCGCTTCATGCATGTAGGCAAGCTCTCTACCACTAAGCCACATTCCCAGCCTTGTTTTGTTTTTTGTTTTTTTGTTGTAGAAAAGAGAAAATTTTTATTTAGCTATTCCTTCTTATCAAGGTTATTCACATATCTCATTGAAAAGTCTCAGTAAGCATGGGGTTTAACTGCCCATTTTGAAGGTAAGAGGAGAGGTTGAGAGAGGTAAAATGATCTGTTCCAGGTCACACAGCTAATAAGCGAACTATCAAGGGTTTAAATCTAGTTCTATTAGACCAGAATGCTATTTTGGGAAGGATATATAATTTCAAGGAAATATTGGGAGCTTTACAAACAGTTGTGTGGTGTCAACTATTTCTTTAATGGGGGAAAACAATTCAAGTCTCAAATATTTTTAAGTAAGATTCAAAATCTTTAAATAGCACCTTCCAAATCTGATATACTCTTCTCTCATAATAACAAACTAGATTCTACTTCTCTGGCTTTGTCTGTAAATTTTATTATTTACTTGCCAGTTTTGGGGCTTAAGTTTTTGCTTGGCTTTCTTACTCATAGCTGGCACTATACCACTTGAGTCACATCTCCAGCTTAACTTTTTGCTGGTTAATTAGAGATGGAATCTAACAGACTTTTTTTTTTTTTTTGCCAAGGTAAGCAGAACCTCTAATCTGAGCCTTTTTGGGTAGCTAGAATATGCAGGCATGAGCAAACCTAGATTGGTGCCCAGTTTGCTCTGCAAATCTTTAGAAAAGTTGAAGAGCTGACCTGCAACCTTGGGTCAATACTTGATTTGAAAATTAATGTTACAAAAAGATTTCAGTAAGGTAAATAGAGCAACCCACTTCTGGAGAAGAAAATCAGAACTAAAAGAAAAAAAAAAATAAAGAGACTAAGTATAAATAGATCTGTGGTCTGCCAGAGTTGACAGAAGCCCTAGGGAGACTGAAGTTGCTGATGCGCTGTGAGGTAGCTTTTCCATTGTTAGTAGGAACAATTGTAAAAGAAGGAAGCTTGTTAGGACTTTACCAATGAGGGGCACAAAAGAAGAGGCAAGGGCTGAATATAGCACCCATCTGGGTACAGATAAACATAATGATTAAAAAAAAAAGGGGCTGGGAAGGTGGCTCAGTGGTAGAGCGCTTGCCTTGCATGCCTGAGGCCTTGGGTTCGATTCCTCAGCACCACATAAGCAAAAAGAAAAAAGCTGGAAGTGGCACTGTGGCTCAAGTGGTAGAGTGCTAGCCTTGAGCTGAAGAGCTGAGGGACAGCGCCCAGGCCTAGAATTCAGTCCCCATGACCAGATTCCCCCCGCCCCCCTCCCCCAAAAGTTGGTTACTGTCAGTTTTCCTGTCTTTTGTAACTGGCCCATAACTCTGCTCATTGACTTCTTGAGAAAACAAGGATGCAAGTAAGCATCCTATAGGAGAAGGAAGAAACAAATTGACATGGATAGTTTCTTGTCCAAATTATCTTGAAATCAACTTTGTAGGAAGTGTTAGAAAATTCTAGTTCTGAATTCTGTAACAACTTTTAAGAGAAGGGCAGGTGTTGGAGACTGATTTGTTTAGATGATGTTTACATGTTAGGTGAAGGTTGTAAGAATATCATTGGGCCAATCTATAGTTCTTCAAACTGTTTAAAATATTGAAAAGGCCAGGTCTGTTTTTAGCTCCTAATCTTGGTGCTGACATAGCTGGTCAGAAGTTTTAGTAGTGTATAGAAATCTACACTGGTTTAGGTGAATTTTTCTTTTCTTTTTTAGAATTTTTAAGGCAGTTTATGAATACCATGCATTTTGAGAGACTTTTTTTTTTTTTTTTTTTTGTTGGTCGTGGGGCTTGAACTCTGAGCCTGGGCGCTGTCCCTCAGCTCTTCAGCTCAAGGCAAGTGCGCCTCCACTTGAGCTACAGTGCCACTTCCGGTTTTCTAGTGGTTGGAGATAGGAGTCTCACAGTCTTTTCTGCCTGGGCTGGCTTTGAACCACGATCTCAGATCTCAGCCTCTTGAGTAGATAGGATTACAGGAGTGAGCCACTGGTGCCTGGCTTCTTTTTTATTTGGGTCAATTTCCATGTATTGCTTTAAGTAACTCCAAGTGTTCATTTCTGTATGAGAAAAAAATATGTTTTCTTCTTAAACTTTGGTCCTGGTTACTACAAACAGACAACTTAGAAATGATAACCTTTCATATCTTCCTTTCTTTCTAGCCCTCTTTGCTTGTCCCTCCCCCTCTTCCCTTAATTTCCCTTCTTCAATTAACCTTTGAGTGTGAGGGAAGGTTTTTTTATTTCTGCATCTTAATCTATAATCCACAAAGGATGAGTACTACTTTCTGCCAAAAATCCATTAGCTTTACAGGAAACCCAAACCAAGGAGGATTAAGTAAGAGAAGGGTACCTTAACTGGGTTTTTACAGTATGTTACTTTTTGGAGAGAAGCATAAAGTGTCTGCACATCTGCATATGAAATCAAAATCAAGAAGCAAAACAGTCTAAGGAGTAAGTATGCCAAACAATAATTTGAAAAAAAGAAGTTCTGTACCTATTACTGTTCTGTAATAGATATTAGTGACTTGGTATTAGGTCCAGGTGTCATTTGAGGTAGAAGAAAAGAGAGGAAGATACATAGTCCCTCAGGGTTGACAAGTCCACTACTACCTTATAGTATTTTTTTAGGGTTGAAAATTATTTGATTTTAAAAATATAAATATTTAATTCCTTCTTTAAGTCTGTCAGAAGAGGCTTTCTGCAGATACAACAGCACCAGCAGTCCTGGATCCTTCTATACAAATTGTAGAAAACCACATCTCATTGTAAACAAATGGAAAGATTCTATGGAATCTGGTTTATCTTGCAATCTTTTAGAGCATTGCTCCATCCATCCAGTTTGTAGTTAGGATGAATTGAGAGGAACAATTAATTCTCCTTAAAACAGGTAAAGTTATGTTGAGGCCTAGATTAAGCCTGGTAGATGAATGATCTTTTAGTATTTCTGGCTTTTTGGGGGGAAGTTTATGGGCGATAAGAGTTTCACAAACTTTCTTGTCTGGGCTGGCTTTGAACTACAATCCTCAGATCTCAGTCTCCTGAGAAGGAGAAAGTTTGTCCTTTTAAAGGATAGTAAGATTCAGATTGTTTTTGTTTTTGTTTTTAATTTTTGTGTGTGTGTGTGGGATGGATTTTTAACATTTCTTGGGTTTCCACAATATTATGAGGTTATTTCATATCATATACTCACTTTAGGAAGCTTTATTATAATGTTATCTATATAAGCAAGGATTCTATTTAGAAGTATTCCTGAGAAACCTAGTTTTGTTTTTCACACATTTGAAATTTCCATTCTTTAATACTAGAAAGAATATCAGATAGACAACTTTCAAAGAAGTAGAGGGAACAAATAGTAGGAAAATCTTGTTTATAACAAGAGGTGTGGTCTTGCTTTTGAGAGAGTCAAGACTTCAAACACAGAGACAAATCTATCAGTCTGTACTTGTCCAGGGGTTGTAAATACCCCCACTGATTCCTCTTCTGTGTAAAATCCTATTAAATGTAGATGTTTTAAAACGATGATTATAAAAGTGAAGTGTTCCCATTGTAGAAAATTTAAAAAGAACAAGGAAAAGCAAAGAAGAAAGAACAACCACTCAGAGATGACTCAAATCTTTCATGTATTTCTTGCCAATCTTTTTCCATGTAATTTAACATAGTTGAAAAAATGCTGAAAAAATGCTTGCTTGGCCTTCTATTGTTGTCCTCTGTCAATGTTTTGGGATCTCAGTTGGAATAATTACAGTGTGACAGGCATCATGTTAAGCATTTTACAAATATCTCTTCTCACCCACTGTAGGGTAAGGGTGGGTATTTTATAGTATTGAGCTTGTATTTCATTTTTTAAAGAGAAGGTAGACAGCAGGAAAGAAAGCTAGACATGTTTCATAGATACTTCTTTCTTTTTTGAAGTTTGAGACTACTTTGGAGGGAATGAAGCGGAACCTGCCGTCGTTAAAGAATGTAGTATTTTTTAACTGAAACCTTATCTAAGTATTTAGTGTGTCAACAAGGACTAAATGATGAAGAAGTGTTATCAGAATAAAAGCTGCTTTGAAAGTGATATGGAAATATTTGTTTGCTGTTCACTCCCTGGAGGCCTTGATAAAGCATAGAAGGGAGTAACTGAATTTTCCAATATTTAGACAGTGAGTAATTGCAGCATTCTTTCGCTGTTTAATAAGAGGTTAAGATGAGCCTGCTAGATGTTAGAGGCTAAAACTTAGTCCAGAGATCGGTCTTGGCCACTCGGGTATTAAAGACCCTGGGCCAGGCCTTCACTTCTCCCCAAGGATACCAGGGAACACAGAGTGGACAGAGGTTGCCCTGATCTGACCCAGCTCCTCTGCTAACACCTACCACTTCTTTGCCTATTGCTCATGCTTTTACATCCTGTCTTCAGACTTACCTTTCTAAAACATTTCTCTTGTGTGATCCCTCTGCTCAAGAATGGCTTGAACAGCAAATCTAAATATCTCAGCTTGTTCTTTGTGGCCTTCGGCAATCTGGTAGCAGCTGCCCTGGCACTTTTCTTTCTTACTCTAACCTATACTTCCTTGGTGGTCCACTAGTATTCCTTTTGGCTTGCGTGTTTCAGATAGTCCCTCCTCCCCCGATGTTTTGAAAATCCTTACTTCTTAATTTGTTCCCAGACCTTCTTCTATGAACTATACACTAACTCAGTTCACTTAGATCTTTCCTTTTGCTGTACATTCCTTATGGACAGTATCTGTCAGAGGATGGTGTAGAAGTTATTTTGTTTCTACTGGCTTATGAATGTCATCACAAAAGTGAGGAGAGTAAATCAGGTACCCTGCACAAGTGATTCCTTTTCACTTCTCCAGCTCGCTTCCCTTCTCCATCACCCCTCCTTGATCATTCATATCGTTGGACTGTATAACCCTTCAATGTCTTTCTTTTTTTTTTTTTCCGGACTCACTAACATACCAGCATCTCTCCCACATGTCACTTTTTAGTCTACAGCAAGAGTTTACTTCTTTCTTTATGATTTGGTTGTAATGATTTAGTTATATATGGTGGCATGCAGCAAGTGAAATAGGAGTATCATGGTCCAGGACATTTGGGGCTAAAAGAGAGACCCTACCTCAAGAATAACTGGAGTAAAAATGGTGCCACTCTAGTGGTAGAGCACCTGCATAGCAAGGAGGCAGCCCTTAATTCAAATCCCAGGACCTTGAAAAAAATTATTAGATGAACAGATACTAAATATATATTGTCCTATCTGTAGTCTTTCTCTGGATCAATAGATAACCATCTACAAAGGAAAGGATAATTGGTCCATGTATGCTAGTGTCAAAAATAGTTAAAATGTTTAACAATTAACTAAGAAGAGTACTATTATAGATATACTCTAGGGACATTGTTAGATGAAGTTTTGCATTTTTTAAGGACTTTGTCATAAGAATGACCAGTATTGCACTTTGTGATAAACTTTAAAAATTTAATTTCGAATAGAATCTTTATTAACTAGAAAAAGTAAATAAGTTTATGATCTTGTGACACTTATGTTTTCTTTTTTTGTGTTTAAAATCAACATAAAGGAGTAAGCTAATTACTAGCTTTCAGTAGTAAAACTCTTGAGATTTAAGGCACTTGAGATGTAAATGAGACAGAAATGGCAGACAAATTACATAGAGTAATTAATAGTAGACTTCAATTTTGTTGTTCATTTAGTTCTCTAATGAAAGTTCCCCTTTATTTTGTGTTGACTCAGCTTTTAGGACATTAACTATCACTCTTAAAGAAATAGTTGTAAGTAGCACTTTGCAATAGAAACATTTTATATTAGAGATCTTTTAAATAATATTACTTCTTAAGTTTAGTTGGAATAATAGCATAAAAATGTAATTTTCAGGAGAAGGTGGCTCAGTGGTAGAGTGCTTGCCTTGCATGCATGAGGCCCTGGGTTCGATTCCTCAGTACCACATAAGCAGAAAAAGCCGGAAGTGGCACTGTGGCTCAAGTGGTAGAGCGCTAGCCTTGAGCTGAAGAGCTGAAGGACAGTGCTCAGGCTCAGAGGTCAGGCCCCATGACCGACAAAAAATGAAATGAAATAAAATAAATGTAATTTTCAGAAAATGCTATTAACCAATAACAGTATTAATAACTACTATTTAATTTACAAAGCTTATACTATATGTCATGCCGTGAGCAATGTACCCAGTATACTTATATATACTTACCCTTAAGAGAGCATTTAGCCAACTTGTTAACCCACTGGGTGAAAATATAGAAACTTTGAGTGGCAACTGAAATTAATTCTTCCATTTAATCTTTCCTTACTCCTAATTCTTACACTGTCATTGTTTCTAGATCTTTTTTAGGCTTTTCTCTTTTGGTGTCTTCCTTTTATTTGTCTCACTTCTATAACTTTCTGTTGTATGGACTCTAAATTGTTCAATTCTATCTCTTTTTGTTCTGGGTCTTATTACGCATTAATCTTGCAGGTAGCCAAGTTTGTGTTTAATCTATGTAAGCTTGATTTCCATCTGTAGAAAAAGGCAATCAGTTAGAAAGCTTGATTGTTTTCTTTGATGTTTAATTAAATGCTGACCTTTGCCTTTTTATTGATTAGTTCTCTAAAAGAACAATTCTTTCAGAATTGAAAAGCTAGAGGGCTGTTTTTTAAATTTAGTTTAATTTTATTGTAAAGGTGATGTACAGAGGGGTTACAATTACATGAGTAAGATAATGAGTACATTTTTTTCTTTTTTTTTTTTGTTCGGTCATGGGGCTTGAACTTTGGGCTTGGGCGCTGTCCCTCAGCTCTTCAGCTCAAGGCGAGCTCTACCGCTTGAGCCACAACGCCACTTCCATGAGTACATTTCTTGTCGAACATTGTTACCCCTTCCTTCATTTTCTCCAAAGAGGGCTGTATTGTAGTGTAGTGTAGTTTTGAAATAATAGCTATTTTTCCTTGAGTAATTCTGAACTATAAGTCTAAGAACAGGCTTTAGAAATTTATTTTGGAACCTTAGCAGTATGCATTGACTTATTAGGAATATCTAAGTGAATCATTGACATGAATAAGTGGGCTCAGATTTTTTTTTTCTTTTTTTTTTTGGGTCTGGTCGTGGGGCCTGAACTCTGGGCCTGGGCACTGTCCCTCAGCTCTTCAGCTCAAGGCTAGTGCTCTACCACTTGAGCCACAGCGCCACTTCCAGCTTTTTTTCTTTTTGCTTATGTGGTGCTGGGGAATCGAACCCAGGGCCTCAGGCATGCAAGGCAAGCGCTCTACCACTGATCCACCTTCCCAGCCCAACCAGATATATTTTTTTTATTATTTAGAATACTTTAAAAAAGATGAAAGAAACATATATAGATCATCTGTCTCCAAGTCAAACTTCTAAAGGTTCTTAAGTTAGTAGAATGTTAGCATAAGCCCTACTTTATAGGAAGTACTCAATAAGTACTAATTGCCTGAGTGAACATCTGAATAAATGAGTGAATTAATGATAGAGAGTGACAATAAGACGGTATGATGATTGATCTAAAGTGATTGCTTATTTCTTACTGGGTCTTTAACTCTTATCCATATTAATGATACTTGCATACAGGGGCTAGACATTTTTGATCAAGTTGAAATAACTTTGATTCCTAATTTTCCTATGAGTACCTAAATATATTATTTTGGATAAAGCTAATTAGGGTACTTCGAGCCTAAGATTATTTCAAATCCTTAGTTTGTTCTAAAAGTTTACTGTGATTTAACAACATAATATAATCTGTCAGTCAGTGTTGATCTCATTATACTCAGAGATCACGCTATAATTTAAAGGCAGAGGCCACCATCCCATTAAATAATACTAGTACTATTTAGGCTAATACATTGCTCACATACATTGTTCACACATATCCATATCAGAACATATACACACACTCACACTCCTCCTCCCCATTATTTTGGAATTTAAGACATGCTATTCCTCTGTATGTTTCCTGAAAACAAGGAAAATACTTTATTTATCTTATGTAATTATAAAAACTTAGCAAACAAATGTTGATATATGGACATTCCCCAACTCAAAATGGTATAAAATGATTTTTCAATCATTCTAAGATAGTGTGAAAACAGTACGTAGTATGTAGAAATTGAACTTTGATTTAGATTTTGTTTTTGGGCTATTGATACATAGTACCATTCTCTACATGGATGCAATCAGTTTAAACTTATTTTATTGTAAAAGATGTACTTACTTTTTTTGTTGTTTGTTTTTTGCTTTGGTTATAGAGCTTGAATCAGGGCCTGGGCACTGTCCCTGGGCTTTTTTTTTTTCCTCTAGGCTAGAGCTCTACCACTTTGAGCCACAGCTCCACTTCCAGATTTTTGATGGTTAATTGAGATAAGAATCTCACACACTTTACTGCCCAGCTTCAAGCTACTAGCTTCAAGCTTTGATGATCAGATCTCAGCCTCCTGGGTAGCTAGGTTTATAGGAGCCACCAACACCTGGCTGCTTTTTGTTTTTAAGCCTTTAAAGAGAAACGATAGTAGTTCTTTCCAGTGTTTTTTGTATTTATCATATTCATCAGAATTACCTTTGATGGTTTCTAGAGTGTGTTTATATAGTGCAAACTGTAATATACTTGCTTTTAAATGCTAATTGGTGATCTTTAAACATAATTAAAATGAAATTCAATGTTGTATAGAATTTTCTGAAAATGTTTGCAAATTACTTTAGATACAGGAAAACAAAATTGTATCATAAACTCAAAATTTTTATTTAACATATAAAATATGCCAAAATGCATTTATAACCATTTGATAATAAAAAGTTTGCAAGTACTTTTCATTTAACATTGCATTTTTAAAGAGCTTTTTTTTTTTTTTTTTTTTTTGGGTCCAGTCATGGGGCTTGAACTCTGGGCCTGGGGGCTGTCCCTCAGCTCTTCAGCTCAAGGCTAGCACTCTACCACTTGAGCCACAGTGCCACTTCCAGCTTTTTGCTTATGTGGTGCTGAGGAATCGAACCCAGGGCCTCAGATATGCAAGGCAAGCGTTCTACCACTGAGCCACCTTCCCAGTCCTTAAAGAGCTTAGCTTTTCTTTTCTTTCTCTTCGTTATTCTTTTCTGTGTTGCTTTCTTCAGAGTTGATACTTTCTGTCTATACAATTTTCCATCTGTCCCTAGTGTTACTACAAGTGAAAGGTTGTGTGGCACTGTTTTGGTATGCTATTGCTGAAAGAGATCCATGTGATATTCCCTCAAATTATTTCTAACATTAAATTGATTGTCAATAAATTCTGCACATATATTTAAAAAAGTAGGAATAGTATCTCTGTTGACTATTTTCCAAGTAGGACATACAATCACAATAATAAAGAATTTTCTAAGTAAAACAGCAGTTAAGGAAATGAAGTAAACTAATGGATATATTTATTAATATGTGATGTATTTAAATTCAAGTTATAATTATACATTAAAAAGGCACACTTAAAGTTTTTTTTTTTTTTTGTATTCATGAAAGCGATCATTGCAGTACCTGATCGTTACAAGGCAGGCCAAAAATTTTCCTAAGCAACAGCTGGGAAAAACTAATGGACACCTTGTGTAATGAAGAAAATGAGGACATTAGAGCATCATCCTTATTACTCTTACTCACTCCTTCCATTGGAAAACCTTCAACTCTTTCCCATGTTGTCCTTTCTCTGCATCATACCTTAACTCTTCACTTGCAAAGCAAGGATTGGAACCTAAGGATGAATGGGCTAGTGTTTCCTTCCCCAGATGTATCAACTTAATCTTATTTGTTTATTTTCTGTCTATACTTCTGATTCCATAATGTCCAATTGTATATATAATTTCCAGCCTTTTATTTACATCTTTTCCTTCTCTGGGATTTCTCAAAATTAAAGCATGTTAATTACATTTCATAATGCATTTAAGTACTCAAGATACTCTCTATAGATATAGGCAAGTGTTTGAATAACTCAGTTTTCTTTTGAGTGTCTCTCAAAACCCAGGCTCTGGACCATCAAATGGTATAACAAGAGGGATGTCTCCAGTCTGCAATGCAAACCAGCCTGAAAATTTTTTTAGAAAGTACTTACCTTTTCTGAAGGCCTTTCTCTTCTATCTATTCAGATACTTTCTTTCTCTCTCTCTCTCTTTCCTTCCTTCCTTTATAGTCTTCCTTTCTTTGTTTCTTTGTTTCTTCCTTCCTTTCTTTTTTTCTTTGCTTTTTTCCCTCCTTCCCTCCCTCCTGCCCTCCCTCCCTCCATTCCTCCTTCCTTCCTTCCTTCCTTCCTTCCTTCCTTCCTTCTTCCCTTCCTTCCTCTTTTCTCTTTCTTTCCTTTTTCTCTCTCTCCCTCCCTCCCTCCTTTCCTTCCTTCCTTCCTTCCTTCCTTCCTTCCTTCCTTCCTTCCTTCCTTCCTTCCTTCCTTCCTTCCTTCCTTTCTTTCTTCTTCCCTTCCCTCCTCTTTTCTCTTTCTTTCCTTTTTCTCTCTCTCACTCTTTCTTTTTTCTAAACTAGATGGTCAGCTGTGCAGCAATGCATGATGGATATTGAGTTGATCAGTATGGTTCTCGCCAAGAGATTAATCTGAAAAATGTAATTTCTCATCTGAAAGACAAATGTTTAACCACAATCCACAGCATGTATTTTGCCTGATCTGTTTGATACTGACTGAGAAAAAGAAAAATAGTGTAGTGGTCAGTATCTAGTGTCACCATCAATTTCAAGATAAACTATTAATAGTTAATTTCAACAAAAGAAAACAGCAGGACTTTGGAACTGGGAAACAAACTATATTCATTGATAGAATTTCACTAAAGGTCAGACCCAAAGCAATGCTAATTGTTTATAAGGCTATTTAAAAACCCTGTTCCTCTTTTTTTTTTTTTTTTAAATTTTATTTTATTTGAGAACATACTGTACAGAGGGGTTACAATTACATTGGCAAGATAATGCATACATTTCTTACCAAGCATTGCAGCCTCCTCCTTTGTTTACCCTTCACCTCCCTTCCCAGCCTCCCCCCTCCCCCCCACCCAATCATACCCCCCTCCCCCCCCATTCCGACATTGTAAAGATTGCTTTGACATGACATTTTGTAATTCTCCTTGTTACAACAGGTCCACCTGAATCCTTAAACGACTTGTTTGTCCCCCTCTCCTCCACATGTTATACTGACATCAAATAAAGTGAAAGCGGGGGTTACACTGTGGGGGAGGGACATACAAAGCAACAAAGAAATAATCTTATAAATGCTTAGAAACACATGCATGAAAGAAACGAAAACATTAAAATACATATTTAAGGGTTTGTTTTCCTAACATCACATTATCTGATCTTTTCCGCTTGACTCATACCTATACTAGATATTGCAAATAAGGGAAACCATGGGACCTATGTTTCTTTGGGCCTGGCTTACTTCACTTAATATAATTTTTTCCAAGCCTTAACCCTGTTCCTCTTTAAATGAGCATCATTATTCCACAATACTGTGAAATTTGGGAAATTATGTAATCACTTAATCACAATTAAAAAAAAAAAAAGAACCTCGGGGAAGGTAGGGAGGGAAGGGATGGTAGGGGGAAAACAATGGAGGGGGTAACAATGCTCAATAGGAAGTGTACTCATTACCTTGCTCATGTAACTGTAACCCTCTGTATAGTATCTTTACAATAAAAAAAATTAGAAAAAACCCCCAAAAAACCCTGTTCCTGACCTAATTTATGGAGTCTTCTGAAAATGAGGATTTAGTTCTAGACCTAAAATTCTGTAGCATGGCCTAAATGAACTTACCTTGTGCTGGAAGATTTTTAAAGACAGGAGTTAACAATAAAAGTATCATTTTGATATGACTCTCAAAGAATTTGGAAACTTTTGTCCTACAGTGACATGCCTAAAAGGATGTAATTTTTTGTACCATTTCAATGCAAAAGAGTACTTTGTACAGATAGCAGGTTTGGGGTTGGCATGTCTGATATTGAGTTGTGGCTTATTTATTTATTTTTCTGTCAAAAGGTGATCAAAGATTCAATATTTCTTGAGCTTCTCCTTAGAATGTTCCAGGCCCCAGCCCCAGAGGGCCATCCTCTATTTTCTTTTAACTATTAGGGTCACAGGGTATGTGTCAGGTCCCACAATCACAGCATTAAATAAAATGTGTTTTTTGTTTTGAACTTTTTTTTTCTTTTTGTCTTTTCTTTTTGGTACTGGGGATCAAACCTAAGACATTGCACTTGCTGGACAAACACTTTGCCACTGAGCAATGGAGAAGACTAGGGCATAGTACTCTATTTTATGGCATTTAAGTTTGCAAACAATTGTATCAAAAACATTTCTCAGCTGGGAAGGTAGCTTAGTGGTAGAATGTTTGCCTTGCATGCATTGATATGGTAGAGGAAGTAAGGATGGAATATAATATTTGACTTGGGTTGTATAAAATAGATATGAATGATTTTAAGATATGAATGCAAATTGTGCTTTCTATGGGTAAGACTTCCCTGGTAACTAGCTATTTTAGCTAGTAACTGTAACTGTAACTCTGTAACTCTGCTTCTGCTGTTTTCTGCATAATGTGTGCCCTAACCCAGCTGAGCCATCACCACCCCTTGTTCTATTCCCCTGCCTCCTGGCAGTAAAACCTTGGTGGGAAATTTAAACTTAAGGTGCGAATTTCTTGTAACTATCATTAGCTAAAACCAACACCCAACCTCTCTCTTTCCCTGCCCTAGTCAAAAATGCTTTAAAAGCCAATGTGGACTGGCACTCGGGCCTTTTCCTGGGATCCCAATGCCAGCTGCAGTCCTGGCACATCAGCATGTTTTGCTCAATAAAATCTTTTATATTTTCATTGCAGACTGAGTGGTCTCACTGCACATCTACACTACAGCAGGAAGCCCTCGGTTCAATTCCTCAATACCACATAAACAGAAAAATCTGGAAGTGATGCTGTGGCTCAAATGGTAGAGTGCTAGCCTTGAGCAAAAGAAGCTCAAGGACAGTGCCCAGGTTCACAGTTTAAGCCCCAGAACTAGCAAAAAAAAAAACAACAACCCAAAAAACAAAACAAAAAACAAACAACCCTCCCCCCAAATAACCCTGAACTCTTATTTCTCCACTTACATGTATTTGCTAAATAAAACATTGAATTTTAAGGAGAAAAATTATTTTGAAAGTCTATTTCAGTCTATGCTGATACTTGTGGCAACATTTGAAAGAGCTCAGATGGAAACTAGTTCATTTCAAGAGGTTCAAGGCTCAGGATGGACAAATAAGTTGAGCAAGAAGTGTCTTAAAACTGTTTTCTTCAAAGGTCAAAAGCTATGTACATATGACCATATAAGATGGTGCTAAGTGAAACGAACCCAAAATAGGGACACAAGAGGTTTTTTTCTTTGTTACTGTTGTTTTAGTACCTATAATGTACTAAGTGATTTCTTTTGTTTCTTTTGTATGTTCTTCCCCCATGGTATAACCCCTGTTTTCACTGTATTTGATTCCAGTACCCTGCATCTTCTAATTTGGGGAAGGGAAGGGAAATAACAAAATGCTGAAATGAGGATATGGGTCGACCCATTGAAACAATGAGGCGTACAAGACACTATGTTGAAAATGAACTTTACAACTTAGGTGGGGGTGGAGAGAGGAGTTGGGGATGTGGGGAAGGAAGGGATGGTAGGGGAAAAACAAAGGAAGAGGTAACAATGTTGGAGAGGAAATGTACTCGTTACCTTACATATGTAATTGTAACTCCCCTGTAGAGTATCTTTACAATAAAAATATATTTAATTAAAATTGTTTTCTTTTTCTACAAGCAAAAAAATAAACCCACTAGTAATCATTTATTAAAACTTAATGATGTCTCTTTTTAATTTTAAGTACGCTAAGAGTGTTAGTGAGGAGAAAGCTACCATGGAGCTATTTTATCTTTTCCTATTAGCATACACTGATTATCCAAAGGGGTTTATTGCAAAATTTCCATTACATGCATATATTCTACCTTGATCTAATTCACGTCTGATATTACTATTCCTTGTCTCCCTTTTCCTCTTTAATAGTCACGTTAGCAGATTTTATTATTACTACTATCATTTATTATTCCATTTTCATCCATAAGTATGAAGTATTTCAATCATATTCTTCCCACCTTGCTTGTTCTTACCACCCCATCTGTTCTTATCTCATCTTATGCTCATGTTATTTTGTAGACTTACATTCTTCATATGAGAAAGAACATACAATATTTGTCTCTCAGCCTTGCTTATTTCACTTAACATGATGATTTATAGTCCTATGCATTTTTCTTCAAATAACATACTTTCATTCTTATTTTTGTCTGAATAATACTCATATGCATATATATCAATATGTGTGTATATACATATATATATGTATATATATATATATATATATATATATATATATATATATATACATTGATATATGTGTGTGTTTATCAGTTGATGGATACCTTGGCTAATTCCATAGTTTGGCTATCATAAATCATACAGCAACTAACATGTATATGCAGGTATATTTGCTGTATGTGGACTCCTGTTCACACACACACACACACACACACACACACACACACACACACACACACACACACACACAGAGCAGTGGCCTATCAGGATCATATGGTAGTTCTGTTTTTAGTTTTTTGAGGACTGTCCAGGTGACATCTATAGTGATAGAACTAATTTACATTCCCACCAACAGTGTATAAGGGTGTCTCTCTACCCAACCTTCTCTGTCCCATACCCTTGACAACATTTGTTGTTTGTTTTCTTGATGACTGCCATTCTGACTGGGACTAGATATGGACTATTGTCATTTGATTTTTATTTCTTTTATTGCTAAGGATGTTGAATGCTTTGGAGAACTGTCTTTTCTATTCACTTGCCCATTTATTAATTGGATTGTTCTTTTGGTGTTTAATTTTTGGGTCCCTGTGTATATTTTGTTCCACCAGTCCTGGCTCCATCATTAACTCATGTAAATTATTTACTGTCTGTGGTATCCTCATGATACTACTTGGTAATGTCTGACTTGCATATTGGTTAGGAGTAGAGGTCCTGCATTTATACTAGTACATTGTTGATGTTAAGTAAGAGTCATTAGCATTTGAATTATTTAGAAGTAATTAGACTATTACTGTTATAGAGTCCTTAGTTTCAATAATCTGAATTTACAGTTAGAATTTCAAATAAAGCCAGGGGCCGGTGGCTCACACCTGTAATCCTAGCTACAAAGGAGGCTGAGATCTGAGGATTGCAGTTTGAAGCCAGCCTAAGCAGGAAAGTCTGTGAGACTCTGATCTCCAATTAACCACCAGAAATCAGAAGTGGTGCTGTGGCTCAAGTGGTAGAGTACTAACCTTGAGCTAAAGAGTTCAGAGATAGCACCCCAGAGTTCAAGCCCCTCAACCAACAACAAAAAAATAAAAGAATTGGGGCTGGGAAGGTAGCTCAGTGGTAGAGTGCTTGCCTTGCATGCATGAGGCCTTGGGTTCGATTCCTCAGCACTAAATAAACAGAGAAAGCCAGAAGTGGCACTGTGGCCCAAGTGGTAGAGTGCTAGCCTTGAGCTGAAGAGCTGAGGGACAGCGCCCAGGCCCAGAGTTCAAGGCCCCAGGACTGACTCCCCAAAAAATAAAAAATAAAAAGAATTTCAAATAAAAATTAAGCTGAATAATCTGAATTTACAGTTAGAATTTCAAAAAATTAAAGATCTCATTTCTCTGTGGTCTTAATGGTGATTCCTTTGGTCTAAATTTTGTTAGGGACATTGATATTCCTGGGCCAACTAAAAATGTTTTTTAAAATTAGCCTACATGTCATCATAGTAAATGAAAAGAGGCAGAGTTCTAGATATTTAAACTTTCATTTATTTACCTATTTTCTTCTTATTATTTAATCTATTTGGTGGAACTGGGGTTTGAGCTCATGTTTTGTTTTCAGTGGGCAAGCACTCTACCACCTGAGCTACACCCCCAACCCTTTTTTTGCTTTAGTTATTTAATTATTATTTAGTTAAAGACAGATATGGTCTGTGTTGTTGTCTGTGTTTTTGACTGGCCTCCAATGGTGATCCTTATATCTGTGCTTCCTTGTAGCTGAGGTTTTGAACTACCATGTCCAGTTGAGATGGAATCTCATTAACTTTTTGTCCAGTCCGGCCTCAAACTGTGATCTTCCTAATCTCTGCCTCCTGAGTAGCTGGAATTACAGATGTGAGCTACCATGACTATGCAAAACTTTAGTTTTTTTTTTTTTTTGTCAGTTGTGAGGCTTGAACTCTGGGCCTGGGCTCTGTCCCTGCGCTCTTCAGCTCACGGTGAGTGCTCTACCTCGAGCCACAACACCATTTCTGGTTTTCTAATGGTTAATTGGAGATAAGAGTCTCATGGACTTTTCTGCCTGGGCTGGCTTTGAACTGTGATCCTATGATCTCAGCCTCCTGAGTAGCTAAGATTACAGGGGTGAGCCACTGGCACCCAGCACAAAGCTTTAGATTTTTAAGGAAAGTGAAAATAAATCAGGTATTTTGGCATATTCTAACTATTTAGGATACTTAGAAGCTATTATAATGGTATAATTTGTTGTATAGTTAGCTTCAGTTGTGCTTTCCTTTGTCTAATAATGCCTTATCTCTCTCTCTCCTTTTCTCCCTCCCTCTCTCTTCTTCCTTTTCTTCAGATTATTGGGCATTTTTGCATGTTGCACTATTTGCTATTATCAATTATGCTTCTTATGTGTTAGCCATGCTAGGCATATATGTATGTGCGGGGGGGCGGGGGGAGGAGAGAGCACAACAGGGAAGCAGAGACAGAGACAGAGAGAAATAAGTGGGAAAATGGAAGGAGGGCAGGAGGGAGGGAGAAAGTAGTGTAGGCTAACTGTACAGGTGTTTTTTTTTTTTTTTTTCCTCCTTGAGAGAAGTTTCAGATGTCTGTCTGGCTCTGGCCCAGTTGCTCTGTGTGCATAGCTGAGGAACAGGGTTGGGGAGGGGTGGAGGCAATTAAAACTTTCAATATCCCAAGCAGATGCCCTTCCTAATTAAGTGGTGAGGACATAAAATAAAGTACCTTCTTGGACTTTATTTCTGTTTTTAAAAAGTGTGCTGTGAGTTCAGTGTTTATGCCTTTTAGAAATGATAAGAACTTTTGAAACAACTCTGAAAAATAGTTGTTTTTTTAAAAAATCTCATTCTTTTCTCCTGTTCATGAACTTTTCATAGAAAGCCATGTTTATTTGAGTTCCTGGGACCTCTTTTTGCCTATGTCCTCCTTCCCTCCCCCTCATTCCAATTTCGAAGCACCTAATTCTCTGGCGTATTAATGGAGACAGTTCAAGTATCTAACTCCTATGTTTCCTTTGTTCCAGTTGCTTTTAGTCCTTGCTGGGAAATACTCTGAAAACTGAACTCGGGACTGAACACAAAAGCCAGACACTGTTTTCCTCCCTGGAACGCATTGTGTGATGTGTTCCCACCTCCTGTTCACCACTCATTAGTCCCTAAGTACAGAAAAGGTTGCTCCTCTGGAATAAAAGGAATAGACCCAGCTCAGGAGTCCTTTTTTGCCTTTTCCTGTGTTTTATTTGGGTGCACTCATAGTTCTCCATCTTCATTAGTGACCTGGCAGGGGGCTGGCACAGTGCTGAGACTAGCTTTTGCTGGCTCCCTGGGGTGTATCAGAGACCTCAGAACTCAATACCCTACTATAAAAATAAAATACAGTGCTTCAAACGACCTTTTGATGGAACAAAGCCATGTGTCCAATCTGCCCTGGCCTCTCAAATTGCATCCATGCTAAGCACCTCTTTTGCATTTTGCACATGCCCTTCCAGTCATCTCCCCTTCTCCCCTCCCCTACCTCACCCATTTTTGGTGAAGTCTGTGTCAGGTAACTCTGTGTGTGTGTGTGTGTGTGTGTGTGTGTGTGTGTGTGTGTGTGTGTGTGTGTGTGTGTGTGTGTGTGTGTGTGTGTGTGTGTGTGTGTGTGTGTGTGTGTGTGTGTGTGTGTGTGTGTGTGTGTGTGTGTGTGTGTGTGTCTTTGTGTATGAGAAAATGCAGGCTTTGGCAAAAGACCTTTTGTATTTCAAGCTCAGTTAAGCATTATAGTATCTAGGGAGAGAAGTAGGCATAAATGTTTGTAGGCTTTTATGTCCCAAAAGTGATATTTGTTTCAGGTTCATACGGAATGTTTAGGAAAATAAGTAAAAGCTACAGTTGCTATAAAAAGGGTATTACATATTTGTAATTGAAGTTGTTTTTTCCTGATTTTCTAGATCAGCCAAATTATTGTTTTACTTAAATGCCAGGCACCTGGAGACTTCACTGGTTCCAGATCCACACGTGTGTGTGAACTAAGTAATGAAATCCAAAATTAGGCATGACACTGGCATGAACATGGTGTCCCTCAAAGCTTTTTACAAAACGTCTGAAGTTCTCAGAGAACACTATACCTTGTAAAACCCCTAGCATTTGCATGCTTCACCTCTGGGGAACTGTTTAGAGTGCTTATTTTAAGGAAGCACAGGAAAGTAAAAAAATAAAATAAAATAAGGATCTTTTGTTGTTGAATGATCAGCCTTACCTTAGAAAAACTCAGACTCTTCTGGTAAGATTTTAAACAAATAGTTCTACTTTCCTTAAGAAAAGTTTCAAAGTACATTGCTAGTATTTTTTTTGTTTTTTGGTAGGTCATGGGGCTTGAACTCTGGGCCTGAACGCTGTCCATCAGCTCTTCAGCTCAGGGCTAGTGCTCTACCACTTGAGCCACTATGCCACTTCAGTTTTCCGAGTGCTTAATTGGAGATAAGAATCTCACAGGGTTTCCTGCCCAGGCTGTCTTTGAACTGCGATCCTCAGATCTCAGCCTCTTGAGTAGCTAGGATTAAAGGCGTGAGCCACCAGTACCTGGCACAAATTAGTCTGTTACTTAAGAAAAGTTTATTTGACTTCTATAGAAATAATATATATGTACAAATGTGTGGTGTTACTTTTCATTTTTAACTTTAGGTTTGCAGACACATGCCCTAATTTTCTATAGAAAATGTATTATAAACTCTTCTATTTTTCCAGTATTGGGTATTAAACCCAGGAATTTGTGTATGCTGGGCAAGTGATCCACCACTGAACTATGTCCCACGCCCTATACTCTTATAGAAATAAGGAGAGTGTACTTATTGCCTTATCTATTGCCCTATCTATGTAACCCCCCAACGTATCACCTTTTTAATTAGAAGAAAAGAAATGAGAGTGTATATTTTCATGGACAGTGTCTATATGATTTCATACTACTTTAAAGACATTGGATTTTTTTTCTTCTTCCCTGCTACCAGAAACATGAAGACTATCCTGGTATTCCCTGGGTATACACTCAGGAGCAGGACTACAAGATCATCACGAATACATGTGAAAGGTCCCTAAGTATTACCAAGTTGCTCCCTGAAATGACTGCACCAATAATATGGGAGCACACTTCCTTGCCCACATTTTATGTATTGACTTTCTCAGTTTTCCAAAATGGTGGATGTGAAGTGGTGTTCAAGTCACATTTCTCTGTTTACAAATGAACTTGAATACTCTGGTCTCTGTTCAGATTATATGAATCTTTTGCCTTATAGTAATAAAGTTAAGCACCTCTTTATATACCAGTTAGCTATGTGCTTTATATTACTGTGACTTTACTGAAGATTTTACTGTATATTGACCTTGATTTTAGGTTGATTCAACAGCCCACTTCTTTTAGTTTATCATTTATCCTCCACAGGGTTTTTCACTTTTTTGTTGTTGTTGTTATTGTTGATCATGGGGCTTGAACTCAGGGTGTGGGTGCTGTCCCTTGGCTCTTTTGCTCAAGGCTAGTGCTCTACCACTTTGAGCCACAGCTCTACTTCCAGTTTTCTGGTGGTTAATAGGACTTAAGGCTGGCTTTGAACTATAGTCCTTAGCACTCAGCCTTCTGAGTAGCTAGGATTACAGGTATGAGCCACCAGCATGTTATTCACTTTTATATTTAGGTTTTACTTCATCTGGAAGTCATTTTTGAATATAGAGGCATTGTTTGGGGTAGGCGATTCTTATTTCAGACTACCCTGATACAGTTCAGTAGAACTATAGAACCATCTGCATTATGGATATACATTGAAGAGAATTTTAGTAAAAATTTAAGAAAATTATCCATAGTACATTGTGATTTATGTTCCTTCCATCCTTTATTCCTCTCCCTCCTCCTCCCATTCTCTCCCATTCCCTTTCTTTTTCTCTCTTCCTCCCTCTCTTCCCTCCCTCCCTCCCTCCCTCCCTTCCTCCCTCCCTCCTTCCCTCCCTCCCTCCCTCCCTCCCTCCCTCCCTCCCTCTCTTCCTTCCTTCCTTCCTTCCTTCCTTCCTTCCTTCCTTCCTTCCTTCCTTCCTTCCTTCCTTCCTTCCTTTCCTTCCTTCCATATTAGGGCTTGAATTTGGGGCCTCATGCTTGCTAGCCAGGCACTCTACCACTTGAGCCATGTCCTAGCCTGTTTTACTTCCATTTTTGGAATAGGCTCTTGTGGTTTTCTCAGACTGCCCTTATGTTGTGACCCTCCTATTTAGGATCTCCCGTGTAGCAGGTGTGCCATCACTCCTGGGATGGGATTTTGCTCATTTATTACCTGGGCTGGTTTCAAATGTCCATTCTCCCATTTTCTGCTTTCCAAGTAGCTGGAGTTATAGGTGTGAGCCATTGCACCCAGTCACTTTATGTTTTTTAAAGTAAAAAAATCAGATGCCAGAAAATACATGTTTGTTTGGTTATAAAGGAACAAAAGAGAAAGAGGAGTTCAAATAAGGGGTGAGGGGATAAAATAAACCCAGAGGGGCCTTATAATGAATAATAAAAGGTGAGATTAATGGTAAGTATAGTTAGGGACAGATGGTGCAGAAAACAAGTTAGTAATAAACCAAAAAAGATTAATTGAAGAGGGGTTGGGAAGGTGGCTCAGTGGTAGAGTGCTTGCCTTGCATTCATGAGGCCCCTGAGTTTGATTCCTCAGCACCACATAAGCAGAAAAAGCCAGAAATGGTGCTGTGGCTCAAGTGGTAGAGCACTAGCCTTGAGCTGAAGAGCTGAGGGACAGCACCCAAGTCCAGAGTTCAAGTCCCATGACTGACAAGAAAAAAAAAAAGATTAATTGAAGAAAAGTGGAAATGAAATATTTTGTGTTATTAAGTGAGACATTTATAAAGAGAAAATGTTCCTAATTGGCTACATCTATATGTGTAAGTTTTTCCTCCCATTAGCTTTTAAAGTCCTGTATGGGAGAAGCAGGGATTTCCCTTTCCCCCACCTAAGGTAAAGATATTTGTAAGAAGAAAGCAGATGTTTCTTTTCAAGTGCATGTGTACACCTGTTGTAAGACAAAATGAGTAGTTACTATTGAGAACAGGTTCTGGTTATTTTTTTATGTTGCTTGTTAAATTAAAATTCTTTTCCTGGCAAGTATAGGTTTATAATTAGCTCGTTTATCGTAAGTGTTCTTTTGGCTGTATCTCAAATTTGAAGATATACAGAAGCAATATGTGGGTGGTTTCTTAGAAATGAGATGAATGAGTTGTTTTATTGGCAGTTACCAGTTATGGGAATGTTCTTCCTGTTTATATCAAACATCAACTAATTATATAAAACTGAAGGATGGTGAAAATGTTTTCATGGTCTTGAAAGTAAGTTTGGAATTGTATTGTTAACCTACCTTTTGATGAAAGTGATACATCTAGTAGTCATATTCTCTTGTGGTCATACCAATTCATGTTATAGTAAGAAGTCCTCATACCTGGAGTTTGTATTACACCCCCCCCCCCCCCGCTTGCAACTTTGTGTGCACTATTTTTTTCTGAATTAATTTTGTTGGAATCAGCCTTATTTCTGCCCACATTTATTTTTATGTCTACATTCTCAGCACTTCCCAGCACCTTTTATTTATCTCGTTTATTCCTTACTAAAACCTGTATATTTCAGATATTTCAGATAGGCTGAGCTTATTTTCTAGGGTCATATTGCAGTAACTAGCAGAATCAGAATTTGGGACTCAGCCTAACCTCGAAGCTTATGTTTTTCCTTCATGAGTGTACTGTATATATATGGTTTTATTTTTTTCCCTATGGGCTTGAACTCAGGGCTTGGGTGCTATCCCTGAG